>NC_134354.1:694483543-694784915 GCF_048569485.1 Anomaloglossus baeobatrachus
TTCGTCACCAAGTAACACACCGGTTTTACATCTATGAGGGATTTCCTGCCTATAAAGAGGTCAGCGTTTGCAATACAGATCACTCCTGGACGAAGCACGTTTAGGTGCGAAACGGGCGTCAGTGTGTCTGTGGGAGGCCGTGGCAGTTTTACGCTTTGGACTTTTGGTAATGTTATGTTGCATTGAGTAATATATTGTTACTGCAAACTATACCTTTGTTACTACTCATACATTACTTAATGTTTATTATAAGGAAAGGTTTGCAGTTATCAAAGATCTTTGGAATAGAATAACATTTCATACCATCCACATATGGTTTCCATTAATGATAGTATAATAAGTGCCCGGTTGTCCCCATTATTCCATCCATCCCTCTTGGGCTGATCCATTATTGTTACGTGTTTTTAACTATTGTTGTTAATAAAGATGAAGTGTTATATATATAATATGGCCTGCATTTTCTTCCTTGGTGTTTAGATTTACCATTGTGTTAAACACAGGGAGAGTAGGGAGAGTTTAAAGGATAGCCATTGAGGAATGGGGGCACCGTTTAAATCAGGGTGTTATACTCCATTGATAGGCAGGGATAGCTTCTGAGGGATTAATATTTGTTCTGATATCATCCCCCTTTAAGTGGTCATTTGGGTATATATTGAAGTTTTTTGTGCCTTCAGCTTGAACAAATTTATTTATGTATTTGTTTGTGTTCTGTCCATTTGGGGTGGTTTTTAACAAGAATTTAATAAAATTGTTGTTTTACGTTTCAAAATAAGGTACACGCTGCTAACTGCAGAATGGATTCTATCAACAGCAATGGTTGCTGGGATTTGCCACTACTTAAAGGTGATGGGCATGGTAGATAAGCCATACCTCCCAACTTTTAAAGAAGGAAAAGAGGGACAAAGTTTGCGGCGCGCGTAAATTTTTAGGCCATGCCCCCTAACCACACCCATTTCACAGTCACACCCATATCCACTCCCCATCCACACCCATTCAGCATGGACACGCAGGCAGCCAGCGGGCCTCCAGCATGGACACGCAGGCAGCCGGCGGGCCTCCAGCATGGACATGCAGGCAGCCGGCGGGCCTCCAGCATGGAGAGGCAGGCAGCCGGCAGGCAGCCGGCAGGCCCCAAGCACGGAGATGCAGGCAGCCGGCGGGCTTCCAGCACAGAGACGCAGGCAGCCGGCGGGCCTCCAGCACGAAGACGCAGGCAGCCGGCGGGCCTCCAGCACGGAGACGCAGGCAGCCACAGTGAGGCGGCCGGTCGCCCGCACAGTGAGGCGGCCGGTCACCTTCACAGACAGGCGGCCGGCCGCCCGCCTTCACAGACAGGCGGCGGGCCGCCCGCACAGACAGGCGGCGGGCCGCCGCACAGAGAGGCGGCCGGCCACCCGCACAGAGAGGCGGCGGGCCGACCGCACAGAGAGGCGGCCGTCCACCGCAGAGACAGGCGGCCGTCTGCCTGCACAGAGAGGCGGCCGGCCGCCCGCACAATGAGGCGGCGGGCCGCCCGCACAATGAGGCGGCGGGGGGCGCCCGCACACACAGGCAGCGGGGGGCGCCCGCACAGACAGGCGGCGGAGGGCGCCCGCACAGACAGGCGGCGGGGGGGCGCCCGCACAGACAGGCGGCGGGGGGCGCCCGCACAGACAGGCGGCGGGGGGCGCCCGCACAGACAGGCGGCGGGGGGCGCCCGCACAGACAGGCGCGTGCCGCCCGAACAGAGAGGTGGCTGGCCGCACGCACAGAGAGGCGGCCGGCTGCACGCACAGAGAGGCGGCCGGCCGTCCGCACAGTGAGGCGGCCGTCCGCCCGCAGAGACAGGCGGCCGTCCGCCCGCAGAGACAGGCGGCCATCCGCCCGCAGAGAGAGGCGGCCGGCCGACCGCACAGAGAGGCGGCCGGCCGACCGCACAGAGAGGCGGCCGGCCGACCGCACAGAGAGGCTCCGGCCGGGAGGGGAGGGGAGGGGAATCAGTGCTGGGGAGATTCTACATACCTTAGCAGCATGACTCCCTGATGAAGCGTGGTTATATTCCTTGTGAAACGTACGTTGGAGTCTGTGTTTGGGTGTAATCCCCTCCTCATCTAATTTTCCTGCCTGCCGTTGTGTTCCTTACGTGACATCAGCATTGTACGGTATGTAGTTGGTCCCTTATCTGCATGTACTCATTCATTGCTGTGTTGGACTCTTAGGCACATGATTGTTACAGCATACTGACACCTGGATGGCAGGAGTATGTGGTGACTATCCCTGCAGCATTTTGTGTACTATGCGGGTGGGACCTCTGCATGACTGTCTTCACCATTAACATATTTTCAGCATTGGAATCCCCTTAATGAGGTGTGCGGGTGCTCTCTTTGGGATATGTGCTAATACTGCTGTACCGTGGCTGGGTGATTACCTTGCATGCCCTTCTATAACTCAGTCGGTCAGCATTATGTGCAATCTCTGATTGGAGCGTCATGCACAACCTTCCTTTGACATATTTATATGCGTCTACTTTTTATACATATTGACAACCCCTGTTGGTGAGACCTTGGGTTCTGACATAGAATCCCAGCGTTGGGTCCTTTCTAGTAAGGTGTGCATGGGCTCTGCTCTGGCATATGCTGACACTGCTCCACTGATTGGTCCTTCTTTTTGGATATTGGGTTATACTAACTAGGATATTCTGATCATGATTTACCAACGTGAGCGGCAGTGTGTGCAATATGCGTATTGAGCCCTCTGCACAATCCTCAGTGGGGAAATTGCTATTTTACTCTTTTTGATGTGGTGTAATAAATTACTCTTTCACGTGGGAACACGTGGATACTTTCATGTAAAATATCTCTTTATGTCATTGATAAGCATCATTTATTCTGAGCTTGGCAGGATCAATCTGTGCCTTTTTTAACACCTCTCCTCTCGGCCATCTAAATTGTTGTAATTTATTGATCTATATACGGTTATATGTATTTTGTACTTATTTAATAACAATATTACTAAAATTAAGTATATGAAATATAAATAATAAAAATAAAATACATATTTTTTGAAGCAAGTTACTCATTTTCTCCTTTTTTATATTGCTATCTGAGTAGCTCTGCACAGTGTGTGATATCCCCTGTGGGATTCACACATCTGTGCTCCCTGTTATTGTTGGATCTTATGCATTATACCTTAGCAGCAGCACAGAGCAGACAGAGACTAGTTTCGGGCAGCGCGCTCCTCTCTGTTATGCCACGTCACTTGTTAGGATGGTAGGAGGGAAAAGCAGGGAGGCAGGGAGAGAGTGGGTGGGCGGAGCCCGGGAGACGGCCGTCCCGCCCGTGGCAACGGGACAAACAATGCAAAGCGTGATAGTCCCGCTGTATCCGGGACGGTTGGGAGGTATGGATAAGCAACTGCTCCTGACAAGGACTGCAAGAAAGCTGCTGGCAACAAAACTGACATTAACCTCTCATACACCAAAGGAACGGAAACTACATTTAATGACCAGAGTCTCACAAGACAGAGTGAGACTCAGGGCCCAAACCTGTCACAAATCTAATATCAGAAGACATCCATGGTAATATATTGGGCAGGCCAGCTCCAAGACATCCAAAGCTATTATGTAATAAACAAGGAGTAAATACCCAATCCCAAATCATAGACATTTATTTATTTAAGCATAAATGAAATTGCTATCCTCTGGAATAATAGGAAAAGCCATGTGGTGTATTGGTACAACCCCTGGCAAAAATGATGGAATCACCTGGCTCTGAGGATGTTCATTCAGTTGTTTACTTTTGCTTAAAAAAAAAGCAGATCACAGACACGGCACAAAACTAACGTCATTTCAAATGACAACTTTCTAGCTTTAAGGAACACTAAAAAAAATCCTGAAAACATAATGTGCTAGCCAGTAACGGTTACTTTTCAAGACCAAACAGGGGGGGAAATTATGGAATCACTCAATTATGAGGAAAATTTTTGGAATCACCCTGTAAATTTTCATTCCCAAAGCTAACACCTGCATCAAATAAGATCTGCTCGTTAGTCTGCATCTAAAAAGGAGTGATCACACCTTGAAGAGTTGTTGCACCAAGTGGACTGACATGAATCATGGCTGCAACATGAGAGATGTCAATTGAAACAAAGGAGAGGATTATCAAACTCTTAAAAGAGGGTAAATAATCATGCAATGTTGCAAAAGATGTTTGTTGTTCACAGTCACCTGTGTCCAAAATCTGGACCAAATACAAACAGCATGGGAAGTTTGTTAAAGGCAAACATATTGGTAGACCAAGGAAGAAATCAAAGCGTCAAGACAGGAAACTTAAAGCAATATGTCTCCAAAACAGGAAATGCACAATAAAACAAATGAGGAACGAATGGGGGGAAACTGGAGTTAATGTCTGTGACCGAGCTGTAAGAAACCACCTAAAGGAAATGGGATTTACATACAGAAAAGCTAAATAATAAAAAGATGACTGGCTGAAGAGAACCTGTAAATTTCCACAGTCATTGATGATATGGGGCTGCATGTCAGGTAAAGCCATAGTAGAAAAAAACTGTGGAAAGAGAAGCGCAATAGGGTCTTACCCCGGTAGAATGGGGGGGTATCCAAGGGGGTAGTGGTACTCACCTATAGGGGTTGTGACAGTCACAACGCCTATATCAGCATGTATGTAACTCCACAGTCACGGCAGCGGTCCCCGAGTTTGGCAGATAACAGAGAGTAATAGAATCGGGTATCCAAGCCGCGCCAATGACTAGTCGGTCATGGGATTAGGAGATTAATGTTGCTTTAATGATGCATAGGTCAACGCGAATCGGAAGACACAGCTTCCTTCCTCAGGACAAAATAGCAAAGGACAACAAATCTCAGATTTGTTGTCCTTTGCTATTTTGTCCTGAGGAAGGAAGCTATGTCTTCCGAAACGCGTTGACCTATGCATCATTAAAGCAACATTAATCTCCTAATCCCATGACCGACTAGTCATTGGTGCGGCTTGGATACTCGATTCTATTACTCTCAGGTAAAGCCATAGGAAAGATGGCTGTCATTATCTATATATATAATTGCCTTATTCTGTCTGTCTGTCTGTCTTGCTCAAAAATTGTGTCCTTACCGTGACATGTCCTTACGGTGACAAACAGCGGATTGGCCGTTGGGCTCGCCATGGCCCCGCCCCCCCACAGATTGGCCGCTCGGCTTCACGGATTCGCCATGGCCCCGCCCCCCGCACGGATTGGCCGCTCGCTTCGACTCCCCCCCTGTACGGATTGGCCGCTCTCCTCGGCTCCGCCCCCCCGCACGGATTGGCCGCTCGCCCAGGCTCCGCCCCCCACACGGAATGGCCTCTCGCCCCGAGGTGAGCGCATCAAGGTCCTGCAGCGGCGGAACACACACACACGCACACATAAGAACAGACACACACACACATCCACATCAGATCACACTCACTCTCACACACACATCAGATCGCATCCACACACTCACAACATACCGTGATATCGCTTGCTTCTCGGCAGCGATACTGTGCAGTGACCTTCCAGGACCTGCCGGAGGATCACATGGCCGGAAGCATGTGGTATCTCCGGATGTTGTGATTGTGTGAGCGCGTATGTGCGATATCGTGTGTGTGTGTGCGTGTATGCGATTGGATGTGTGTGAGTGTGTTCTGATGTGTGAGTGTGTGTGTGTGAGTGTATGCGATCGGATGTGTGTGTGTTCTGATGTGTGAGTGTGTGAGTGTATGCGATCGGATGTGTGTGAGTGTGTTCTGATGTGTGAGTGTATGCGATCGGATCTGTGAGTGTCGGCAGAGGAGCACGGCGTGCAGCACAGCTGCTGGGACTGCCCACCGGTGGGCACAGGGAGAAGTGGGGTGTGTGTATGCGACCAGATGTATGCGTGTTTACTGTCTGATGTGTGACTGTGGAGCACAATGGGGGGTGCGCAGCATGGGGGATGGAGCACGATGGGGGGTGCGCAGCATGGGGGATGGAGCACGATGGGGAGTGCGCAGCATGGGGGATGGATCACGATGGGGGGTGCGCAGCATTGGGGATGGAGCACGATGGGGAGTGCGCAGCATGGGGGATGGAGCACGATGGGGAGTGTGCAGCATGGGGGATGGAGCACGATGGGGAGTGCGCAGCATGGGTGATGGAGCACGATGGGGAGTGCGCAGCATGGGTGATGGAGCACGTTTGGGAGTGCGCAGGATGGGGGATAGAGCACGATGGGGAGTGCGCAGCATGGGTATGGAGCACGATGGGGAGTGCGCAGCATGGGTGATGGAGCACGTTTGGGAGTACGCAGGATGGGGGATAGAGCACGATGGGGAGTGCGCAGCATGGGTATGGAGCACGATGGCGAATGCGCAGCGTGGGGGATGGAGCACGATGGGGAGTACGCAGCATTGGGGATGGAGCACAATGGGGAGTGGGGATGGAGCACGATGGGGGGTGCGCAGCATGGGGGATGGAGCACGATGGGGGGTGCGCAGCATGGGTATGGAGCACGATGGGGAGTGCGCAGCATGGGTGATGGAGCACGTTTGGGAGTACGCAGGATGGGGGATAGAGCACGATGGGGAGTGCGCAGCATGGGTATGGAGCACGTTTGGGAGTGCGCAGCATGGGGATGGAGCACGATGGGGAATGCGCAGCATGGGGGATGGAGCACAATGGGGAGTGCACAGCATGGGGGATGGAGCACGATGGGGGGTGTGCAGCATGGGGATGGAGCACGATGGGGGGTGCGCAGCATGGGGGATGGAGCACGTTTGGGAGTGCGCAGCTTGGGGGATAGAGCACGATGGGGAGTGTGCAGCATGGGGGATGGCGCACGTTTGGGATTGCGCAGCATGGGGGATGGAGCACGATGGCGAATGCGCAGCGTGGGGGATGGAGCACGATGGGGAGTACGCAGCATTGGGGATGGAGCACAATGGGGAGTGGGGATGGAGCACGATGGGGGGTGCGCAGCATGGGGGATGGAGCACGATGGGGGATGCGCAGCATGGGGGATGGAGCACGATGGGGGGTGCACACCTCCCCCCACAACACACCCACACACACTGCCACACACGCACTGCACAACACACCACGCACACACTGGGAACCACAAACACTGCCCTACACAGACACCCACACACACAGACAACGCCGCACACACACAACACCCAACACACAAACACCGCGGCACAGACAAATATACGCACATACCGCACAACACACACATTGCACAAAACATACCTCCCCCAAAACACACACACACACCCCACACCCACACAAACCGCGCAACACACACACACAACACTACAGACACACAGCGCTCCACAAATAACGACACACAACGCAACACACAAACAACACCGCTTTCACCCCCCGCCACACCCAGACAACACCCAGAACATGTACAGCCCCTACACAAACACTTGGTAACTACAGACAACAACATCTATATATATATATATATATATATATATATATATAACAAAAATCATACATTAACTACACAATACGTAAATTCTAGAATACCCGATGCGTAGAATCGGGCCACCTTCTAGTATCTTCAATAAATGCCCAAGTTTACATTTAAATTTTGGACACTTTTCTTATCCCATGAATTGAAAGAATTTTTGATGGATGATGAAATCATTTATCAAGATGATAATGCATCCTGCCATAGAGCAAAAGCTGTGAAAACATTCTTTGAAAGAAGACACATAAGGTCAATGACATGGCCTGCAAATAGTCCGGATCTCAATCCAATTGACAATTTTTGGTGGAAGTTGAAGAAAATGGTCCATGACAAGGCTCAAACCTGCAAAGCTGATCTGGCAACAGCAATCAGAGAAAGTTGGAGCCAGATTGATGAAGAGTACTGTTTGTCACTCATTAAGTCCATGCCTCAGAGACTGCAAGCTGTTATAAAAGCCAGAGGTGGTGCAACAAAATACTAGTGATGTATTGAAGTGTTCTTTTGTCTCTTTGTTTTTCATGATTCCATAATTTTTTTCCTCATAATTGAGTGATTCTATAATTTTTTCCCCGTTTGGTCTTGAAAAGTAACCGTTACTGGCTAGCACATTATGTTGTCATGATTTTTTTAAGTGTTTCTTAAAGCCAGAAAGTTGCCATTTGAAATGAGTTTAGTTTTGTGCCATGTCTGTGATCTGCTTTTCTTATACAAACATAAACAACTGAATGAATATCCTCAGAGCCAGGTGAGTCCATAATTTTTGCCAGGGGTTATATAAATAAGTATATGGGTTTTTTTTCAATTATCATGGCAAATGGACATCTTTGAGCACTGCACTGCTATCACCCGTGGCAAGGATCCCCAGGGAGAGGTGTGAGAAGCTGCACAGACCTAGGGGAATACTGGCAGGCTCTTATATATACGGTTTGTAACCATTGTGCTTTATTAATGTAAGTGTAAGGAGTATTTTTTAATCAATTTTGTTGTGCGGCTGCTCTGTATAGTTGGACCCCCAGGTACATGTGTTCAGCTCATAGAAGTGTCCTAAAAATACAGAAAGAAAAAAAAACCTGAATCATGTAATAAATTACAAATGTCTGTAAAATTGTTGACAGAAGCTGTATACTCCTGTAGTTGTCACCTTTTAAATAGTCATTAAACTGTGATCCAGCACCTGGCTAAGAGGACGACTTGCTTAAACATTATATATTACAACATCATAAACATTTGTCACTGCTGAGTAAACTAAACAAACTGTTAGAAGTGGTAATGTGCAACGTAACAATCTAATTAAGCTTTGCCATTACCCAATAAAGCCGGTTTCACACATCTGACAGTCATAATTCCAAACTACAATATCCATACTATTGATGGTCTCTTGACCCGAATTTAACAGCCTCTATTCATGCATGAGGCTGTAGGATGGGCAGTCTGGACATCGTGGAACATATTTGGCCTTGTGAAATCTGTAAACTTGTTATGCGGTCGAGTTGAATACTCTTAAGTAGAGTTGAGCGCGGTTCGTGGTTCGTGGTTCTCCAGTTCGCGGCTCGAGTGATTTTGGGGCATGTTCTAGATCGAACTAGAACTCGAGCTTTTTGCAAAAGCTCGATAGTTCTAGAAACGTTCGAGAACGGTTCTAGCAGCCAAAAAACAGCTAAATCCTAGCTTGGTTTCTGCTGTAATAGTGTAAGTCACTCTGTGAATCAAACTATTATCACATTTCAGTGTATAGTGTGCGTGAACAGCGCCTTCAGATCACTGCTGTTTCTATAATGGCGATCGCCATTTTTTTTTTTTTTTTTCTTGTCTTCCTTCCCTAAGCGCGCGCGTCTTGTGGGGCGGGCCAGCATGTCAGCCAATCACAGACACACACACACCTAAGTGGACTTTGAGCCAGAGAAGCAACGGCATGTGTGATAGGATCTGCATGTCACATGTCCCTGCATTATAAAACCGGACATTTTCTTCACGAACGCCATTATCTGCCTTCTGCGTCTTTGGTGTCAGACATCAGTGTCGCAGCTCCGTCCTCCTGAGTCCTATAGCCGATACAGCTGTATGCGCTGCATACACAGCGTTAGACAGCTTAGGGAGAGCACATTCTAGCAGTCCTTTTAAGGGCTCAAAGCGGCAGGGTCAGAGAGCCATAGGTGACAGGTCCTGAAAACAGCAACAGCGTCTGTGTAGCCCAGGTCAGGGATTTCCTCCCTGCATTTCACCATTAGGAGGGAATAGAAAGGCAGGCTTCCATTCCTCTACCCAGAGCACCACAATCCTGCCACTGTACCCTCTTGTCCTCTGCACACTCCAACTCATTCTAAGTAAGCCATTATACTAGCAAACATTCAGTGTACCTAGTGGCATCCTATACGTGGCTATTGGACTTTGCTATAGTCCCACTAGTGCCAAGACATTTGCAGCACGTCTGTCTGCGTTGCACACTCCAACTAATTATAACTAAGCCATTATACTAGCACACACTCAGTGTACCTAGTGGCATCCTATACGTGGCTATTGGACTTTGCTATAGTCCCACTAGTGCCAAGACATTTGCAGCACGTCTGCCTGCGTTGCACACTCCAACTAATTATAACTAAGCCATTATACTAGCACACACTCAGTGTACCTAGTGGCATCCTATACGTGGCTATTGGACTTTGCTATAGTCCCACTAGTGCCAAGACATTTGCAGCACGTCTGCCTGCGTTGCACACTCCAACTAATTATAACTAAGCCATTATACTAGCACACACTCAGTGTACCTAGTGGCATCCTATACGTGGCTATTGGACTTTGCTATAGTCCCACTAGTGCCAAGACATTTGCAGCACGTCTGCCTGCGTTGCACACTCCAACTAATTATAACTAAGCCATTATACTAGCACACACTCAGTGTACCTAGTGGCATCCTATACGTGGCTATTGGACTTTGCTATAGTCCCACTAGTGCCAAGACATTTGCAGCACGTCTGCCTGCGTTGCACACTCCAACTAATTATAACTAAGCCATTATACTAGCACACACTCAGTGTACCTAGTGGCATCCTATACGTGGCTATTGGACTTTGCTATAGTCCCACTAGTGCCAAGACATTTGCAGCACGTCTGCCTGCGTTGCACACTCCAACTAATTATAACTAAGCCATTATACTAGCACACACTCAGTGTACCTAGTGGCATCCTATACGTGGCTATTGGACTTTGCTATAGTCCCACTAGTGCCAAGACATTTGCAGCACGTCTGCCTGCGTTGCACACTCCAACTAATTATAACTAAGCCATTATACTAGCACACACTCAGTGTACCTAGTGGCATCCTATACGTGGCTATTGGACTTTGCTATAGTCCCACTAGTGCCAAGACATTTGCAGCACGTCTGCCTGCGTTGCACACTCCAACTAATTATAACTAAGCCATTATACTAGCACACACTCAGTGTACCTAGTGGCATCCTATACGTGGCTATTGGACTTTGCTATAGTCCCACTAGTGCCAAGACATTTGCAGCACGTCTGCCTGCGTTGCACACTCCAACTAATTATAACTAAGCCATTATACTAGCACACACTCAGTGTACCTAGTGGCATCCTATACGTGGCTATTGGACTTTGCTATAGTCCCACTAGTGCCAAGACATTTGCAGCACGTCTGCCTGCGTTGCACACTCCAACTAATTATAACTAAGCCATTATACTAGCACACACTCAGTGTACCTAGTGGCATCCTATACGTGGCTATTGGACTTTGCTATAGTCCCACTAGTGCCAAGACATTTGCAGCACGTCTGCCTGCGTTGCACACTCCAACTAATTATAACTAAGCCATTATACTAGCACACACTCAGTGTACCTAGTGGCATCCTATACGTGGCTATTGGACTTTGCTATAGTCCCACTAGTGCAAAGACATTTGCAGAGCACGTCTGCCTGCATTGCACACTACAACTTTTTTAAACCAAGCAATTTTACTAGCAAACACTCAGTGTACCTAGTGGCATCCTATACGTGGCTATTGGACTTTGCTATAGTCCCACTAGTGCCAAGACATTTGCAGCACGTCTGCCTGCGTTGCACACTCCAACTAATTATAACTAAGCCATTATACTAGCACACACTCAGTGTACCTAGTGGCATCCTATACGTGGCTATTGGACTTTGCTATAGTCCCACTAGTGCCAAGACATTTGCAGCACGTCTGCCTGCGTTGCACACTCCAACTAATTATAACTAAGCCATTATACTAGCACACACTCAGTGTACCTAGTGGCATCCTATACGTGGCTATTGGACTTTGCTATAGTCCCACTAGTGCCAAGACATTTGCAGCACGTCTGCCTGCGTTGCACACTCCAACTAATTATAACTAAGCCATTATACTAGCACACACTCAGTGTACCTAGTGGCATCCTATACGTGGCTATTGGACTTTGCTATAGTCCCACTAGTGCCAAGACATTTGCAGCACGTCTGCCTGCGTTGCACACTCCAACTAATTATAACTAAGCCATTATACTAGCACACACTCAGTGTACCTAGTGGCATCCTATACGTGGCTATTGGACTTTGCTATAGTCCCACTAGTGCCAAGACATTTGCAGCACGTCTGCCTGCGTTGCACACTCCAACTAATTATAACTAAGCCATTATACTAGCACACACTCAGTGTACCTAGTGGCATCCTATACGTGGCTATTGGACTTTGCTATAGTCCCACTAGTGCCAAGACATTTGCAGCACGTCTGCCTGCGTTGCACACTCCAACTAATTATAACTAAGCCATTATACTAGCACACACTCAGTGTACCTAGTGGCATCCTATACGTGGCTATTGGACTTTGCTATAGTCCCACTAGTGCCAAGACATTTGCAGCACGTCTGCCTGCGTTGCACACTCCAACTAATTATAACTAAGCCATTATACTAGCACACACTCAGTGTACCTAGTGGCATCCTATACGTGGCTATTGGACTTTGCTATAGTCCCACTAGTGCCAAGACATTTGCAGCACGTCTGCCTGCGTTGCACACTCCAACGAATTATAACTAAGTTACATTGTCAGGGATATTTATTCTTTATTATTCTGCTGTTAATAAAGCTAGACCACCACTGCAATCTTCACCACCTCTCAATTTTTACTACCACATTTTCAGTCCACAATCTTGTCGCAATCAACATGAGTGGCAAAATGACAGATGCTGGTGGAAAGGGGAAGAGGCGTGGTGGAAAAGGCAAAAAAGGTTTTGTCAGTGGGGAAGGTGCCAAAGCTCCATTATCATCTGCTGAAGATAGACCATCTACTAGCAAAAGTAAGATGTCTACTACTTATTGTGGACAATCCGATGTGCTCCCTTTTTTACGGACACGAACAAGAGGAACAAAGGTAGATGATGGGCAAAAAAGGAAAATGCTTGAATGGATCTCAAGTGGTCCAACAAGTGCCCTCTCAGCCACTTCAAGTACCGCATCCAAAAAACACCATTCCTCTGAGTTGTCATCCCAATCACACTTGATTTCTCCCAGCTCTGAAGTCTCCATCAGCCCTGCACAGTATGGTGGAACTGAGATGGCTGAGTCTGCAGAGCTGTTCAGTCACACTATAGCCTGGGAATCAGAGGTCTGCTCCCAAGCTACAGTGAGTACAGAACAGGAAATGGTCTGCAGTGATGCCCAGAACCTTTGTGACTCAGATTCAGGCCGTGAGGACCAAGTTTCTGAGCATAATGTTGACCCTTTGTCACAAACTGTAACACCTGTGGTTATAGACAATGAGGAACATACTGATGAAGATGAGACGCAGATACCCGATTGGGATGACAACTTAAATATTCGGTCAGGGCAAGAAGAGGCTCGGTCTGAGGGGGAGGGGAGTGCGAACACAACAATTGATGATGACGTTCTAGATCCCACCTACTGTCAACCCCCAGTCAGGCACTCGAGGAGGTCAACAGAGGCGGTGGAGGAGGATGCAACCGACGACGAAGTTACCTTGCGCCTTCCTGGACAGAGTCGGAGCACTGGTAGCACGTCTACAACTGCATCCTCAGCCACCACTCTGCCTATGAGCATTATTCGGGGTGGATCAACAGGTCGCATGGCCTCTAAGCCTTGCCTAGCCTGGGCCTTTTTTCACATCGAAAAAGATCGCCCAACTCATGTGATATGTAACATTTGTCATGATTCTGTTAGTAGAGGTCAAAACCTCAGCAGTTTGACAACTTCTTCCATGAATCGTCACATGAATAAATATCATAAGTCCCGGTGGGAAGCTCACCGTGCTGCAATGCCGGCTAGCGGAGCGAACCATCCACCGCCCGCCCCTTCCAGTGCATCCGCGCGCTCTTCATCTTCTAGGACTGTGGGGACAGCTGTCACACCTGTTTTTCCACGCAAAACTTCCACCACTGTAACCGCAACAGGCAGTTTGCTTGTAAGGTCGTCAGTTGGTTTGGAAGGGGAAACAAGTGAGTGTGTACAGCTCTCTCAGACATCGATAGCACCAACGTTGGATGAAGGCAACATCATGTCTCCGCCTGCACTTTCCTCACAAACCTGCATTTTTCCAGGGACACCCTACTCAACACCGTCTACACACAGCAGCCAGATCTCTGTCCCTCAGATGTGGTCAAATAAAAGGCCACTTCCTCCGACCCATGACAAAGCTAAGAGGTTGACTCTATCCCTCTGTAAGCTGTTGGCTACCGAAATGCTGCCTTTCCGCCTAGTGGACACACAGGATTTTAGAGACCTTATGTCTGTCGCTGTGCCCCAGTACTAGATGCCTAGTCGCCACTACTTCTCTAAGAAAGGTGTGCCCGCGCTACACCAGCATGTCGCACACAACATCACCGCTTCCTTGAGAAACTCTGTGTGTGAACGGGTGCATTTCACCACCGATACTTGGACCAGTAAGCATGGACAGGGACGTTACATGTCGCTGACTGGGCACTGGGTAACTATGGTGATAGATGGTGAAGGGTCTGCTGCACAAGTCTTGCCGTCCCCACGACTTGTGTGTCAATCCTCTGTCTGTCCAAGTTCCGCCACAGCTTCTGCATCCTCCACCTCATCTGGGTCCTCCACCTCCGCCCCAAGCCTGCCTGGTCAGGCCACCAGCGTTCTCACTGCGCAGAAGGAATCACGCACGCCTCATTACTATGCTGGCAGCCGAGCGCAACGGCATCAGGCGGTCTTTAGCTTGACATGTCTTGGTAATAAGAGTCACACAGCTGAGGAGTTGTGGTCAGCTCTGCGGTCCGAGTTTAATAAATGGTTGTCTCCACTCAACCTGCAGCCTGGTAAGGCCGTGTGCGACAATGCTGCAAACCTGGGTGCGGCCCTTCGCCTGGGCAAGGTGACACACGTACCTTGTATGGCTCACGTGTTGAACCTTGTCGTGCAGCAATTTTTAACACACTATCCCGGCCTAGATGGCCTTCTGAACAGGGCACGAAAACTGTCTGCTCACTTCCGGCGTTCAAGCGCCGCAGCTGAGCGACTTGCATCGCTACAGAAGTCTTTCGGCCTGCCGGTTCATCGCCTGAAATGCGATGTGGCGACACGCTGGAATTCAACTCTCCACATGTTACAGCGACTGTGGCAGCACCGCAGAGCCCTGGTGCAATACGTCATGACGTATAGCCTGGGCCAACGAGATGCAGAGGTGGGGCAGATCACCCTGATGGAGTGGTCTCAGATCAAGGACCTATGCACCCTTCTGCACAGTTTCGACATGGCGACGAATATGTTTAGCTCTGACAATGCCATTATCAGCATGACGATTCCAGTCATTTACATGCTGGAGCACACGCTAAACACTATTCGGAGTCAGGGGGTGGGACAACATGAAGGGGAGGAACTACAGGAGGATTCATATGTGCAAGGGACAACAACATCACCAAGGTCCAGACGTTCATCATCACCAACGCAGCAGGCATGGGACCATGGGGAACAGGGATCGACAAGGGCGCATAGTAGCAGGCGAAATGTTGAGCAAGGTGCAGGAGAACATGAAGAAATGGAGGACGAACTGTCCATGGACATGGAAGACTCAGCGGATGAGGGAGACCTTGGTCAAATTTCAGTTGAAAGAGGTTGGGGGGAGATGTCAGAGGAAGAAAGAACGGGTAGCACCTCTATGCCACAAACACAGCGTGGACTTGGTCCGCATGGCTGCGCAAGACACATGAGTGCCTTTTTGTTGCACTACCTCCAACATGACAGTCGTATTGTCAAAATTAGAAGTGATGATGACTACTGGCTTGCCACACTATTAGATCCCCGGTACAAGTCCAAATTTTGTGACATAATTCCACCCATAGAAAGGGACGCACGTATGCAGGAGTATCAGCAGAAGCTGTTACTCGATCTTAGCTCGGCTTTTCCACCAAACAACCGTGCAGGTGCAGGGAGGGAATCTCCCAGTTGTAACTTGACAAACATGGGACGGTCTCGTCATCTTCACCAGTCTACCCGTACCAGTAGGACCGTATCTGGTGCCGATAACAGCAATTTTATGGAATCTTTTCATAATTTTTTTAGACCCTCTTTTGCAAGGCCACCAGAGACAACAAGTCTGACACATACTCAACGGCTGGAGAGGATGATACAGGAGTATCTCCAAATGAACATCGATGCCATGACTGTGCAACTGGAGCCTTGCTCCTTTTGGGCTTCAAACATAGAAAATTGGCCAGAGCTCTCCAGTTACGCCTTGGAGATTTTGTCGTGTCCAGCTGCCAGCGTTGTCTCTGAACGTGTATTCAGTGCTGCTGGGTGTGTGCTGACAGATAAGCGCACGCATCTGTCCAGTGACAATGTGGACAGACTGACGTTCATCAAAATGAACAAGTCATGGATCCAGAAGGAATTTACTACCCCTGTGTCATCCTGGGGAGAGTAAATGCTTGTGGATTTGGAATGTGCTTGATGCAAATCAAAACATCCTGTTTGCAACTAGGGCCCAAGTGCTGCCACTGATGGGGTGGGTGTCTGTGTGGCCCAATTTTTGGAAAAAAGGGAGACTCCGCTTGGAGTAACCCTTGCTTACATTGTTTTTAAAAGAAGCCAAGATGAACAAGTCATGGGTCAGCAAAGACTTTGCTACCTACCCCGGTGTCATCCTGGGGACGGTTAATTATGGGGTATTTTTGAATGTGATTGATGCAAATCAAAACATCCTGTTTGCAACTAGGGCCCAAGTGCTGCCACTGATGGGGTGGGTGTCTGTGTGGCCCAATTTTTGGAAAAAAAGGGAGACTCCGCTTGGAGTAACCCTTGCTTGATGTGTTTTTAAAAGAAGCCAAGATGAACAGAGCTGGGATCAGGAAAGACTTTGCTACCTACCCCGGTGTCATCCTGGGGACGGATAAGAATGGCGTATTTTTGAATGTGCTTGATGCAAATCAAAACATCCTGTTTGCAACTAGGGCCCAAGTGCTGCCACTGATGGGGTGGGTGTCTGTGTGGCCCAATTTTTGGAAAAAAAGGGAGACTCCGCTTGGAGTAACCCTTGCTTGATGTGTTTTTAAAAGAAGCCAAGATGAACAGAGCTGGGATCAGGAAAGACTTTGCTACCTACCCCGGTGTCATCCTGGGGACGGATAAGAATGGCGTATTTTTGAATGTGCTTGATGCAAATCAAAACATCCTGTTTGCAACTAGGGCCCAAGTGCTGCCACTGATGGTGTGGGTGTCTGTGTGGCCCAATTTTTGGAAAAAAAGGGAGACTCCGCTTGGAGTAACCCTTGCTTGATGTGTTTTTAAAAGAAGCCAAGATGAACAGAGCTGGGATCAGCAAAGACTTTGCTACCTACCCCGGTGTCATCCTGGGGACGGATAAGAATGGCGTATTTTTGAATGTGCTTGATGCAAATCAAAACATCCTGTTTGCAACTAGGGCCCAAGTGCTGCCACTGATGGGGTGGGTGTCTGTGTGGCCCAATTTTTGGAAAAAAAGGGAGACTCCGCTTGGAGTAACCCTTGCTTGATGTGTTTTTAAAAGAAGCCAAGATGAACAGAGCTGGGATCAGGAAAGACTTTGCTACCTACCCCGGTGTCATCCTGGGGACGGATAAGAATGGCGTATTTTTGAATGTGCTTGATGCAAATCAAAACATCCTGTTTGCAACTAGGGCCCAAGTGCTGCCACTGATGGGGTGGGTGTCTGTGTGGCCCAATTTTTGGAAAAAAGGGAGACTCCGCTTGGAGTAACCCTTGCTTACATTGTTTTTAAAAGAAGCCAAGATGAACAAGTCATGGGTCAGCAAAGACTTTGCTACCTACCCCGGTGTCATCCTGGGGACGGATAAGAATGGCGTATTTTTGAATGTGCTTGATGCAAATCAAAACATCCTGTTTGCAACTAGGGCCCAAGTGCTGCCACTGATGGGGTGGGTGTCTGTGTGGCCCAATTTTTGGAAAAAAAAGGGAGACTCCGCTTGGAGTAACCCTTGCTTGATGTGTTTTTAAAAGAAGCCAAGATGAACAGAGCTGGGATCAGCA
The DNA here is from genome assembly GCF_048569485.1 of Anomaloglossus baeobatrachus. Taxonomy (NCBI): domain Eukaryota; kingdom Metazoa; phylum Chordata; class Amphibia; order Anura; family Aromobatidae; genus Anomaloglossus; species Anomaloglossus baeobatrachus. The sequence continues at coordinate 694,501,513 of NC_134354.1, forward strand.
AAGACTTTGCTACCTACCCCGGTGTCATCCTGGGGACGGATAAGAATGGCGTATTTTTGAATGTGCTTGATGCAAATCAAAACATCCTGTTTGCAACTAGGGCCCAAGTGCTGCCACTGATGGGGTGGGTGTCTGTGTGGCCCAATTTTTGGAAAAAAAGGGAGACTCCGCTTGGAGTAACCCTTGCTTGATGTGTTTTTAAAAGAAGCCAAGATGAACAGAGCTGGGATCAGCAAAGACTTTGCTACCTACCCCGGTGTCATCCTGGGGACGGATAAGAATGGCGTATTTTTGAATGTGCTTGATGCAAATCAAAACATCCTGTTTGCAACTAGGGCCCAAGTGCTGCCACTGATGGGGTGGGTGTCTGTGTGGCCCAATTTTTGGAAAAAAGGGAGACTCCGCTTGGAGTAACCCTTGCTTACATTGTTTTTAAAAGAAGCCAAGATGAACAAGTCATGGGTCAGCAAAGACTTTGCTACCTACCCCGGTGTCATCCTGGGGATGGATAAGAATGGCGTATTTTTGAATGTGCTTGATGCAAATGTAGCTGTGAAGTGTACAACTGGGGCACAACTGCTGCCACTGAAGGGGTGGGTGTGTGTGTGGCCCAATTTTTGGAAAAAATGGAGACTCCGCTTGGAGTCACCTTGCGGTGTTTTACATGATTTTAGAAGGGCGTGCCATGCCTATATCTGTGTGTCCTCCTCTTTTTCCTTGTCCAGCTGTTTTGTTTTCGCATGAGTATATGTCCTTGTCACTTTCCAATGTGTTTGAGTTGTTTGTCACCTTTAGGACACCTTTGAGGGTGTTTTCTAGGTGTTTTTCTGTGTTTGTGATTGCCTGCCATTGTTTCCTATGCAGTTCGAGTTCGGTTCGTCGAACGTTCGACGAACCGAACTCGAACGGGAGGTCCGTTCGGCGAACCAACCTCGAGCCGAACCGCGACCGGTTCGCTCATCTCTACTCTTAAGGCCCATTTACACGCAACGACATCGCTAACGAGATGTCGTTTTGGTCACGGAATTCGTGACCCTCATCCAGCCTCATTAGCGATGTCGTTGCGTGTGAAACGTACGAGCGACCGCTAACGATCAAAAATACTCACCTAATCATTGATCGTTGACACGTCATTCATTTTCATAATATCGTTGCTCGTTCTGGACGCAGGTTGTTCGTTGTTCCTGAGGCAGCACACATCGCTACGTGTAACACCTCAGGAACGACGAACAGCACCGTACCTGCATCCTCCAGCAACGAGGTGGGCGTGTCTTTCATGCAGCTGCTCTCCGCCCCTCCTCTTTCATTGGACGCCTGCCGTGTGACGTCGCTGTGATGGTAAGTCCGTGTAACGGGTAGAAAAGAGGTTGTTCGCCGGCCACAGCGACGTCGCTGGGAAGGTAAGTCCGTGTGACAGGTAAGTCCGTGTGATGGGTAATAACGATATTGTGCGCCACAGGCAGCGATTTGCCCGTGACGCACAAATGACGGGGGCGGATGCGATCGACAGCGACGTCGATAGCGATGTCGCTGCGTGTAAACCAGCCTTTAGGCAGACATATCATTGGGGCAACCTGTGCAACCTCACAGGAGCTCAGGAGGCAGGTGGAATTGTGCATTATGATGAGCTATTGGGCTGCAAAGAGTCCATATACTGATCTTGCATAGGGTTCCTCTTTTGTCTGTGTTTGCCAGTAGTTTTACCTCTTTTAGGCCGATTACACATTTCACCCGAACATAGTCTGCTCTGTCTGGGTGTCCGCCTGCAGAAAATGTAAATGCTCGAAAATGGTGCAAGACAGAGCACACACTGACTCCGTCTGCTCCATTATAGTCAATGGTCTCGTTGGCACATGCATCCGAAATACGTTTTGTGGGGGGGTTCGGACGGATGTACCGACGGAACCAGTATACATAGGTAGAAACGCAATGTGAAAGCGGCCTCAGGTCCATAAAATAGTGCATCTTGGACAGATGACAGTTACCATGAGATATATTTTTGTCACAATCATCTGTTCGGTATTGCCAAAGCACGTACAAGATCAGAGGCAGGAGAGGGGTTGTGATATACCACCACACTCCGGGCACAAATGCCATAATTGGGGAAAACAAGTGCTAGAAAAGGAGCATCCTTATAGTATAGATCACTAATTGCCAGGACTACCTAAAAATAGGCGGCCTAGATCCGGACAGAGTCACTTATGGATGTCATTTATAAAGTTAGGACTTTATATGTTTTATGTCTAAATACAAATTTTAAAAACCTATAATCCTATTGATTTAAAAAAAAAAAAAGAATAAAAATAATCCAACATTCATATTGCAGACTAATCTTAAAGGGAACCTGTCATGTTGTTTTTTTTATATTAAACTGCCCCTAATGTGTTTTAAATGATTCAATATGCATCAATAACATGGTTTTCTACAAAAAAATCTATGTATGTATCTTAAAAAAAAAAGTTTATATGCTTAGGTAAAACCAGTGCAGACTTTGTGTTTCAGTCATGAGGGTGGCCTTTTGCTGGGAAATCGTCATGTCACTCACGTTCAAGCAAAATTCTTTTTTGAACTTAGTCACGCCCCCTGCAGTGTAATTGATTATACACAGGTCCTTTACCAGAACTTCTCTGCTGAGCTCCACACATTACATTCACAGGTGGATGCCAAACACGAGGTTCTCCTCTCCCTCTCATGGGTGACCTCACTGGCATGCTCCTGGAAGCACGGGTTGCCAAGGAAATCAGGTCATCCAGGGTGGAAGATATGTGCCGGCCTGCCAATTTGGCCTTCATTCTTCCAGATAATCCCTCCCTGAAAGTGGCCATCAAATACATGGAATTTTTTTTTAGAAAACCATGTATTACGGTTGCCGAGGGGTGGTGAGCGTGCGGGAGTGGATCCACTGGGCCGTACACTGGACTGCCCTGGAGGAGCTCACCTGGAGCTAACCCCTATACAGGGACTGTCATGTGCAGCCCCAGGGGGCCTAAATGCATGACAGCCAAGACAGTGGAGTCAGCTATAATGGACTGGTTAGTCTCTTAATGTCCAGTGCGGGTGTGCTCGGATGTGGATGCACAAAAGTGGTAACTCGGATTTGGCAGCATGGAAGTGGTGGCTCTGACATGGCAGCATGGAGGTGGTGACTCAGCCTTGGCAGCACAGAGGTAGGGGCTCAGACGTGGCAGCACGGAGGTAGTGGCTTAGACATGGCAGCACAGACGTAGTGGCTCAGATGTGGCAGCACGGAGGTGATAGTAGTAAGCAGGCTCTAGGATGAGACACGGGTTGGAGGGACACAAAACTGGTACTAGGACAAGGCAAGCTGAACTAGACACAGCAGCATAACGGGACCTGATAACAAATAGGCAATGTTGCTCAGGCACCTCCTGTAAGGGGAGGCAGTCTTAAACAGTTTAAGGGTAATAGCTGACCTGAGGGATAATTCCTGGGTAATGGGACGCTGGCCCTTTAAGAAAGGTGGTGTGCCCGTGCGTGCACTCTATAGGCACTAACAGAAGTTCTGCATGTGGCCTGAAAGCAGGAGGAGGCTGCAGAAAGAAAGGGGCATGTGGGACCACCGGCCACGTGAGGAGAGAAGTACCCCCGCCAAGGCCTGGAATCGGGGGCATGCGGGGATGCCATGCTGGGACCGGGTGCTACAGTACCCCCTCTATGCCCTCTCCTTTTCAGAAATCTCTTAAGGAGAAGATGGGCATCAATATTCTCCCATGAATTCTCCTCAGGACCAAACCCCTTCCAGTCTACCAGATAGTAGGTTTTACCTCTGATCTCCTTCATCACAAGGTTGGCTTTTACCTCATAGATGTCTTCATAACTGACCGGAGGCAGTGAGGTACCAGGATCCCTGTGAAAATGGCTCAGAGTGACAGGTTTGAGTAGGGACACATGGAATGAGTTGGGGATGCATAGAGAGAGTGGGAGCTTTAACCGATAGGACACCTCATTAATCCACTAGAGCACCTCGAAGGGACCGATAAAGTGGGAACCCAACTGGTAGGAAGGCAACTTAAGATGGACGTATCTGGAAGAGAGCCATGCCTTGTCAACGGGCCAGAACGAAGGAGAGTCTAGGCATCTCTTATCCACATTCCTGTTCATATGGATGGAAGACTGCTCCAGGGAGGACTTGGTCTCTGCCCAGATATTGGAGAATGTCTTGATGAAGGAATCAGCTGCAGGATTGCCAGAGGTGAGGATCACTGGAAACGGGATTCTGGGTTGCTGTCCGTAGATGATCTGAAAAGGAGATTTGGCAGAGGACTCATTCATGTGGTTTTTATACGAGAATTCTGCCCAAGGAAGGAGCTTAACCCAGTTACTGTGATGCTCATTGACGAAGTGTCATAGAAAGTTAGTCAGAATTTGGTTTTACCGTTCCAGTTGGCCATTGGACTGTGGATGGTAGGGCGAAATCTAAGGTGGTATCCAACAATTTGCAATTTGGCCCTCCAAAATCACAACGTAAACTGGACTCCTCTGTCAGACACTAGGTGGATCGGTAGACCTTACAGATGGAAAATTTGCTGGAAGAAGTGCTCAGCTGACATAGGGGCAGAAGGTAATCCGATTAATAGTGTAAAATGGGCCACTTCAGAAAATCTGTCCACCACTAGCCAGATGATGGTGCAATCGGAAGACTTCGGCAGATCGGTAATAAAGTCCAGTCAGATGTGCTGCCAGGGGGAAGATGGCACATGCAAAGTGAGTAGTTGACCATCAGGAAGCTTCCTCGGTGTCTTGTTGTGAGCACATGAGGGACAGACCGACACAATTTCCAGGACATCTTGTCGTAATGTAGGTCCCCATTGGTGCTGTGAGATCAGCTGCAAATACTTCTTCTGACACGCATGATGGACTAGCCGAGAGGAATGTCCCCAATGAAGAACTCGTCTCCTGTCTCCTTCCGCAACAAACGTCTTACCGGGAGGAACCTGGGACACATTACTGGGGCCACCATCAGTTTGGAAGGCTTTATGATGTGCTGGGGCTCCTCGTCCTGGTCCACCGACAGAAAAGGCAGAGACAGTGCATCGGCATCGACATTCTTGTTAGCAGGACGGAAGTGCAGGAGGAAGTCAAAGCGAGTGAAAAACAGTAACCGCCGGGGCTGTCGTGAGATCAACCTCTGAGCTGACTGGAGGTAAGATAGAGTTCTTATGGTTGGTATAGATGATAACTGGATGCACTGACCCCTCTCGCAGGTATCGCCAATCCTCCAGGGCCAACTTAATTGCCAGCAACTCTCAGTTGCCAATCGAGTAGTTTTGCTCCGCTGGAAAGAAAGCCCTGGAAAAGAAGCAACAGGTTACTGTCTTACCCTTGGTTGTCTTCTGTGTAAGAACTGCACCAGAACGAGAGGAGGAGGCATCCACTTCCAGGATAAACTGCTTGCTGGTTTCGGGTCTGTGCAGCACTGGAACAGAAGCAAAGGCCCGTTCTATCAATAGGAAGGAGTTTTCTGCCTCCGAGGTCCATATCTTTGGATTATCCCCCTTGCAGGTCAGATCCGAGATGGGGCAGACCAGAGATGAGAAGTGTGGGACGAATTGCCTGTTGTATTTGGCAAATCCCTAAAACCACTGGATAGCCTTCAGCCCAACTGGACGGGGCCACTTCAGTATGGCCGACACTGTGTTGGAGTACATCTTTAGATCGGTATCAGAGACTATGAAGTCTAATAAAGGCAACGAGGTTTGTTCGAACAGGCACTTCTGAAGTTTAGCAATTAGCATAGAGGTGGTTTTCCCTCAATCGCTGAAGGAATAGCCAAACTTACCTCCAGTGGGTAGGCTGATCTGGGAAAAAGATGAGTGTCATACAGGTGTACTACCACACAGATGTAAAGAAGGTCTCGGAATATATCATTCCCAAATTCCTGGAAGACTGCAAGGGCGTTATTAAGCCTGAAGGGCATCACTCGGTATTCATAGTGCCCATCACGGGTGTTGAAAGCTGTCTTCAATTCTTCACCTGACCGGATCCAGACCAGATTGTACTCTCCCCGGAGATCGAGCTTAGAGTAAATTCTGGAGCATTGAAGATGGTCTAACAGTTCGGGAAAAAGAGGAAGCAGGTATTTATTCTTTACAGTGATCTTATTCAGCCTCCAGTAGTCAATACAAGGTCGCAGAGACCCATCCTTTTTCTTGACAAAGAAAAAGGCCACTCCGGCAGGAGAGGAGGACTTTTGGATGAAGCTTCGGGCCAGGTTCTCCTTTACATATTTGGACATGGCTTGGGTCTCTGCCTGCAACATGGGGTAGATTCGCCCATGAGGAGGGGATGACCCAAGAAGAAGGTCAATGGGACAGTCATAGGACCAATGTGAAGGCAACTTCTCAGCCTCTTACTTATCAAAGACGTTGGCGTAGGCCCAGTAGGCAGATAGCAGACCCGGTAGATTAGTTGGCGTGGCAAGTAGGTGAGAGGGATGCACCGGGATCAGACACTTATCATGGCAGTGCGCATCCCGACGGAGTATATCTCCTGAGTCCCAGTCCAATACCGGCTTGTGGGCTTCTGCGACCGAAGCCATGGTAACCCCAGCAGCAGAGCATGAGCCATTCCTGGAAGCACATGAAAAGCAATCTTCTCAAAGTGCAATGACCCCACTCCCTTCTCTAGGGCATTGGTGACAAACCAGATGGGCTCAGAAAGAGGCCTCCCATCCACAGAGGAGATAGGGATGGTATTGGAAAGGCACCAGACTGGAATCTGATGTCGATCCACCACGGACTGCTGGATAAAGTTCCTGGGGGAGCTGGAGTCCAGGAACCCATGCTCCGTAAACAGGGTGGAACCGCAGGACAGGGATACCAGGACATGAAGAAATGAAGAGGACTTGGCGTGACCTAGGGTGGCCTCTTCAACAGACTCTAGACCCAGTAGTTTCTCGGCTTCAAATGACAATCCAGAAACAAGTGATTGAGTCTTCCACAGTAGAAGCACTCTCTTGACACTCCTGACATAGCCTGGACTCTGCAATGCGGTCCACCTCCATGGGCTCATGCAGCTTAGCGGTCCTGGCAGGATGAGGCAACAAGGGTCGCTGGAAAGTGGATGCCAAACACGAGGTTCTCCTCTCCCTCTCATGGGTGACCTCACTGGCATGCTCCTGGAAGCATAGGGCAACCAAGAAAATCAGGTCATTCAAGGTGAAAGATACGCCTGCCAATTCGGCCTTAATTCTTCCGGATAATCCCTCCCAGAAAGTGGCCACCAAATACGTGGAATTATTTTTTAGAAAACCATGTATTACGGTTGCCGAGGGATGGTGAGCATGCGGGAATGGATCCACTGGCCGTGCACCGGACTGCCCTGGAGGAGCTAACTTTGAGCTAACTCCTATACAGGGTCTGTCAGGTGCAGCCCCAGGGGGCCTAAATGGTATGGCAGCCAGGACCAGTGGAGTCAGCTCTAATGGACTGAATAGTCTCTTAATGTCCGGTGCAGGTGTGCTTGGATGAGGCAGCACAAAGGTGGTAGCTCAGACTTGGCAGCACAGAGGTAGGGGCTCAGACGTGGCAGCACGGAGGTAGTGGCTCATACATGGCAGCACGGACGTAGTTGCGCAGCCGTGGCAGCACGGAGGTGATGGTAGTAAGCAGGCTCTAGGATGAGACACAGGTTGGAGTGACATGAAACTGGTACTAGGACTAGGCAAGCTGAACTAGACACAGTAGCATAATGGGACCTGAGAGCTAGCAATCCACTAATGAATAGCCAATGTTGCCTAGCCGCCTTCTGTAAATGGAGGCAGTCTTAAATAGCTTAAGGGTAATAGCTGACCTCAGGGATGACTTCTGGGTAATGGGACGCAGGCCCTTTAAGAAAGGGGGCGTGGTCATGCGTGCACCCTACAGGCACTCACAAAAGGCTTGTAAGTGGCCTGGAAGCAGAAAGAGGCTGTGGAAAACCCCAGGGCAGGAAAGGGGCGCCTGGGACTACCAGGCAGATGAGGAGAGCGGCACTCCTGCTGAGTCCTGGGAGCGGGGGGATGTGGCGGTGCTGCACTGGGACTGGGACCAGGCGCTACACTATGTTAGTGATGCACATTGCATAATTTTAAACACATTGGGGTCGTTTAATATAAAAAAAATGACATGACAGGTTTGCTTTAACCCCTTAACAACCGAGGACATAACAGTAGGTCCTAAGTCATCAAGGGGTAATCACCTGCGGCTGCTGATTTCAATAGCTGATATGTGTGCCTTACAGGCACAGGAAAATCCGTGATCCACCTGCACCTATTAACCCCTTTAATCACGGATGTCAAAATTTTTGTGATTTAAAGTGCCGCCAAGGTAAACACTTACCCGCCGCCATCGGAAGTCACGTGACTTAATCACGTGGAGCTGATGATTGCCATGGTAACACAGGGTCATGTGATGACTCCTGTAGCTCACATGATTCACTTCCTGTAACAGGCAGCAGAGTACTGCCTGTGCAAGAGACGAGGATTTCTGGTGATCTCAGCTGTGTAGCTGTGATCAACAGAAATGAATGTGTGATCAAACTGCTGATCCATATAGCCCCCTAGGGGGACTAGTAAATAAAGGTAAAAAAAAAAGTTTTTAAAAAATCCTAAAAGTTCAAATCACCCTCCTTTCGCCCATTGAAAATTAAAGGGTTAAAAAATAAAAAAAATATATATAAACACATTTGGTATCACCGCATAACGAAAAGCCCGATGTATCAAAATATAAAATCAATTAATTTGATTGGTAAACGGCGTAGCGGCAAAAAAATTCCAAACTCCAAAACTACATTTTTTGATTGCTGAAAATTTTGCGCAAAATGCAATAACAGGTGATCAAAATATAGCATCTGTACAAAAATGGTACCTTTAAAAATGTCAGCTTGAGATGCAAAAAAAATAATCCGTCAATGAATCATAGATCCTAATAAATGAGAACCTTACAAGTCGCAGTAAATGGCGCAAAAAGTGCACCACTTTTTTTGGACAAACGTCACAATTTTTTTTACATAAAAGAAAACCTAGACATATTTGGTATCAAGAACTCGTACCGACCTGAGGCATCACAGGAATACATTAGTTTTATCATATAGTGAGCAAGGTGATTAAAATATCCTCAAAACAATAAAAAATCACACTTTTTTTGCAGTTTATCCGCACTTGGAATTTATTTGCCGTTTTCCAGTACACTATATGGTAAAACTTATGGATTTATTTAAAAGTACGGCTCGTCCCACAAATAAACAAGCCCTCATATGGCAAGATTCATGGAAAAATAAAAAAGTTACGACTTTTGGAAGAAGGAGAGTAAAAAAAAAACGAAAAACGTAAAATGGCCCAGGGGTTAAGGAGTTCATACCTCTTTCCTTTAATTAAGTAAATATAAAGCCAGATTGAGTATTTGGTGAGTTTTTGTATCAGTATTTTTAACCAAAAGATGGAGTGGAACAATAAGAGGAAAAGTATAATAGAAATACTTCAATGTATAAAGGGAAAAAGACCGGGGCACCACTCCGCACAACACCCAAATGTCAAGTCCATGCGGCCATATGAATCAGAACAGCTCTGGGGTGCAAATGGAAAAAAGATAATGCAAAATCCTATAGTAAAGAGAATGGCACTCACCAGATTCTTGCTGTATAAAATCGTTTTTATTCAGGTGCGGAGGTTACATGTGCAGGGCAGGTAGGTGGGGAGGGAGAGCTATACACGTCCGACGACGGCTGTTTCGCACTGGAAAGTGCTTCAGCTGGTCTCAATAGAAATACGGCACCACTTTTGGATTTTATACCCACTCCTGGTTTTGGCTTAAAAATAGTGAGGTAAACCACTCACCAAATACTCACCGTGTGAATCTGGCCTAAAAGGCACTTTACACGCAGCGACATCGCTAGCTCGTGAAAGCACCCGTCCCCGTCGTTTGTGCGTCACGGGCAAATCGCTGCCCGTGGCGCACAATATCGCTAGTACCCGTCACACATACTTACCTTCCTAGCAACGTCGTTGTGGCCAGTGAACAGCCTCTTTTCTAAGGGGGCGGTTCGTGCGGCGTCACAGCGACGTCACATGGCAGGCGTCCAATAGAAGCGGAGGGGTGAAGAGCAGCCACATGAAAGTCACGCCCTCCTCGTTGCCGGAGGACGCAGGTACGGTGTTGTTCGTCGTTCCTGGGGTGTCACACGTAGCAATGTGTGCTGCCTCAGGAACGACGAACAACCTGCGTCCTAAACGAGCAACGACGTTTGGGAAATGGATGACGTGTCAACAATCAACGATTTGGTAAGTATTTTGCATCGTTAGCAGTTGCTCGTACGTTTCACACGCAACGACGTCGCTAACGAGGCCGGATGTGCGTCACAAATTCCTTGTCCTGAACAACATCTCGTTAGCGATGTCGTTGCGTGTAAATGGGCCTTTAGTCTGCGAGATTCTTTGATATCTCTTTTAGACACATAAGCACGTTTTGTACTATTTGGGCTAGTATTGTATCTATACATGGGGCAGCATTTTTCCCTCTAAGCTGAGTCCTCTGGACATTGTAGCATTAAAAGTTCTAAACTCTGCACGCAAGACGTGTTATTAGTCTCAATATCTTCGTAATACCTTGTTTTATTCCTTACTTTTCAGAGCACCCAGCTTAGAAGGAATAGTGTAAGACAGAACAGTATTGAGATTACTAAGCTATCTCCCGAAGTCCAATACACTTTGAATGTTTTTTTTAAAAAACTCACCACGACAAAGTATTCACTATCGCTGTTAAGATCAATGAGACGTTCGGATAGCCCATCGGGCATAGCTGGGCAACAATTAGCAATAAAGAACCAAAGAATCCGGTAGTTCATAAAAATTGGTTTTATTTTTATTCCAAATCCATTAAAATAATGTTATCAATATTAGATGGTAGCTCATGCTGACACGTTTCAATCGCAACATGTAAACGAGCTGCCATCCCATATTGCTGACCTTATTTTAATGGATTTGGAACCGGTGGCTACCCTCTGGAGGGGAAGGACAGATCCCGCTCGGGTAACTTGTGCTGGACTGTGGGTCAAGGGGTGCTGCCTGGGCTTTAGGGGCAGCATCAGGGCCAGGTTGCTTGGGTGGGAGAGAGCGGAAACCGTACCAGTAAAACCGTTTAGTAACGTTTAAGAAATGTGCCTCCCGTTGTGGGATGATGTTATGCTTTACATGTTACCTTTTTACAGAAAATAAAACCGGTGTTGGACGGGCAGCCCGCGGACGGTCTGCATTTTGCTAAGGGAGAATGTGACGCCCTGGGCAAGCCAGGGGTCACAGGTCATCACACCACCACACCCTACATCCCAGTTAGGAACACCAAAGCTACCGAAATCCTTGTTGCCTTCCTCCAGGGGCTGATGTTCACACCAGGGGGTGGGCCAGGCGGTTGGCTCCGCCCACCAAGGAGTACACAGCCCTGGAGGCGGGAAGAACCAGGCAGATAGTTCAGGGGAGTGAAGTAGAAGGAAGTGGTAGAGGAGCTAAGTGAAAGTGAAGTAGTAGTGGAGCAAAGAAGAAAAGGAGCAAAAGTGAGCGTAAAAAGACCTGAAGTTAGTCCAGCTAAGTGCAGGACAGGTCAGCAAGGTCAGCAACAGCGGTGATCGTCTGGAGGGGGACTGCTCGGAGGTTGCTGCAAGGACCGCGGACGGGTAGTGGCCCGGCGGTCTGGAGCAGTATACGAAGGACAGTCAGCACCAGGGCAGGGGCCTCTCGGACCCCGGCAAGGCAAGGAGTCGCCATAATTTGCCGAATCCGTCAGTGAAGGGGACGTCAATCCCCCAACAACCAAGTCCCGACTGAAGGCAAAAGTCCAACCATTGAGGAGGAACACCGCCACCGCCAGGGCACCAGTTCCTCAGGGCCAGCGTCTGCGGGCAAAGTAGGGCTCCTCCGGCCCATATCCAAGCCGGGGAGCGGGTTACCGGTGGGAACCCATCGCTACCAACAGAGAAACACTAGGTGCAGGTCAAAGGGACATCACCGTTACCTACTGGGAGAGCAAGTGCAGCCGTCCGTGGGAACCGTCTTTCCAGCCGCGTGGTTTACCGTAAAACTGTGTCAACGTCTCAGGCTGAGTGAGTACCACAGTGCTGCAAGGCACAGCGCTGCCCCGCGTCCCTGCGCCCACCAGGCCCTGTACCTTTCACACCATCCCTGGGCCCTGGGATCACCAACCCCTACCCACGGAGGGGCAACACAATACCTGGCTGCTCCGCATCACCGCTCCTGGGATCCCCATATTGAGCAGCGGTGGTGCTACAAATCACCACAACCGTGGGTGGCGTCACGGACAATAAACAATCCCCACACCCAACAACCCCCTTTTCACTCACGGGCGAGGAGCGCCGCTAGAGTCCCCGAGATCCGGCCCACTGCTCGAGTCACCGAGCAGCAGCAGGCCGCAGCAGCCGCGGCAGCCGGACCCGAGCAGCAGTGGGAGAGCGCGGTGTCCCCTCCTCCGCCCGCGACACTTGATCTGCCCTCCTGTGGCTAGGTCATAACTTTGTTCAACCCCTTTAAACCTTTCAGCAACCACTGACATACTAGGCACGTCACACCAAAAAACAAATATTAGGTTTGGTTTAAAGGGGGAAACCCGGTATATTTAACTCAAGAGCTAGGTTATTCTTTATGTCAAGTGAACCTATAATACAATATCCTTGGTCATATTCTATCATCCCCAATCTTTTGCACTGTACATGTGCAAGGATACAAACTTTTAACTATTTTCATGTTTTGACAACTTCATATTTTAATATTACCATTATTCTTACTCTATTCTATGTCTGGATATAGAAAACATTCATTCTTCTGAGCATAGCCAATAACATACGTTATGGCTTTCATAATGCAGGTGTGTTGCTGAACTGCCTTCTATAAACTGAAACAAATGATGCTACCATATAACACTCATGAAGTAGTAATCATTTTATGTGACTGTTAATAACCAATTCAAGTATAAAAATCACAAACTGAAGGTCTTCAGAACAGCAGAAGTCTTCACAAACTGTACATCCTCCGTAGGTTATCACCAGCGTGAGACGAGCCACCATGTCATCTTGCCATCACTCCATCCATGCCTCTTCTGGGCACAAGCACTTCAGCTCCTGTTCTGTATCTTTACCTAAACATTCCAGCTCTCACAGCATCTTATCCCACTCTTCTAAACACACCGGACATGGACACAAGACTCAACATTGCTTCAGCAGCAAGAGCGCCCATAGTATTGGATCCAAGGGACACAAGATCTCAGTTGGAGGTTGTCACATGGGCAAAAGAGGACATGGATCTGGAGGCATGGGTGGTTTTGGAGGGTCAACTTGTTCTGCAGGGATAACTCCTGTTACTGTAAACCAGAGTCTTCTCGCCCCTCTAAATTTGGAGTTTGACTCAAGTATTCAAAGAGTGAGAACAGATGAGAAGAATCAGATCAAAGGACTGAACAACAAGTTTGCCTCCTTCATTGACAAGGTGAGTTTATTATATATTTACACACACACACACACACACACACACACCTATATATATATATATATATATATATATATATACACAGTATATATACACAGTATATCCAAAAGAAGATGCAGCTACATAAAATTTTTGCTTGTAGAGTATTATGAATGAGAGAACCTGTTGAAATTAGAATTCAGCAGGTTCACTTGAATTCGGTAAGGAAATTTGATTTGCTTACACTACAGTATATTTGATGCAACTCAAATTCACATTATTATGTCTTAAGATCTCTCCTAACCCAAGAACATACTAAACATATATAAAACAAAATAATAAAAATTACATATGCCCCTCCCTCAATCGTTAGATAGTCGCTAATTCAACGATTGAATGATTGAAGCAAAATAGATTTCCACAAATATGGCATACACCATAATTTGCCACTTTTTATAGCAGAAAACTGACCTGACGGGAATGATAAACTTTACACCATAGTATTTTTGGTTGTGATATGACTTAGGGGCACTTTGCACACTACGACATCGCAGGTGTGATGTCGGTGGGGTCAAATTGAAAGTGATGCACATCCGGCGTTGCAGGTGATATCGTAGTGTGTAAAGCCTTTTTGATATGATTAACGAACTCAAAATCGTCGTAATTGTATCATCGGTGTAGCGGCGGTCATTTCTATAATTTGGAAATGACCGATGTTACGATGTTGTTCCTCGTTCCTGCGGCAGCACACATCGCTGTGTGTGAAGCCGCAGGAGCGAGGAACATCTCCTACCTGCGTCCTGCGGCTCATGCCGGCTATGCGGAAGGACGGAGGTGGGCGGGATGTTTACGTCCCGCTCATCTCCGCCCCTCCACTTCTATTGGCCGCCTGCCGTGTGACGTCGCTATGATGCCGCACGACCCGCCCCCTTAATAAGGAGGCGGGTCGCCGGCCAGAGCGACGTCGCAGGGCAGGTGAGTGCATGTGAAGCTGCCGTAGCGATAATGTTGCTACAGGTTGCGATGTCGTAGTGTGCAAAGTGCCCCTTAGGGTTTATGCCAGATCAGATCCTCAATTTTCAGACACAGTGTTTTGGGGTGAAGTTCTTGTCACACTTTCCTTTTAGTTCTATTGAAGGTATACATCATGAGTGCCTCTGAGAGAAGACTCTGATGCATACCCCTGTAGGCATAAAGGAATACATCGCCACTTGTTCTTCATATGAACACAGTAGTTGAGAAAAAAGATTTGCAGAGCCCTTTTCCAGTTGCAGCATTTGAAAAAAGTCCATGGCTGCCTGACCAAAGCCCTGAAACCTTTTCCTACCTTCCGGCATCTACAGCGCCTCTTATTATTAGGTAGAGCTACAACTATGACATTTGCCCCATGCATAATAATCGGAAGAAGCACTGGGGATGTCCACAGGTAGGAGGAGGTCGTCTGGACTCTTGTTGGGTGGCTATGAACTTCCATCCTGCAAATCATTTTCCTCAATTCTAGTACATATGTGAAAAAGGTATATCTTGTAGATATATACAGTACATTGCCTGTGTAAGAAATTTAGTAGATCATGCTGTACTATACATTATGATTTGTCTACCATACAAAAAGTAATAGCACAAACTTATTAATTGGTGCAAATATGTAATAGCGCATAGTGTTCACTAGCACAATGCAATACTTTAACGTCAGTATCTATACTTGTATGCATGTAGGTAAGATATCTGGAGCAGCAGAACAAGATGTTGGAGACCAAATGGGCTCTACTACAAGAACAGAAAACGGCCCGGTGCCAAATTGAACCTCTATTTGAGGCATTTATCAGCAACCTTTGGAGACAGCTGGAGAGTCTGGAAGGTGAAAGTTCTCGTTTAGAAGCAGAGAGAAACAACATGGAAGAAACAATGGAAGAATTTAAGAGAAAGTAAGAGAACAATTGTGAAAAATTATCTAGAATGCATTTCATGCATAGTTACAATTGAAAAATATGTTGACTTGGTTTCTTCAACAATCTTGTTTCGGGGGTAGTGTCACCTTCTTGAATGCTGAAAGGGGTTTACCTACAAACTCACACATTGACAAGCTATCCATGTAATAGATCATCAGTATGAGATCGGTGGGTGTCTGACACACGGTACTCCCATGAATCAACGGATATCTGACAGATGTAAACAATGCCCAGAGGAGAACACCCCCTGCTCCATACATTGTTTAGAATCCATTGCCGAGTACTGCAGTTTTACTCCCAATCAAGGTTGTCAATTTGTGAGTCCCAGTTAATCCCTTTAATTTCTACTGCCAGGTTTCCCTTCAGATTTAATTGTAAGGTTCACCTTAAAACATACTCCGGTGTCAGCAGTGGGATCTGTATCTTGTGACTTATACGGGGTCTTCATATTAGAATTCAATTAAGGGGAATAGGATGTTCTCAAAAAAAAGTTACAACAAAGAATAAAAGAGAAAATGGGGGGGAGCCAGCACTGCTTATGAGTGGAATGCAATTATGACAAAATAAAAAGTGTAACATTCACAAATTCATTCCTATTGTATCAATTCAATGAGATTTTTAGCAAATAATTGATCAATGATTTGAGCCTCCCTGCCCCGTCACGGCAAATCTCTATAAGGGGGGTCCCTACACTACAGTATATAATATACATGCGTACCATGTGGTCTCGTGTGATGTGCAGGACCATATAGGAACACCACCTACCTTAGAAGTGTCAGAACCGCTCCCATGCTGCATGGGCTGACAACTGCGAATAGAGAGGCAGTCCAGGTGCCTGCCACTAGCACAATGTCTGAACTAGCCCCCACAGTGTCAGACCAGCAGACATGGATGAAGGGCGGAACAGCCCCAGGCAGGTGGTGCTTAAGTATTAATGCCTATGGAACAGGAGGCGGTGGCTGTATGTGAACAGGCACCAACATGCATTTTGATGGCAACAGAAGGAATTTGCAAACCACACTGGGCGTGCACAGCAAGGTGGCGGTCAACCACCTGACCAGTAAACGAGAAAATGGGGGGGAGCCAGCACTGCTTATGAGTGGGATGCAATTATGACAAAATAAAAAGTGTAACATTCACAAATTCATTCCTACAAAGAATAAAAAGGATGAAGGTGCTTGACCATATGGAGGACACAGGCATCTACAGGTGTTTTAAGGTCAAACTTACATTTTAGCATGGAACATGAAATATGATTGTATACAATATGAATAATGACATCTCTCACCCATAGATATGAGGAAGAACTAAACAAGCGCACAGCAGCGGAGAATGAGTTTGTCTTGCTAAAGAGGGTATATATCAAAATCTTGAGCTCCCCTGTCCAAGTAATAATTTTATTTAAGAGGACAAACTATTTACCCAATTACTGTATATTTGTAGGATGTTGATGCTGCTTACATTAAAAAAGCTGAACTGCAAGCTAAGGCCGACTCACTGACCGATGAAATCCACTTCCTGAGGACTCTCTATGAGGCGGTAAAAAATATTTAGTCTTTGTCACATACTACCATTTCTTTTAAGATACTTCCTTTACATGATCCAGTAATTAAAGAACATATTAATTAATTCTGATTATTTCATTGTTTTTCAGGAGATCAGTCAGCTCCAGGCTCAGATTTCAGACACCTCAGTGGTTGTGTCTATGGACAATAGTCGAGATCTGGATATGGATAGCATCATCGCCGAGGTCAGAGCCCAATATGAGGAGATTGCCAGCAGGAGCAGAGCTGAGGCCGAGGCCATGTACCAGTCAAGGGTGAGCCTAAGATCCACATACTAAATATTCACCGCATTTATTAACATTAAGAGCTTACGAGCTTTGTATTTTCCTGTATCACAGTTTGATGAACTTCGTATGGCGGCTGGAAGAAATGGCAATGATCTGGAGAATAGCAGGAACGAGATCGCTGAACTTAACCGAGCAATTCAGAGACTTAAAGGAGAGATTGAATGCGCTAAGTCCCAGGTAAGTCAAACCCAATAAGATACAATGGGAATAAAAATGACATTTTGGAACATTTGGATACTAAGCAATCATCATAGATTATAGCATAGAGCGTATATGGAAACCATAAACTGTCTTCCACATTACCACCATATTATACTATTCCTCTGTTAATCCTTCTACTAACTCATAAATAAATTGGCAACTGGGTATTACCCTTTCCCTTGTCACAGGGGAGTGTCCCTACACAGTGGGCGTGTCCCTGATAGCAGGAGCAGTGATTGGTCAGAATCTTTGGTGACACACCCCCAACTGGTAACAAACAGTAAGTTTCTAGTATGCCTGACAAAAGAACGGTAGATCACAGAGTTAGGCTGGTACAGATAGACGTAATTAACAGTCATTACATTGGCCACATTGATTTATTTACCACAGGTCTCTCAACCCACACTTACATTTAAGGCTGTTCGTTTGGGTTGGGAGACCTAGAGATAGCCAAGATACTGTGGTCCGCATACCATACATACTGTAATCTGAACTTGGATTAATAAGAAAAGATTGACCACTATCATCTTTAATTTCCAAAGCAAAAGGTCTACATTGCTCTATAAAGGCGCTAAATCAGTTTTCCACAGTTTCAGGAAACCTTTGAAGTGACATTCTAAGTACAGGGACAATGGACATGTCATTTTAGAAAGCCACATTGGAGAACTCTATTTGACTGGATTGATCACTCAGATAAATGATAAAAGAGAGGATGTTAGTCTAGATTCCATAATGCTAAAAAAATGTAAGAAAAAATGTAATTTGTTGAAAATTAGGTATGAGGTCAAAGGGCATTACGTAACATACACACATCAGGAGCTGTTGGAAGAACACAAGTCACAATTTTACAGCAGGACGAGTAGAGACAAATTAATTCAAAGCAAACAAAATTCACTACAAATTTCCCCACAAAATTAGGAATTGTTAGGGAATAAGCACACAAGTTCAGGACCCATTGCGTCCTGGACACAGCGATCCTGATCTGCGGAGCCATGAGTCTCCTCCACAGGAGATCGCAGATGCTCATGCCCACCATACTGCGAAGAACACTTGCAGCTCCGCAGCAAAGAATTGTCATGCTTGCGACTTGGAAAACTGCACTGCAGGCCAATTTAAGTGGTGGGCACTACACGCACAGTGGGCATGGGATTTCTAGAAATCTCATCTACTGTGCTTGTACTGTACATCATACATCCACTGTGCTTGTACTGTACATCATACATCCACTGTGCTTGTACTGTACATCACTGTGCTGAAACATGCAGTGTCCAAAACACTGTGATCCCTGATCATGGGCACGTACCCTAAGTATTCAAACTTTTGCAATTTGATTTGCTTAAATCCATTAAAATGGCAGCTTGATTCAATTTTTCCGGATTCCTTTTAAGGTAGGGTGAAAATAATAAAAAAAATGCTTACTTAGCCCTCTTACCAGTCTCGATAATTGGACCTCCTCGCCCAGTCCTCCACTGGCTCTCTGTTTCCAGCTTTGGTCTACTTGTCTTTAGTCTTCACTCTTTGGTGCCTCTGCTGCTAACTAGACCTCACAAGACATAATGATTAGGGATGATCGAATACCTCAATCATTCGGCTTCGCGAATATTTTCCGAACAGGTCGTCACTATTTGACTATTCGCGAATATTCGATGCGCAATGTAAGTCTATGGGAAACCCAAATAACAACTATTCGGAATTATTCGGGCTTCCTATAGACTTACATTTTGCATAGAATATTCTCATAGTGGCGCCCTATTCGTCGAATATTCGAGAAGCCGAATAATTGAGGTATTCGATCATCCTTAATAATAATGTACATCCCTTGTCAAGCAAGGTCTAGTCAGTGCCAAGGAGTGAACACTAAAGAGAAGTAGACCAAAGCTGGATGGAGGAAGCCAGCAGAAAACTGGATGAGGACCTGCAGTGGTGGGATAGATGCTGTGCGAGGTGAGTGTATAACTTTTTTCTTTTTATAAACACCTTTAATTGGAAATCAGAGCACAATCAAGTTGCACTGAATACATTTGATGTACATTGAATCTCCTGGTCGAATTCAGATTTGAATTTTGGCAGATTTGCTAATCTTTCCAGAGGATCACTATTTGGAGAGCACCAAGAAAATTGTTTATAATACTGTTTGATATATTTATAGCGTGCGGCACTGGAGTCAGCAATTAGTGAGGCTGAGGAACAAGGGGAAGCTGCTGTCCAAGATGCAAAGGGTAAGCTGGTTGAACTGGAGGGTGCCCTACAGAAGGCCAAGCAGGACATGGCTCGCCAACTGCGGGAATACCAGGAGCTGATGAACGTCAAGCTGGCTCTAGATATCGAGATTGCCACTTATAAGAAAATGCTAGAAGGAGAGGAACACAGGTGATTGCCAAGTAGATAATATCATTCCATAATAGGATGATGGATACATATACTGTGAAGTAGTATACAGCTTTAGATCATACCGGTTAACTCATTTTTGCTTTATTCCAGATTGGCTTCTGACGGCTCAGTGAGCATCTGTAAGTGACACACTCTACTATATAGAATCTACACTTTTGGTTCCCAAATTTCTGTTATTGTTTACAGTAATCCATTTTCTCATCTCTAGCTGTCCTGCACTCAAGTACAGGAGGGAAACATCATTCGGGAGCAACGTCTCATGGTGGACATAACCATCACCATAATCATCATCATCATAAAGGTGGATTCAGTTCCGGCAGCGGCAAAAGTCATGGCCACACATACACAAGCAAGCATCACTCTACCTCAGGCAATCATCACTCCAGTCATAAGCACCACTGCTGAAATGGAAAAATCGGAAAGGCTGCCAGACCTTTATTGCACTTCGGGCTTTGAACCTTTAATTTTCATTCATATTTGACCTTTGCTTTAGTTGCTTAAAGTGTATCTGTCATTTTAATTGTTTTTTCATAAATCAATAGTAAACATGAAAATAAGAAACTTTGTAATATATCTTATAAAACAAATTTGCCTCTTTCTTTACCAGAAATGATCAGTCATTATCAAAATTCTCAATTCTGAGGTACAATCTATATTCAGTGAGAACTTTCCCATTACTGAGATAGGAGATGGCAGTTCTTAAGAATGAGGTTATATAATATTGATGAGGAGGGAGGAGCTAGATGCAGAGGGTGGGGCTAGAAATAGAGGGAGGAGCTAGATGCAGAGCCTCCCTTTTTCCGCATAGAATTTCATCAGCACCAGCTGCCATCTCCTATCTCAGTAATGTGAAAGTCTTCACTGAATACAGATTTACCTCAGAATTGAAGATTTTGATAATAACTGATCAATTCTTGCACAGAAAGAAGAAAATTTGTCTAATCAGAAATATTAGAAAGTGGCTTATTTTTATGTGTACCATTGATTTATGAAATAAAAAAAAAAAACGACGGTTACGCTTTGAGTATTTGTCTTTGCTCTTTTGAATTAAATCCACTTATGTTACCCTATTTTTCTTTAATAAACCACTATTTGCATGACGTTAGATTTTTGACTCTTATTAAATGAAAATGTAAGAAATTCATGTTACAGATTAAAAGCTAATAATATTTTATGTAATTTTTAAAGGCCACCATACAGATTAGATAGCTGTCAGGTGAACGATCATTGAGCTGACAGCTATCTCTCCTGAGTCCCCCATAGACATCTGAGCATCCCTGTGTTCTCTACGAGCTAGTGGTATCTAATCTGTGTAAAACCCAAACATCGGCTGTTGAAATTCTTGAAGATTCTCTCCACTGACATCATACATATAAGTCTCCCGAACCCACCGATCCAACCATGCTAAAATGTCAGTAAATGCTGAGCTGTAGAGAGAGACAGCGCAATAGGGTTTTATCCTGCTAAAAATCAGAATTAACAAAGATATGTGCTCACCTTTGAGCTGAATACAAAAGGCATAAAGGTATGTCAGCTGCCGCAATACCACAGGCTAGTAAGACCGCCAATTACTTTTTGGGAAAAACTGGTGTATATGTTGCTCTGCTGAGCAAGATATACACCACTTTTTTCACACAAAGTAAAAAGTCTGTAAAGAGGTTTTCCAAGAATAAAAAAAAAATGGTCACATAATTCAAATGGCAGCCCGTTCTAATCACTTGTTAGAATTGGTTACAGTCTGAAGAAACGCATGTCCTGAGATCTGTGTTTCAATTGACAGAGGAAATGTATTGTAAGCACACATGTGATGCCCCTGGACTATCAGGTCGTCACATGGTATTGCACAATCTGCCCTCTCGTGCAGTATCCACCTACTTTTTGGTTTAGGGTCCCTAACCATATGGTGTTGCCTACATCAGCTAATGAAATCCTAGATACACCCTGCGCCACACCCACCAGACACATCAGTGGACGGCTTGAGTGGAATAGAGTCGCCTACCTGGGGGGGGGTGGGAGAGGAGAGGTCAGGAGTTTCAAGAGGAGAGAGTTGGGTCTGAGAAGTAAAAGTGAGATGAGGTCAGGAGCAGGGCTCTTGGGAAGTAATCTAGGTGGCAGACAGTGGTCTAGGCCTAGAGGAGCTGGACCCCCGGTCGCAGGGTATCGTGGCAAGGGGCACGGATCTGTCGAGGAGGCCAGCCGGCAGCCTTGCACCATCACCGGGCTGGGACCAAGGCACGATGGGGTACGTGAGCCCTAGGTCAGGGAGTAGCTTCAGGCAACCCGATAATCTACTCGAGGAGAACGCTCCAAAATCGGGGCATTAGCACAACGAGGGAGATAGGACTTTCCAATTCAAAATGGTCCAGAAAATCCCAAGCGTGAGCCCTGAGAGCAAGCTCCCACACTTAGCCATAGTGGGGAGCGGGACTCAGCAAGTTTCATACTACCGGGACCACCAAAGAAATAAACTGAGTGCTAGGAGGCAGGTCACAGATCACCAGGCAGCACCATTAGGGCTGGGACCCGAACTAAGCTCCCCTCAGCGTCAGCAGTATCCAGAGACTTGTTTGACCAGTTGTCGGTGTCAGCTTAATGGACTGAGTGAGTACCACAGTGTCCCCCTTGCATGCAACGGCACTCCCCTTCAATCACCAAGCCCCGGGGTATCCCCCCCATACCCATGGAGGGTCACAACACCTGGCTGCCCCATTCCATCATCCCCGGGTATTCCCAACTGCAGCAGTGGTCCTCCTAATTACCACATACCACGGGTGGCATGACGAACTCTATAAAATCCATTGTAAATATCCCCCCTTCATTTGAGTGGCCGCACGACACCCGGGTCCGGAGACCCTCGAGCCACTGAGAACCCGGATCCGAACAGCTCGGCTGCTGGCACGGGGGCGGCACACACATACTGGAGCTTCAGGAAAAGGACTATGACAGGAGAGGAAATAAATCTTTCCCTTGTCTAAAGGCTGCTTTACACCAGGCAATCTATCGTGCGATAGATCGTCGGGGTCACGGTTTTTGTGACGCACATCCGGCATCGCTGGCGATGCCGGCCTGTGTGACACCTCCTAGCGACGCAGTATCGCTCACAAATCGTGAGTCGGGTACTGCTCGTTAGGTTCTATAATATCGGTTACTTTAGTTGACCATCGTTTCCGTGGTAGCACACGTCGCTCCGTGTGACACCACGGGAACGATGAGCAGCTCACCTGCCTCCCGCGGCCGCCGCCGTCTCTATGTGGAAGGAAGGAGGTGGGCGGGATGTTTACATCCTGCTCATCTCCGCCCCTCCGCTTCTATTGGCCGGCGGCCGTGTGACGTCGCTGTGACGCCGAACGTCCCTCCCACTCCAGGAAGTGGACGTTCGCCGCCCACAGTGAGGTCGCACGAGAGGTAAGTATGTGTGACGGGGGTTACTACCTTTGTGCGACACGGGCAGCGATTTGCCCGTGACGCAAAAAGGACGGGGGCGGGTACGATCGATTGTGAAATCGCACAATCGGTCGTACCGTGTAAAGCAGCCTTTACTATGCCCAGAATATTTATTTTGTATAATCTCAGTACTCCATGTTTAGTCAGCAGAGAATATTATTTCTTTCTTCTCCTGTAACACACTTCATATTCAGCTCTTTTATGTGTGCTTACAATACAGCTCTGACAGTTGAGACGCAGGTCTTGAGAGCAGTATTTCACCAGATGGCTGAGCGTCCTGACACATTTTTATACACTCTTGGAAAACCCCTTTAAAGGGATTGTCAGGGCTTTAACATTGTCAACCTATCCTTCGGATCAGTCATCAATATCTGATCATAGGGAGGCGATAAGTGGCACTGCTGCCAATCAGCAGCTCTCGGTTGTGCTTGTCTGAACTACTCAGTTGTGAGGGTGCACAGCTCCATCAGCTGTATAGTGGCCATGGCTGTGTACTGCATATCCACTCCCCAATAAAAAAACAGTAGGGGAGGATATGCAGTTCCTAGTAATGGCCGCTATTCAATTGGAGAAGCTATGATGTGCAGATTCACAACTGAGCCGTTCCAGACAGCGGCGGTGGCACTGGGAGCAGCTGATCCACGGGATGATGGGTGTTGCACTCTCACCAATAAGACATTGATTACCTACTCTAAGGAACGGTCATCAAGGTTAAAGTCTTGGACAACCCTTTTAAGAGCAGACAGCAGACACATCTCAGGCAAATTAGCCATTAAAATGTTAGATAATCTAAAATATGAAATATGTACTTTAAATATTCTATACTATCAAAATAATTCAATTCTTATGTAAAAATTGCTACATTCTTGGGCCCAAATTTAAAATCTCTTCTGGGATCTCTAAGATAGAACTGGTGGCACTCATCGTTTGTAAAAACCTTCTTTATTTCTTCCAAAAGTTAAAATTACAGGAGGGGGATGTGGGAGACGTCTGGGACTGACTGTGTCAGGACCCGACAAAGCGCCGCTGTGCACGAAATGGTCACCGTCATCCCAGACTTCTCCCGCATCCCCCTCCTGTAATTTTAACTTTTGGATGAAATAAACAAGGTTTTTACAATGTGTGAGTGTCACCAATTCTCTCTTCTTTTTGCTGGATATGGACTTTTGTGCTGATACCCAGGTAGAGCACCATCCTGAATGGGTCCAATAACAGGAAGACTTTGTATATTTGGAGTTACTTAAGTGGAGCTAGGTGTGTGTCAGGTTTTGGTGTCGGACTATTTTCTCCTTTGTGGATTTCTCAATATTTATGATTGTATTTTAATATGACAGAGTAACAGGGGACCGCAGACTAATGGCATCTGACTTATATATAGATAATTGTAAAGTTGGTAATTTATAGTCATGGACAGGTGCATTAACTTGCACTTTATGCATAATGTGCCGCCCTGCAGCAGTTGAACTGCTCAGATCCGGGGTTGCTGTGGCTCGAGGGTCTCCAGACCCGGCGGCTTGCGGCCACTCGATTGTAAAAGGGGGTACTTACAGGGGATAAATGTTTGTGATGCCACCTGCGGGTTGTGGTAAGGGGAGTGCCGCCGCTGCCGATAGGAGTACTGGGGCTGATGGTTTTGGGTAGCAAGGTGTCAGTCCCTCTGCAGGTAGGGACAGCCCCAGACAGTGGGGAGAAGGAGGTATGGTGATCGGGTGGCTGGGCCTTGGGAAAGCAGGGTGCAGGGGTCGAGTTACTCACTGCAGTAGTCTTGGTGCTGGATTCAGTGGGATAAGCAGACACTCACACAGATGGTAAACCAAAGTCTCTAGGCGCCACAGTTTCTGCGGGAGGGAGCCCGTCTAGGTCCCGCTCCCACCGGAGTCACTTGGAAAGTCCGAAGCCCTTCCTCTGTGCACAAATTGATTGACCTTTGTGGCCCATCGGCTTGAAGCGTTCGGGGCTTCGCTACCCGCGTGTATGGCAGCTGTGCTCTTGATGGCTGGCACTTTGGATTTTAGTGGGTTGTGTGCTTTGGAGAACCCTATCCACTGCGTTGTGCTGATGCCTTCAATCTCTGAGCTCTTGGGGAAAGTTCATAAAGAGACTATCCTGCACAGGTTAATTATCAAAGCACCTGAATATATTCCCTGATCTAGGGTCCTGTACCCCGCCGTGCTCGGTACCGGTCAGGTAATTGGACATTCTGGTGCCGACAGTCCTCCTAGACTGCGTCCATTATACTCCTGTCCAGTGTTCCTGATACCGGTCCCCGACTCCTGTGGTCCCGGACCACCGTCTGCGACCCAACATGTTGCCTCCCTGGGAGCTCCAACTCCCCAGCTCCTCACTCTTTGAGGGCTACTACTCAACAACCCTGTCTCCCCTCTCACCAGTCTGCCTGACCCCTAGGTGGGTGGCCATGCTCCAACTTGACCAACCCACTAGTGTGTCTGTGCAGGTCATGGTGTGAGGTGTGGTTGGTATTTGTGGTGCAGATGTTAGTGACACCGTTGTTGGGAACCCGGAACCATGGGGGGTAGGCCCTGCACCCTGAGTGAGGATTACAGTAGGGGAAGTCAGAATGTCCCTATTGAACAATCAGTTAATGCTGTACCTTGATCATTCCAATGTTGTGAAGGAGTGCCAGAGCAGGTAATAATAGTGCAACCAGGGTATGGCCCAAAATTCCCTATAGTGGCCCTGCCTAACCGCGGAGGTTGGCACCCTAAACCTGGACGCTATGGCACCCCCGCTCACCGATGACTCACCCTTCTTTCCCTCTGCTGATCTAATGTGCAGCTGATCTGGGAAAGGGGGAGTGTGGGGAGGTTGCACCAATAAGCTACTCAATCAATGAGAACTCAAACACACATATCAATGATACAGTAAATATTCCGTCTTTTAGAGTGTTAAAGTGGACCAGATCAACAAAAGGGATCACTTTCAATAATAAAGTACCAAAATTGGATCCTAGGTGCTTAATAAT
This sequence comes from Anomaloglossus baeobatrachus, assembly GCF_048569485.1. Lineage (NCBI taxonomy): Eukaryota > Metazoa > Chordata > Amphibia > Anura > Aromobatidae > Anomaloglossus > Anomaloglossus baeobatrachus. The sequence continues at coordinate 694,527,801 of NC_134354.1, forward strand.
TCCACTTGCATAAAGTTATAATTGCCCAACAAACCTCTAGTTAGACAGATAGATACAGTGAAGTGCATCAATGCCTCATTAGTATGTTACATACAACTTCTGTGTACCACCATTAAATCACAAGATGGATATAGTCCACATGCTTACTATCAACAAAAAGGCATAGGACTCTCTAAGTGAGGTCACCAAAAAGACCGATTGGTCACAGAGCAGTCCTCTCTATAAACTATTGGGGACCATCCATCAAAATATTTCGTGAGAAGGTGGGCACTTCACAGAAGGCAAGACAGATAATAAACTTTCACAGAAGGCAGAATAATATATAAACTTCACAAAAGAAAGTGCATGCAGTGGAGCACAACTAGAATTAATAAGGTCCAGGTAACCATACTAAAATTCATCAGATATAAACATAGTACTTAGCTTATCCTTGAAGTCCTATGAATGGTGTAAATACACCAGGGTCCAAATTGACACCTCAAAACCTTTCCCAACGCGTTTCCCCCCAATCGAGAGTCACATCGGGGTTCATCAGGGGCTCCCTATTCCCCAAAATTGGAAGGCCCAGGACCTGGGACCAAATAGGGACAAGGGAAGTGGGGTGAAAAAAGGGGGGGAGGGGGAGGGGGGAGAGGGGAGGGGGCTGGTTAAATAAAACTAGAGAAGACCAACTGTTCATTCAGACCACTAGGGTTGACTGAATCTAGCCAGAAGATCCAGCGTGTCTCCCTCTGCAGAAGTTTCTTGTCCCAATCTCCTAGTCGAACCGATAGTGGGATCACCTCAATGACCCTAAATGAGATAGAGTCAAGATTACCATCATGGCAGCTATTTACGTGACGAGCTAGGGGGGTATCTCGTTTATTTCTGATGTCACCCAGATGTTCACCTACCCTAATTTTCAATTGTCTCTTGGTTTTGCCCACGTAATCTTTTGGACAACTACATGTGCACAAATAGATTACGCCCTCCTGGGCCTTCCAATTTTGGACTGAGCCTTGTAATATTTGGGTTACTTCTCCCTGAGTTTAGTCAGCTTTGGCTCGTTAATGATCTTATCACGAGCAATTATATTTCTGTGATCTAATATTCACGGTTTTTGATATGGGTTAATGGACTAGTTGACCCTAATTGTATTTATCCTACCTAGACAATGTCCCCAAACCTTAGTAATCATATTTACTCTGTTTGTGTCTTGATCCGTTTTATGTTACTAATGTTAATGTGAAGTTACAATATTATATAAGGATGGTTATCTATTATGCTATCAGGCTTGTTTGTTCATTTCACAAGTGTATCTATCGACATTAATCACTGTACCTCCCTGGGGTTTAAAGGGGGATATTCAGATATATATAATTTGTTGCTGATAGATTAACCTCTTAGGGCTCAATTTTCTTAAGTGTTGCTATAGATGGGCGAAACGTTTTATTGGTGCTTTTTGTTCTGAGGGGGATGTTTATCATCTCAGCACATCAGCCTTTGTTCCTGCACGCCACTTCCGGCTATTCATCTTTGGAACGTACGTTTTGTTCCACAACAAAGGCTGTAGGTTGTCATCCCCATTTTTAATATTGGCGCTTTATATCTGGAGGGGTTAATTAATTTATTTACCCATTACACCTCCTTTTATCTCCGGTTACTATGTCCGGCGCATTCTCTGTGGAGCGCACGTTGCGTTCCACAGCATGCATAACAGAGACAGCGCTCTGACATGAAGCCCGCTGATGTCACTTCCTGTGACGTCGGCATTTTCCTGCCTCTCCTCTGTGCATACCATACATGGGCAACGCTCCGTGGTTGGGCTTTCCTCACCTACGTCACTGCCTATGACGGTGGGGGTGTAACTTCACATCCGGGATCACTGATGATGGGTGGCGTCTGGCGCCATTTTTAAACACTGACGCTCTGCACATATCCTGGAACGACGGTGACGGATACCAAGTTGCACACTTGGCTGACTGCAGCCAGTGCTATTTACCCTAATAGGGAGCCCCTGATGAACCCCGATGTGACTCTCGATTGGGGGGAAACGCGTTGGGCAAGGTTTTGAGGTGTCAATTTGGACCCTGGTGTATTTACACCATTCATAGGACTTCAAGGATAAGCTAAGTACTATGTTTATATCTGATGAATTTTAGTATGGTTACCGGACCTTATTAATTCTAGTTGTGCTCCACTGCATGCACTTTCTTTTGTGAAGTTTATATATTATTCTGCCTTCTGTGAAAGTTTATTATCTGTCTTGCCTTCTGTGAAGTGCCCACCTTCTCACGAAATATTTTGATGGATGGTCCCCAATAGTTTATAGAGAGGACTGCTCTGTGACCAATCGGTCTTTTTGGTGACCTCACTTAGAGAGTCCTATGCCTTTTTGTTGATAGTAAGCATGGGGACTATATCCATCTTGTGATTTAATTGGTGGTACACAGAAGTTGTATGTAACATACTAATGAGGCATTGATGCACTTCACTGTATCTATCTGTCTAACTAGAGGTTTGTTGGGCAATTATAACTTTATGCAAGTGGAATTATTAAGCACCTAGGATCCAATTTTGATACTTTATTATTGAAAGTGATCCCTTTTGTTGATCTGGTCCACTTTAACACTCTAAAAGACGGAATATTTACTGTATCATTGATATGTGTGTTTGAGTTCTCATTGATTGAGTAGCTTATTGGTGCAACCTCCCCACACTCCCCCTTTCCCAGATCAGCTGCACATTAGATCAGCAGAGGGAAAGAAGGGTGAGTCATCGGTGAGCGGGGGCGCCATAGCATCCAGGTTTAGGGTGCCAACCTCCGCGGTTAGGCAGGGCCACTATAGGGAATTTTGGGCCATACCCTGGTTGCACTATTATTACCTGCTCTGGCACTCCTTCACAACATTGGAATGATCAAGGTACAGCATTAACTGATTGTTCAATAGGGACATTCTGACTTCCCCCACTCATTTGCCTGCTCCTATCTGTTAGGTTTACAGAGGGGTCCCACTGGACCTTGGCAAATTTGGGATTGTCTGTCCTGTTTATGTGTGTTTGTCTGGAGATTGTTTTAAATTGGAATTAATAAAATGTATTTTTAAGGGTTTTTTTCCTTTGGTCAATAATTGTTAGTACCCCCTTACATCAAGTTTATATGGTCTTTGAGGATTACAGTACCCTGTGGCACCCTGATATATTCAGGGACGCCACACATAAAATTAGTTGAAAAGATTTACTGTGAGATATGCAAAGAAAAAAAAACATGTGGATGTGAAACATTTTCCAAAATAAATCTAGATCTATAACTATACCTATATGCTTACATTTGAAAGACTGGGTAATTTGTCTCTTTTTACTGTTATGACTGGAATACGAAGGAAATGTGAGCAATTTCAGTTTGCTTCCCTGCAGCCATCACTGGTTGTTTCAATGTTTTATTCCAGTCATTGCTACCCAGATAATTATACTATACCCCCGGTAAGTGAAGCAGATCTGCATTCCCAAGGATTTATATTAAATTTCCCAGTAATGGGCGATGCATAATCTTGTAACAATGAATCTATTGAGGGGAATTTTATTAAATGGTTTCCTCTATTTATAGAAGTTAGATGGCTCTAATAGTATTGTACCAGATCTGTGACTGTGCAGGTGAAATAAATCCCCAAAAGAATTCTTTTATTACGTTTAATTAGTAGAGACATATTTTGCATTCCTGTATACAATTTATGAAAGGGAACCTGTCCTGTCAAAAAACGCTATTAATCTATGGGGTTAATTTCCAGGTTAATAGCATTTTAAAACTGCCTGGCTGCGGAACTGAGAGTCTGGCAATCGGCGGAAAATTAGCTTTGTTCCACCCGTCAACATCCGGCTTCCAGTAGAGGTGAATCCGGTGCGGCTTCAGTCACCGATCAGTACAAAGAGTGCAGCAGCTGTAACAACACCCCACCACTGACTGACAGCCAGCTCAACAGTGTATCAGCACTAAGGCGCCTTGCCGTCAGTGCCAGTGCGCAGTTACAGCTGTTGATCAGTAAATACTAAGTGTCAGGACGTCGCTAGCATCAAAGATCTGGGGCTCTATGTCAAACGTTTGGATTTTAATCCTTGCGTTTGTGCTCTGTGGTTATCTTCTGTGTCTGTACTTTAGTTCTATTAGAGTAATAGGTGTATTCATTTACTTGTTTGCCTGCCCAATCACCTTTCAGGTGCAGTATTAAATATGTTCCTTCTGCTGGTATTTTCTGCTTGTGATAATTCTGATTTTGAAGTCCAGCCATATCGCTGTTAATTTCTGCCAGTTTATTGCATACCAGCTAGGATACCTCTCTGCTGGAGGGGCCCTGGAAGCGGACCTATACACCAGGATGAGGACATTTGTACCAGGAAGGGGACAAATAAATCAGGATGAGAACATATATACCAGAAGGGGGACATATGACATATATACCAGGAGAGGCCTAGGATGGTGACATATATACCAAGAGTAGGACATAGATACTAGGAGGGGATATATATATATACCAGGAGGGGGCCTAAGATGGGGACATATATACCAGGAGGGATCCAGGATGGAGACATATATCCTAGAAGGGGACAGATATATTCATATATAAACTTGGCTTTTATGTTTTGTATTAATGAAAACCATGTTTATACATAAATAGCGGGGTTTGCACATTTTTAACTGTGCAGCTTTTTATTCTCTCATGTTACAATTTATTTTTTTACATAGTTTTTGCTAGAACCCTTGCCTTTATTTATATATATATTACCCTGTGATGCCTACTATCTCTTTCCCAACAAATTGCAGCAAGGAGCAATGTGTGGGGGATATTATAAAGAAGGGCAGTGTGTTGAAGGATATTACATAGGGGCAGTGTATGTGAGGGGATATTTAGACAGAGAGGCAGTGTGTGTGGGAGAGATATTATACAGAGGGGCATTATGTGGGGGGATATTAAACAAAGGGCCAGTGTGTGGGGATATTAAACACAGGAGCAATTTATGTGGGGGGATATTATACACAGAGGCAGTGTAGTAGAAACATTATGGAGAGGGGCAACGTGGGGGTTTACTATTATTAATTTTCTTAGGGAACTACTTCATTTTCTGGAACAACCTCAAAGCTGCTAAGGCTTTTGCCATGTAAAGCACATAATAAAAATGTAAAAGAGGTAAATGAAAAGAACACCAATAAAAATTAGAGAGCACTTTCATATACCTGCAAGTTATTGGTGTTAAATTCACACCTGGTTCTAATTTCCTTAATTATTTGACAAACCCTATTTAACTGGCAGCCTAACTTTCCAGCTTCCACTGACTGCAAAAATGGTGTGCCGTTCCAAAGTGACTAAAACCCTCTGGCAGTAGGTTGTCCAGATGAAGGCCAAAGGGGTGACCCTATCAGCCATAGCAATAGAAGTTGATCATTCAAAGTCTGTGATCTTGAGAATCTTTCTCTGTGCTACAGTCATTGTTCTCTTATTATGATCATCACGTTTTGGGCAAAGTAAAGGTTTTATGTTCATAAACTTTAGATCCTTTGTAAAACACTGTTCTAGTAGCATGGTGTGCCCCTTACAAAAATACTTAAAATGTTGATCAATGCAAATTACATTATTTCTGAAAAAAGCAAGTGATCATACATTGTTTTCTAATTTTGATCTCTGGGTTGGAATGTGTGGTGTGAACAGCCCTGCAGACTCGCTCATGTGTGAGTCACCACAGTCAGTTGGGCGATTGGAGAGTTGTGACATGGGGGGAAACCCGGGTGATTGGGGTGCCACCTCTGAGGACTGTACTGTGTGTGATGTTGAGGTGGAGGAAGAGGACGAGAGGCCACTTGATGCAGCGCTTGCCATCCAATGTAGCACATGCTCTTTCTGGGCCTCATCTACAAGTCATACCGCTGTGCGGCTGCCAACGAAAGGGAGCCAAGTAGCCTGTCCAGTCATAAAAGTTGTTAGTTGTCTTTGGATAGGACGAGCCAGTGTTTGCTCAGCAGAGCATTCAGTACCATTAGCATCCCATGTACACCTCGAACACCATGCCTATTTCCCCTTCCACCATGACTTCAGTATTTCCCACTCATGTTTGATATACCCTTCCTCTCTTTTACCAGCAGTTTCACATCCCTAGGCACACACCTATCAGTCACCTGTTACTAAATTAACAATCAGTATTTATATGCTAAAATATCTATTTGTGGCAGCACCACAGACTTATCAATTAGTGTTTATCTGCGTAAATGACAATTTGTGCCAGGATCACAGAATTATGAATTAATATTTCTCTGCAGTGATGTATATGTGTTGGAAGCCCACACAAGTATCAAATTCTTTATATCTCTGCTGAGATAGTGTGGTAGGACTACAGAATTATCAATCACTATTTAGATGTTGAAATGTCTATTTGTGGCAGGCCCCAGGGCCACAGGATTAGCAATCAGAATTTATATGCTAAAATTTCATTTTCTGGCAGGACCACAGAATTAGCAATCAGAATTTATATACTGAAATGTCTATTTGTTGCAGGACTTAGCAGGAATGTGGCAGGAATTAGCAAACAGAATTTATATTCTAAAATGTCTATTTGTGGCAGGACCACAGAGTTACCAATTAGTATTTATCTTCAGAAATGACTATTGGTGCCAGGATCACAGAATTATGAATAAATATTTATCTGCACTTATATAAATGTGTTGGAGTCCCACACAAGTATTACAATCTTTTCATCTCTGCTGAGTTTGTGTGGCAGGACCACAGAATTATCAATCACTATTTAGATGCAGAAATGTCTATTTGTGGCAGGCCACAGTATCACAGATTTAGCAATCAGAAGTTATTTGCTAAAATTTCAATTCTGGCAGGACCACTGAATTAGCAATCAGTATTTCCTCTTTATGTACTTTTTTACACTCTGTACCTGTATAAATTCTGGTTGGTGACCGGATTATTCAGCTGTATTTGAATCCTTTATTAAATTGTTGGCTGGACCATATATGGCAAGCTCCCCCCAAATGTACTTTTTGTGCCTCACCACTTTACTCATAGACTGAAAACTTGCGAGCAGGAATCTCACTCCTCTTGGTATTTGTTGAATTTTGTTAATTTTTAATATCTCATATTGTCTGTATGTCTCCTCTAAAGTGCTGCGGAATATGTTGGCGCTATATAAATAAAAAGTATTATTATTATTATTATATGCTTAAATGTCTATTTGTGTCAAAGTATTTATCTGCAGCAATATATATATATATATATATATATATATATATATATACACACACACACACACACACACGCTACAGACCAAAAGTTTGGATACACCTTCTCATTCAAAGAGTGTTCTATATTTTCATGACTCTGAAAATTGTAGATTCACATTGAAGGCATCAAAACTATGAATTAACACATGTGGAATGAAATACTTAACAACAAAGTGTGAAACAACTGACAATATGTCTTATATTCTAGGTTCTTCAAAGTAGCCACCTTTTGCTTTGATTACTGCTTTGCACACTCTTGGCATTCTCTTGATGAGCTTCAAGACGTAGTCACCGGAAATGGTTTTCACATCACAGGTGTGTCCTGTCAGGTTTAATAAGTGGGATTTCTTGCCTTATAAATGGGGTTGAGACCATCAGTTGTGTTGTGCAGAAGTCTGGTGGATACATAGCTGATAGTTCTACTGAATAGACTGTTAGAATTTGTATTATGGCAAGAAAAAAGCAGCTAAGTAAAGAAAAACGAGTGGCCATCGTTACTTTAAGAAATGAAGGTCAGTCAGTCCGAAAAATTGGGAAAATTTTGAAAGTGTCCTCAAGTGTAGTAACAAAAACCATCAAACGCTACAAAGAAACTGCCTCACATGAGGAACTCCCCAGGAAAGGAAGACCAAGAGTCACCTCTGCTGCGGTGGATAAGTTTATCCGAGTCACCAGCCTCAGAAATCGCAGGTTAACAGCAGCTCAGATTAGAGACCAGGTCAATGCCACACAGAGTTCTAGCAGCAGACACATTTCTAGAACAACTGTTAAGAGGAGACTTTGTGCAGCAGGCCTTCATGGTAAAATAGCTGCTAGGAAACCACTGCTAAGGACAAGCAACAAGTAGAAGAGACTTGTTTGGGCTAAAGAACACAAGGAATGGACATTAGACCAGTGGAAATCTGTGCTTTGGTCTGATGAGTCCAAATTTGAGATCTTTGGATCCCTCCACCGTGTCTTTGTCTGACGCAGAAAAGGTAAACGGATGAACTCTACATGCCTGGTTCCCACTGTGAAGCATGGAGGAGGAGGTGTGAAGGTGTTTGCTGTTGGGGATTTATTCAAAATTGAAGGCATACAGAACCAGCATGGCTACCACAGCATCTTGCAGCGGCATGCTATTAAATCCGGTTTGCGCTTAGTTGGACCATCATTTATTTTTGAACTGGACAATGACCCCAAACACACCTCCAGGCTGTGTAAAGGCTATTTGACTAAGAAGGAGAGTGATGGGGTGCTACGCCAGATGACCTGGCCTCCACAGTCACCAGATCTGAACCCAATCGAGATGGTTTGGAGTGAGCTTGACCGCAGACTGAAGGCAAAAGGGCCAACAAGTGCTAAGCATCTGTGGTGCCCTGGACAAGCCAGGGGCCACAGAGAACAACACCAACACACCTCACACTCCCGGTCAGGCACACCGAGGTCAGACTAAAACCCTTGTTGCCTTCCTCCAGGGGCTGATGTTCACACCAGGGGGTGGGCCAGGTGGTTGGCCCCGCCCACCAAGGAGTTCACAGTCCTGGAGGCAGGAAAAGCAGGCAGATGAGTTGAGGAGTGGAGAGAGATTAGTTGTAGAGTTTGAAGTGGAAGGAGGAAAGTGGTAGAAGAGCAGCCTGAAGTTGGTCCGGGTGTGTGGCCCGGACGGATCAGCAAGGTTGGCAGACGGTGGTGACCGTCTGCAGGAGTGGCCTATCGGAGCCTACCGTAAAGACCGCGGACAGGCGGTGGCCCGGCGGTACCGGACCGGTACGCAAAGAGAAGTCAGCACCATCTGGCAGGGGCTTACGGACCCCGGCAAGGCTAGGAGTTGCCGTGAATTTGCCAAATTCGTTAGCGAAGGGAACCTCCTGGGTTTCCCAGCAGCCAAGTCCCGACAGAAGGCAACAGTCCAACCAAGAGAGGGAAACACAGTCACCGCCAAGGCTAAAGTTCCCAGGGCCAGAGCCTGCGGTCAAAAGGGGCTCCTCCAGCCCATATCCAAGCTGGGGAGCGGGTTACCGGTGGGAACCCATTGGAACCGTTTACAGTACATAGGTGCAGGGAAAGGCAGTCACCATCAACCTGCCGGGAGAAACAACACCGCAGCCGTCTGTGGGACCCGTCCATCCAGCCGTGTGTTTTACCGAGAACTGTGTCCTCATCATTGGCTGAGTGAGTACCACCGTGCCGTGCGGCACAGTGCTGCCCCCGCGACCCTGCACCTCGCCAGGCCCCGTAACCCGCCTGCCATCCATCCCTACCCCATTACCGGGCCCCGGGACAACCAACCCCCTACCCACGGAGGGGAGAACTAACATCAAAGCTGCTCCCTGTCACCGCTACCGGGATCCCCGTCTAGAGCAGCGGTGGTGTCACCAATATCACCACAACCGTGGGTGGCGTCACGGACAATAACCAAATCCATACAATCAATTCCCCCACCCTTTTCACTCATGGGCGAGGAGCGCCACTCGAGTCCCCGGGATCCGACCCACCACTCGAGCCACCACCGAGCAGCAGCGGCAGCCGCAGCAGCAACAGCGGCCGGACCCGAGCGGTGGGAGAGCGCAGCGTCCCCTTCTCCGCCCGCGACACATCTCTGGGAACTCCTTCAAGACTGTTGGAAGACCATTTCCGGTGACTACCTTTTGAAGCTCATCAAGAGAATGCCAAGAGTGTGCAAAGCAGTAATGAAAGCAAAAGGTGGCTACGTTGAAGAACCTAGAATATAAGACATATTTTCAGTTGTTTCACAATTTTTTGTTAAGTATTTCATTCCACATGTGTTAATTCATAGTTTTGAGGCCTTCAATGTGAATCTACAATTTTCAGAGTCATGAAAATAAAGAACACTCTTTGAATGAGGTTTATCCAAACTTTTGGTCTGTACTGTATGTATTAAGACATTTAAATTAGTTAAATTAACACATGCTACGATTTCAGAGCAACTTTAAAATGTAGCTACTGGCAATTTAACGTTCGAAATTGCTCTCTCGCTTGCTGAGGTTTGGGTTCATCTACAAAAGAAAAGCTTTAAAGGGAACCTGTCATCAGAAATTTCGCCCAAAAGCTAAAAGATTCCCCCTCTGCAGCTCCTGGGCTGCATTCTAGGAAGGTCCCTGTTATTATTGTGCCCCATGTGAGACCAAAATAAAGCCTTTATAAAGTTCTACCTTATTGTATGCAGCTTCTGTAAATGTGTCACGGGGGCGGGCTCTCTGCCGTCCGTTATTCTGCCCCCTGGTCCTGTATGCCGCCCCCATCGCTCCTTTCCATATCTGATGCACTGCCCACTGCTCCAGCCATCCCCGCGCATGCCCAGTGCCAGTCTCACAGGACTGAGCAGTGTGACCGCTGGTGACGTGTGCGCAGGCAAGTGATTATGGGCGGGACTGTGACTGTTATCAGCAAGTACCCGCCCATAATCTCGTGAGCGCGCAAACCTCTCCAGCGGTCACACTGAGCTCAGTGTAGATGCTAGACTGTATGGGCTGCTTCCAGGGATGACGTCCCTTTGTCATGTGATAGGGGCGTGTTCAAAATACTATCACATGACAAAGGGACGTCATCCCTGGAAGCAGCCCATACAGTCTAGCATCTACACTGAGCTCAGTGTGACCGCTGGAGAGGTTTGCGCGCTCACGAGATTATGGGCGGGTACTTGCTGATAACAATCACAGTCCCGCCCATCATCACTTGCCTGCGCACACGTCACCAGCGGTCACACTGCTCAGTCCCGTGAGACTGGCACTGGGCATGCGCGGGGATGGCTGGAGCAGTGGGCGGTGCATCAGCTATGGAAAGGAGCGATGGGGGCGGCATACAGGACCAGGGGGCAGAATAACGGACGGCAGAGAGCCCGCCCCCGTGTCAGATTTACAGCAGCTGCATACAAAAAGGTAGAACTTTATAAAGGCTTTATTTTGGTCTCACATGGGGCACAATAATAACAGGGACCTTCCTAGAATGCAGCCCAGGAGCTGCAGAGGGGGAATCTTTTAGCTTTTGGGCGAAATTTCTGATGACAGGTTCCCTTTAACGCAAAAAGTCTTGCTGTAGCCATAGACCTAAAAGGACTTATATTGTACAGTGATCCTCTGCTGCCCTCCAGTGTCTTTATTTTGTAATGCAGGCAATGAACACAGGTTATGATATTATAACTGAAATAATAATTCAGACCTTATAGATTTACTAGAGAAAAATGGTTCTCTGAGTTCTTCCTGATTAGTGATAATGACTGAGAAAAAACATTACTAAGGAAATTACTTTTTATTTCTCATCGTATAGGCTCATGAAGACAACACTTGTTCGTACTTTTTTTAATATTTACAAAACTTGCCACTAGGGCACATCATACTACTGATATACTATATTTATAATGGAACTAATGTAAACATGTAAAACTTGTAAGTGTTTAAAACTTCAGTATGTGCAAAAAAATAACCTTAAAGTAAATTAAAAATTCAGCTGTATTGAGATTTAGTTCATATCGCACCTTTCTGCTAGATCACAGTAAAGGGTACTATATCGTCGGGGTCACGTCGTTAGTGACGCAAATCCGGCGCCGTTACCGACATCGCAGTGTGTGACACAAATGAGCGACGATCAACGAGCACAAAATCGTTCAAAAACGGTGATCGTTGACACGTCGCTCATTTCCTTAACCCCTTCAGCCCCCGGGCACTTTCCGTTTTTGCGTTTTTGTTTTTTGCTCCCCTTCTTCCGAGAGGCGTAACTTTTTTATTTTTCTATCAATCTTGCCATATGAGGGCTTGTTTTTTGCGGGACGAGTTTTACTTTTAAATGAAACCATAAGTTTTACCATATAGTGTACTGGAAAACGGCAAAAAAATTCCAAGTGCGGAAAAATTGCAAAAAAAGTGGGATTGTACAATAGTTTTTGGGATATTTTATTCACCGTGTTCACTATATGGTAAAACTGATGTGTGGGTATGATGCCTCAGGTCGGTGCGAGTTTATAGACACCAAACATGTATAGGTTTACTTGTATCTAAGGGGTTAAAAAAAATTCACAAGCTTGTCCGAAAAACGTGGCGCACGTTTTGCGCCATTTTCCAAAACCCGTAGCGTTCTCATTTTTCAGGATCTGAGGCTCAGTGATGGCTTATTTTTTGCGTCTTGACCTGACGTTCTTAACGGTACCATTTTTGTGCAAATGCTACGTTTTGATCGCCTGTTATTGCATTTTGCGCAAAATTTGCGGCGACCAAAAAACGTAATTTTGGCGTTTGGAATTTTTTTGCCGCTACGCCGTTTACTGATCAGATTCATTGATTTTATATTTTGATAGATCGGGCATTTCTGAACGCGGCGATACCAAATGTGTGTGTATTTTTTATTTTTTTAACCCTTTAATTTTCAATGGGGTGAAAGGGGGGTGATTTGAACTTTTAGGTTTTTTTATTTTTTTTTAATTTTTTAAAACTTTTTTTTTTACTTTTTTTTTTTATTTTACTAGTCCCCCTAGGGGGCTATTGCGATCAGCAATCCGATCGCTTTGCACAATCTGCAGATCTCAGCTACAGAGCTGAGAACTGCAGATTTGCTGCTTCACTTTCAATGCCGGCTGTATTCCGGCATTGAGAGGAAGTGACTCATGTTAGCCACAGGCGTCATCACATGACCCTGTGCTACCATGCCAACCGCCGAAAGTCACGTGATCATGTCACGTGACTTCCGGCGGGGGCGGGGTAAGTCACTGTCATGGCGGCGCCCATATACATATCGCTGCCAAGACTTTGGCAGCGAAATGTAAGAGGTTAATGGCCGCGGGTGGAAGCGATTCCACCCGCGGCTAGCAGGCACACATATCAGCTGTTGATAACAGCTGATATGTGCGCGTCTCGCCGCCGCCCGCCGGCGGCAGGGGGCGGGGCTTACCGGGACACGATCCATGACGTATCTAGTACGTCATGGGTCGTTAAGGGGTTAATATCGCTGCTGCCACAGGTACGATGTTGTTCGTCGTCCCTGTGGCATCACACATCACTATGTGTGACACCGCAGGAACGACAAACATCTCCTTACCTGCGTCCACCGGAAATGTGGAAGGAAGGAGGTGGGCGGGATGTTACGACCCGCTCATCTCCGCCCCTCCGCTTCTATTGGCCGGCCGCTTAGTGATGCTGCAGTGACATCGCTATGATGCTGAACGAACCGCCCCCTTAGAAAGGAGGCGGGTCGCCGGTCACAGCGACGTCGCTGACAAGGTATGTGCATGTGACGCTGCCACAGCAATAATGTTCGCTACGGCAGCGAGCACCACATATCGTTACAACGACTGGGGAAGGTGCTATTGCACACGACATCTAGCGATGTCGCAGCATGTAAAGTACCCCTAAGAGTTTTGGCCAGAAATGGTCACATTGTACTCAGTGAAGTGTCTGCAATACAATCACTTTATGATTTATGAGTCAGAACTAGTGATGAGCGAGCACTAAAATGCTCGAGTGTTCGGACGCTCGAGTGCTCAATTCAAGTCCAATGGAAGTCAATTTTAAACTTGAGAATTTTTATCGAAGAACTTCCCCTAGGATGGCTCGGGGGAAGGAAAATCACTGCAATGGATGGAAACAGCACTCAAATGGAATGGGAACAGCATGGGGAAGATGCCTGGACGCATCTCTGGCTCCTCAGTTGCTGCTGGGAAAAATTTGTCAAAGCCACTTTTACAAAGTGAAAATAAAACATACCAAAGCGAAGATAAAATGGATTTTACAGGTAAAAATGTTAAGAAATGTATCACTTGTGTGACGCCCTGGACTAGCCAGGTAGTCACAGGTAGAGCCCCGCAGAACACCACTCCCCTAACAAGGTGTCAGCAGCCAACCATTTAAACCCTAGTCACCTCCCTCAGGGCTGCTTGGACACACCAGGGGTTGGTTATGCCCAACGAGGAGTTCAGAGAGCCTGAGGCAGGAGAAACGGTTTAGTTTAGTCGGATAGTGCAGTTTGAGAGTTCAGTGGAGGAGGACAGGCCTGTGTGACAGGCCTGTAGCAGACTGACAGGTGCCAGGGTTGGAGCCCGGGCACCTTTGGCTAGGAGGCATATGGAGGCCTCTGCCTGCAGGAGCCGGGAAGATGGCTCGGTGGAACCGTGGTGGACCGGGACAGGGTAGTGGCCCGCAGGTACCGACCCGGGGAACCAACTGGAAACTGGAGCACAAAGGGGGGTACTCAGACCCTAAAGCTAGGTCCAGAAGCTACTAGGGGCTAGCTAATTCACTGATTGCGGCCAGGACTATAGGTCCTTTCCCACCCGAAGTCCCGACTGAAGACAACAGCCCAACAAGGGGGATAGAAAGCCACCGCTCAGGCAGAGAGATCCCACGGGCCAGCGTCTGCGGGCAAAGGGCTCCTCCGAGATACACAAGCCGGGGAGCGGACTCCTGTATTGCAAGTTCAGGTAATCCATCAACATTCAAACAGGTGCAGGAGAAAGGCAGAGACCACCAACCGGGTGGGGGACCAGACTGCAGCCAGCTGCAGGCACCGACCACCATCATCTTGGTTTACCAAAGATTTGTGTGTGTTACTAATCGTGAGTACATCAGTGCCCTCCGGCCGCGCACCTCCCTGCACCGCCCAACTACTGCCCCAACGGGTTCCGGGGCCACCATCCCTACCCACAAAGGGGTTAACATCTTGCTGCACAACATCTCCCCCGGGTGTCCCATAACTGCAGCGGTGGTGTCCACCCTCACCACAACCCGTGGGTGGTGTCATGAACTTAACCACGGCTCCGACCGTACACCAACGTTCCCTAAACCGCCAGCCCCTTTCGGATCGAAGTGACCACAGGACCCTGGTACACTTGCATATAAGGCAAAGTAAAAAAAAAGAGGAAAAAAACCCACCTCCTCCACTTCTTAGGCTTGTAGAGAGGTGTTGAATTCCTGCCCCTGAAGACACATGCATAATAATGTATATATTGCATAAAGTGATAAGGATGTATGTCGTGTACTGTGATAGTGTAGTGCAAAACGTAGCAGTCAGAGGTAGTAATGTAAATATTAGGACGTTGTAAGGTATGACGTGCTCTGTGCTAGTGTGTCACCCAGGGATGGGAGTACTCGGTCCCGGGCGGTTGCAAACAGGAATGTCACTTCAGGTGGCCGTTGCCCGGCCCCATGCCCTGAGGACGCTTAATAAAAGGGGGTATTTACAGGGGATAATACAGTTAATGTTTGTGACGCCACCTGCGGGTTGCGGTAAAGAATGGAAAACCGCCGCTGCTCAACGTGGGTACTCCCAGGGATGGTGATAATGGCAGCTATGGTGGTAGGCCCTCCGCAGGTAGGGCTGTGCCTGGGAGATGTATGGTGTATAATGATGGAGACCACACCAGGTTAAGTTTAACAGTCTCTACTCATATGGACCCTCGGCTTGCTGGTTCCGGACCCAGGAGTATCAGTACCATTGTAGTGACCCAGGTTGCTCTATCCCCGGCACTCTCTGTAGATTGAGTCCCCGTAGCGTGGAGCGTTTGGGAACCCCGACTGTCCCTTTTGGGGTACAGTCTCTTTCTCCATACGGCAGACAGTGTGGACCCTGCGGGGAGGTAAGTGTCCGAACACCGATCCTAGTTGACTGCTGATGCCCCCGGATTATTTGATTCGATGAAGTCCGGGAAGGTGTCCTTACTGTGCATGTATTTGCCAAACCATTTGAAACTTGACATTTGACCTAGGGCCTTGTGCCCTGTGCGTGCTCCGGTCCCAGCGGTATCAAGGTACCTGTCCTGGCGACCTCTCTCCTGTGCCCCTGGGGTCACCGTTACATTGACCCAGCTCAGGCACGTCTGCACACCTCTTCTTTGTGCTTCCCTCTTCTAGACTGCTCTCCGACTGCCCTAACCACTCCCACTAGGCTGGCTATACTCAGGGACTCGTTCCCATGGTGACCATCCCCTTACATGATTAACCCTTTATGCCCAGTGTGGAGAGGAGAACTAAGATTTAGATGTGTGTTGGTGGAATCGGCACTGGTACTCCAGGTCCCAGGGGGTAGGTCCTGCATCGCCTAGAGGATGCAGTTCCTTGTAGTACCTTGAGGCTCTCAGGGGCGCTACACTAGGTGACTGCAGGGCAAGCAAGTAGTTAAATTGTGAGATTAGCCCACAGGAGGAGGATCGAGGCCCTAGGGAACAGAACAGACTCCATCTCAGATTAGAAAGGGTTTGGTTTTGAAGTAGTATGGCCGTGCAGATTGATAGTTACCAAGAAGGCTGTAGTTAGTGGGCGATTTGTGAACTCTGAAGCAGTAGAACGACTGTGAGCAAGTGGGAATAGAGGAAACAGACAGACTTACATATGGTCAACAGCTGAAGCTACGTCTGACCATGAATGAGTAACCTCAACAGACAAGGGTCTAAAGGAGAACACTTAGCATAGGCTTGAGTGAACAGGTCGATACGGGAGGGCACGTGAAATGAGGAAGGTAGTCTTGTCTGATGGTACTGTCTCTTCACAAATATCAAGTCCCTGTGAGTGGGAGGACGAGGAGCAGATGGGGGCTATGACGACTTTTACGTATGGTACCGTGATGCTAAGCTGGGAGGTAGTAAACAGATTTAAAACAGTGAAACCAACTGCTGAGGAGAAAGTGGAGTACAGTATCTGTCATTTGCATGACAATGTAACAATGTAGTAGTATTTACGTACAATCCTACACAGCATGACGTGTGTTATTCTTCCACTTTTTGTACCTTCCAGTTGATTTTATGCCTCACCAGTCGCCTTATCCACCGGAACTGCCTCTTTTATTTCTCTGAAGAGTGGGGAACATGTATGAAACATGTATACTATTAAGCATGTTCCTAACTTTACACCCCCCATGCTGTAATCCAGCCTGCTTGTCTGTTACTATAGATAGATCAGTCTTGACAACAGGCACTGGGCAAGTAAAAGAGACACCTAACGGCTATATCTTTGGAAACATTTTTCTCTCAAGAACATTTCACTTTACTATGTAGTGTGTGTACTCAGAGGTTGACAGCACATAATAAAAATAAGCCTAACTATTAGTCATTCTGACCCACAATTATTTTTACCCTCAAGGATTTCACCTATTCACAAATGCAAGGGACCGCAATTGGGGAATCTCGTGCCACAACCTTTGCTAATTTAGTCATAGGAGCATGGAATGAGAAATATTTCTAACAAATCCTGTGGAAGGAATAAAAATGCAAAACTTAATGAGGCACAGAGATGACATTTGGTTTACTTGAGAAGGTACCACTCATGATTACAGATGAGCAGACCCATGGAAGTTCCGGTTCTGCAGGTGCAGCTGGACTTTAGTTCTGTCCTGGACCCGAACTTTCCCAAACCACATTGGAAGTCATTGATTGGGCAGTTCGTCTCTCTGCCCACATACTGCCAGTCATATACAGAGTACTAATAGATGCGCCACTTCTGGGGGGGCTGTGGGCTGCTATTTGTAGGCTGGGAAGGACCAAATAACCATGAGCCTTCCCACCCTGATAATAACTGCACCCACCTGTCTGTTCTACCTTAGCTGTTTATCAAAAATAGGGGAGAGCCCACGCCATTTTTTCAAAATATTTATTTAAATCATTTTTTAAAACGACATGGGATCCCTCTATTTTTGATAACCAGCTAAGGTAAAGCTGACAGCCGAGGGTTACGGCTCGTTAAATGTCAATACATTGACCAGATACATTTAGGATCCAAACAAGGAATTGTCGGATATAAATTGGCTTAGCTCGAAAGAAAATGGATTTTTCAACTGGGCACAGTGAAGACTAAAGGAGAATTTTCACTTTAGTGCCTCCTTTTAGGGTATGCTTGGGTATTGTTTTTTAGATGGAAGGCTAGTGGATCACCTGTTTTGTGTATATCATATTTTTAACCTGTTTTATTTGGTTGTAGCTCATTTTTAATTTTCCCTTTTTATGTATTAATTTACATTCCATGCTATACCTGTTGACAATTCATATTCATGTCATCTGGGATTGGTACTACTGCATTTAGGAGAATATTAAATTGAAAATAACCTAATCTTGGAGATTTGTCACCCTAGTGCATTTCACTTTATTTCAATTTCTATTTATTCCTATATAATTGAAGGAATGTGTGAAAATGTTGTAGAACAACTACTTTGATCTATTTTGTATTCAGTGCAATTTATACTTTAATTACTATTCTCTTTTCATTAAATTTCATTACTAGAGTTGAGCGCGGTTCGCGGTTCGAGGTTCTCCAGTTCTAGGCTCGAGTGATTTTGGGGCCTGTTCTAGATCGAACTAGAACTCGAGCTTTTTGCAAAAGCTCGATAGTTCTAGAAACGTTCGAGAACGGTTCTAGCAGCAAAAAAACAGCTAATTCCTAGCTGGCTTTCCGCTGTAATAGTGTAAGTCACTCTGTGACTCACACTATTATGAAATTTCAGTGTATAGTGTGCGGGAACAGCGCCTTCAGATCACTGCTGTTTGTATAATGGTGATCGCCATTTTTTTTTTTTTTCCTTGTCTTCCTTCCCTAAGCGCGCGCGTGTAGTGGGGAGGGCCATTATGTCAGCCAATCCCAGACACACACACAGCTAAGTGGACTTTTAGCCAGAGAAGCAACGGCATGTGTGATAGGATGTCCATGTCACATGTCCCTACATTATAAAAACTAGTATCTGGCCGTCCGGACGCCATTATCTCTTCTGCGTCCTTGGTGTCAGACATCACTGGCGCAGCTCCGTCCTTTGTCCTATCGCCGATACTGCTGTATGCGCTTCATACTCAGCGCTGGACAGCTTAGGGATAGCACTTTCTATCAGTCCTTTTAAGGGCTCGTACGGGCAGGGTCAGAGTTAAGGTGACAGGTCCTGAAAACAGAGACAGCGTCTGTGTAGCTAAGGTCAGGGATTTCGTCGCTGCATTTCCCCATTAGGAGGGAATAGAAAGGCAGGCTTCTATTCCTCTACCCAGAGCCCCACAATCCTGGCACTGTACCCTCCTGTCCTCTGCACACTCCAACTCATTATAACTAAGCCATTATACTAGCAAACACTCAGTGTACCTAGTGGCATCCTAAACGTGGCTATTGGACTTTTGTATAGTCCCACTAGTGCAAAGATATTTGCAGCACCTCTGCCTGCATTGCACACTCCAACTCATTATAACTAAGCCATTATACTAGCAAACACTCAGTGTACCTAGAGGCATCCTAAACGTGGCTATTGGACTTTTGTCTAGTCCCACTAGTGCAAAGACATTTGCAGCACCTCTACCTGCATTGCACACTCCAACTCATTATAACTAAGCCATTATACTAGCAAACACTCAGTGTACCTAGTGGCATCCTAAACGTGGCTGTTGGACTTCTGTATAGTCCCAGTAGTGCACAGATATTTGCAGCACCTCTGCCTGCATTGCACACTCCAACTCATTATAACTAAGCCATTATACTAGCAAACACTGAGTGAACCTACTGGCATCCTAAACGTGGCTATTGGACTTCTGTATAGTCCCAGTAGTGCAAAGATATTTGCAGCACCTCTGCCTGCATTGCACACTCCAACTCATTATAACTAAGCCATTATACTAGCAAACAGTCAGTGTACCTAGTGGCATCCTAAACATGGCTATTGGACTTTTGTCTAGTCACACTAGTGCAAAGACATTTGCAGCACCTCTACCTGCATTGCACACTCCAACTCATTATAATTATGTCATTATACTAGCAAACACTGAGTGAACCTACTGGCATCCTAAACGTGGCTATTGGACTTCTGTATAGTCCCAGTAGTGCAAAGATATTTGCAGCACGTCTGCCTGCATTGCACACTCCAACTCATTATAACTAAGCCATTATACTAGCAAACAGTCAGTGTACCTAGTGGCATCCTAAACGTGGCTATTGGACTTTTGTCTAGTCACACTAGTGCAAAGACATTTGCAGCACGTCTGCGTGCATTGCACACTCAAACTCATTATAACTAAGCCATTATACTAGCAAACACTGAGTGAACCTAGTGGCATTCTAAACGTGGCTATTGGACTGTTGTCTAGTCACACTAGTGCAAAGATATTTGCAGCACGTCTGCCTGCATTGCACACTCCAACTCATTATAACTAAGCCATTATACTTGCAAACACTCAGTGTACCTAGTGGCATCCTAAACGTGGCTATTGGACTTTTGTCTAGTCCCACTAGTGCAAAGACATTTGCAGCACCTCTACCTGCATTTTACACTCCAACTCATTATAACTAAGCCATTATACTAGCAAACACTCAGTGTACCTAGTGGCATCCTAAACGTGGCTGTTGGACTTCTGTATAGTCCCAGTAGTGCACAGATATTTGCAGCACCTCTACCTGCATTGCACACTCCAACTCATTATAACTAAGCCATTATACTAGCAAACACTCAGTGTACCTAGTGGCATCCTAAACGTGGCTGTTGGACTTCTGTATAGTCCCAATAGTGCACAGATATTTGCAGCACCTCTGCCTGCATTGCACACTCCAACTCATTATAACTAAGCCATTATACTAGCAAACACTGAGTGAACCTACTGGCATCCTAAACGTGGCTATTGGACTTTTGTCTAGTCACACTAGTGCACAGACATTTGCAGCACCTCTACCTGCATTGCACACTCCAACTCATTATAACTAAGCCATTATACTAGCAAACACTCAGTGTACCTAGTGGCATCCTAAACGTGGCTATTGGACTTTGCTATAGTCACACTAGTGCAAAGATATTTGCAGCACCTCTGCCTGCATTGCACACTCAAACTCATTATAACTAAGCCATTATACTAGCAAACACTGAGTGTACCTAGTGGCATTCTAAACGTGGCTATTGGACTTCTGTATAGTCCCAGTAGTGCAAAGATATTTGCAACACGTCTGCCTGCATTGCACACTCCAACTCATTATAACTAAGCCATTATACTAGCAAACACTCAGTGTACCTAGTGGCATCCTAAACGTGGCTATTGGACTTTTGTCTAGTCACACTAGTGGAAAGATATTTGCAGCACGTCTGCCTGCATTGCACACTCCAACTCATTATAACTAAGCCATTATACTAGCAAACACTGAGAGAACCTAGTGGCATTCTAAACGTGGCTATTGGACTTCTGTATAGTCCCAGTAGTGCAAAGATATTTGCAGCACGGCTGCCTGCATTGCACACTCCAACTCATTATAACTAAGCCATTATACTAGCAAACACTCAGTGTACCTAGTGGCATCCTAAACGTGGCTGTTGGACTTCTGTATAGTCCCAGTAGTGCACAGATATTTGCAGCACCTCTGCCTGCTTTGCACACTCCAACTCATTATAACTAAGCCATTATACTAGCAAACACTCAGTGTACCTAGTGGCATCCTAAACGTGGCTATTGGACTTTGCTATAGTCCCACTAGTGCAAAGATATTTGCAGCACCTCTTCCTGCATTGCACACTCCAACTCATTATAACTAAGCCATTATACTAGCAATTGATGCTTCCAGTTTAAGGGCCGTAGTTGCATTGTCAGGGATATTTATTCTTTATTATTCTGCTGTTAATAAAGCTAGACCACCGCTGCAATCTACACCACCTCTCAATTTTTACTACCACATTTTAAGTGCACAATCTTGTCGCAATCAACATGAGTGGCAAAATGACAGATCCTGGTGGAAAGGGGAAGAGGCGTGGTGGAAAAGGAAAAAAAGGGTTTGTCCGTGGGGAAGGTGGCAAAGCTCCATTATCATCTGCTGAAGAGAGACCATCTACCAGCAAAAGTAAGATGTCTACTACTTACCGTGGACAATCCGATGTGCTCCCTTTTTTACGGACACGAACAACAGGAACAAAGGTAGATGATGGCCAAAAAAGGAAAATGCTTGAATGGATCTCAAGTGGTCCAACAAGTGCCCTCTCAGCCACTTCAAGTACCGCATCCAAAAAACACCAGTCCTCTGAGTTGTCATCCCAATCAAACTTGCTTTCTCCCAGCTCTGAAGTCTCCATCAGCCCTGCACAGTATGGTGGAACTGAGATGGCTGAGTCTGCAGAGCTGTTCAGTCACACTATAGCCTGGGTATCAGAGGTCTGCTCCCAAGCTACAGTGAGTACAGAACAGGAAATGGTCTGCAGTGATGCCCAGAACCTTTGTGACTCTGATTCAGGCCGTGAGGACCAAGTTTCTGAGCATAATGTTGACCCTTTGTCACAAACTGTAACACCTGTGGTTATAGACAATGAGGAACATACTGATGAAGATGAGACGCAGATACCCGATTGGGATGACAACTTAAATATTCGGTCAGGGCAAGAAGAGGCTCGGTCTGAGGGGGAGGGGAGTGCAAACACAACAATTGATGATGAAGTTCTAGATCCCACCTACTGTCAACCCACAGTCAGGCACTCGAGGAGGTCAACAGAGGTGGTGGAGGAGGATGCAACTGATGACGAAGTTACCTTGCGCCTTCCTGGACACAGTCGGAGTACTGGTAGCACGTCTACAACTGCATCCTCAGCCACCACTCTGCCTCTGAGCATTATTCGGGGTGGATCAACAGGTCGCATGGCCTCTAAGCCTTGCCTAGCCTGGTCCTTTTTTGACATAGAAAAAGATCGGCCAAATTATGTGATCTGTAAAATTTGTCATGGTTCTCTTAGTAGAGGTCAAAACCTCATCAGTTTGACAACTTCTTCCATGAATCGTCACATGAATAAATATCATATGTCCCGGTGGGAAGCTCACCGTGCTGCAATGCGGCCTAGCGGAGCGAACCATCCACCGCCTGCCCCTTCCAGTGCATCCGCTCGCTCTTCATCTTCTAGGACTGTGGAGACAGATGTCACACCTGTTTTTCCACCCACAACTTCCACCACTGTAACCGCAACAGGCAGTTTGCTTGGTAGGTCGTCAGTTGGTTTGGAAGGGGAAACAAGTGAGTGTGTACAGCTCTCTCAGACATCGATAGCACCAACGTTGGATGAAGGCAACATCATGTCTCCGCTTGCACTTTCCTCACAAACCTGCATTTTTCCAGGGACACCCTACTCAACACCGTCTACACACAGCAGCCAGATCTCTGTCCCTCAGATGTGGTCAAATAAAAGGCCACTTCCTGCGACCCATGACAAAGCTAAGAGGTTGACTCTATCCCTCTGTAAGCTGTTGGCTACCGAAATGCTGCCTTTCCGCCTAGTGGACACACAGGATTTTAGAGACCTTATGTCTGTCGCTGTGCCCCAGTACCAGATGCCTAGTCGCCACTACTTCTCTAAGAAAGGTGTGCCCGCGCTACACCAGCATGTCGCACACAACATCACCGCTTCCTTGAGAAACTCTGTGTGTCAACGGGTGCATTTCACCACCGATACTTGGACCAGTAAGCATGGACAGGGACGTTACATGTCGCTGACTGGGCACTGGGTAACTATGGTGATAGATGGTGAAGGGTCTGCTGCACAAGTCTTGCCGTCCCCACGACTTGTGTGTCAATCCTCTGTCTGTCCAAGTTCCGCCACTGCTTCTGCATCCTCCACCTCATCTGGGTCCTCCACCTCCGCCCCAAGCCTGCCTGGTCAGGCCACCAGCGTTCTCACTGCGCAGAAGGAATCACGCACCCCTCATTACTATGCTGGCAGCAGAGCGCAACGGCATCAGGCGGTCTTTAGCTTGACATGTCTTGGGAATAAGAGTCACACAGCTGAGGAGTTGTGGTCAGCTCTGCGGTCCGAGTTTAATAAATAGTTGTCTCCACTCAACCTGCAGCCTGGTAAGGCCGTGTGCGACAATGCTGCAAACCTGGGTGCGGGCCTTCGCCTGGGCAAGGTGACACACGTACCTTGTATGGCTCACGTGTTGAACCTTGTCGTCCAGCAATTTTTAACACACTATCCCGGCCTAGATGGCCTTCTGAACAGGGCACGAAAACTGTCTGCTCACTTCTGCCGTTCAAGCGCCGCAGCTGAGCGACTTGCATCGCTCCAGAAGTCTTTCGGCCTGCCGGTTCATCGCCTGAAATGCGATGTGCCGACACGCTGGAATTCAACTCTCCACATGTTACAGCGACTGTGGCAGCACCGTCGAGCCCTGGTGCAATACGTCATGACATATAGCCTGGGCCAACGAGATGCAGAGGTGGGGCAGATCACCCTGATAGAGTGGTCTCAGATCAAGGACCTATGCACCCTTCTGCACAGTTTCGACATGGCGACGAATATGTTTAGCGCTGACAATGCCATTATCAGCATGACAATTCCAGTCATTTACATGCTGGAGCACACGCTAAACACTATTCGGAGTCAGGGGGTGGGACAACAGGAAGGGGAGGAACTACAGGAGGATTCATATGCGCAAGGGACAACAACATCACCAAGGTCCAGACGTTCATCATCACCAACGCAGCAGGCATGGGACCATGGGGGACAGGGATCAACAAGGGCGCATAGTAGCAGGCGAAATGTTGAGGAAGGTGCAGGAGAACATGAAGAAATGGAGGACGAACTGTCCATGGACATGGAAGACTCAGCAGATGGGCGAGACCTTGGTCAAATTTCAGTTGAAAGAGGTTGGGGGGAGATGTCAGATGAAGAAAGAACGGGTAGCACCTCTATGCCACAAACACAGCGTGGACTTGGTCCGCATGGCTGCGCAAGACACATGAGTGCCTTCTTGTTGCACTACCTCCAACATGACCCTCGTATTGTCAAAATTAGAAGTGATGATGACTACTGGATTGCCACACTATTAGATCCCCGGTACAAGTCCAAATTTTGTGACATAATTCCAGCCATAGAAAGGGACGCACGTATGCAGGAGTATCAGCAGAAGCTGTTACTCGATCTTAGCTCGGCTTTTCCACCAAACAACCGTGCAGGTGAAGGGAGTGAATCTCCCAGTTGTAACTTGACAATCATGGGACGGTCTCGTCATCTTCAACAGTCTACCCGTACCAGTAGGACCGTATCTGGTGCTGGTAACAGCAATTTTATGGAATCTTTTCATAATTTTTTTAGACCCTCTTTTGCAAGGCCACATGAGACAACAAGTCTGACACATAGTCAACGGCTGGAGAGGATGATACAGGAGTATCTCCAATGAACATTGATGCCATGACTTTGCAAATGGAGCCTTGCTCCTTTTGGGCTTCAAATCTAGAAAAATGGCCAGAGCTCTCCAGTTACGCCTTGGAGATTTTGTCGTGTCCAGCTGCCAGCGTTGTCTCTGAACGTGTCTTCAGTGCTGCTGGGTGTGTGCTGACAGATAAGCGCACGCGTCTGTCCAGTGACAATGTGGACAGACTGACGTTCATCAAAATGAACAAGTCATGGATCCAGAAGGAATTTACTACCCCTGTGTCATCCTGGGGAGAGTAAATGCTTGTGGATTTGGAATGTGCTTGATGCAAATCAAAACATCCTGTTTGCAACTAGGGCACAACTGCTGCCACTGAAGGGGTGGGTGTGTGTGGGGCCCAATTTTTTGAAAAAAGGAAGACTCCGCTTGGAGTAACCCTTGCTTACATTGTTTTTAAAAGGAGCCAAGATGAACAGAGCTGGGATCAGGAAAGACTTTGCTACCTACCCCGGTGTCATCCTGGGGACGGTTAATTATGGCGTATTTTTGAATGTGCTTGATGCAAATGTAGCTGTGAATTGTACAACTGGGGCACAACTGCTGCCACTGAAGGGGTGGGTGTGTGTGGGGCCCAATTTTTTGAAAAAAGGAAGACTCCGCTTGGAGTAACCCTTGCTTACATTGTTTTTAAAAGAAGCCAAGATGAACAGAGCTGGGATCAGGAAAGACTTTGCTACCTACCCCGGTGTCATCCTGGGGACGGTTAAGAATAGCGTATTTTTGAATGTGCTTGATGCAAATGTAGCTGTGAATTGTACAACTGGGGCACAACTGCTGCCACTGAAGGGGTGGGTGTGTGTGGGGCCCAATTTTTTGAAAAAAGGAAGACTCCGCTTGGAGTAACCCTTGCTTACATTGTTTTTAAAAGGAGCCAAGATGAACAGAGCTGGGATCAGGAAAGACTTTGCTACCTACCCCGGTGTCATCCTGGGGACGGTTAATTATGGCGTATTTTTGAATGTGCTTGATGCAAATGTAGCTGTGAATTGTACAACTGGGGCACAACTGCTGCCACTGAAGGGGTGGGTGTGTGTGGGGCCCAATTTTTTGAAAAAAGGAAGACTCCGCTTGGAGTAACCCTTGCTTACATTGTTTTTAAAAGAAGCCAAGATGAACAGAGCTGGGATCAGGAAAGACTTTGCTACCTACCCCGGTGTCATCCTGGGGACGGTTAATTATGGCGTATTTTTGAATGTGCTAGATGCAAATCTAGCTGTGAAGTGTACAACTGGGGCACAACTGCTGCCACTGAAGGGGTGGGTGTGTGTGGGGCCCAATTTTTGGAAAAAAGGGAGACTCCGCTTGGAGTAACCCTTGCTTACATTGTTTTTAAAAGGAGCCAAGATGAACAGAGCTGGGATCAGGAAAGACTTTGCTACCTACCCCGGTGTCATCCTGGGGACGGTTAATTATGGCGTATTTTTGAATGTGCTTGATGCAAATCTAGCTGTGAAGTGTACAACTGGGGCACAACTGCTGCCACTGAAGGGGTGGGTGTGTGTGGGGCCCAATTTTTTGAAAAAATGAAGACTCCGCTTGGAGTCACCTTGCGGTGTTTTACATGATTTTAGAAGGGCGTGCGATGCCTATATCTGTGTCTCCTCCTCTTTTTCCTTGTCCTGCTCTTTTGTTTTCACATGAGTATATGTCCTTGTCACTTTCTTATGTGTTTGTGTTGTGTTGTGAGTTGTTTGTCACCTTTTGGACACCTTTGAGGGTATTTTCTATGTGTTTTTATGTGTTTGTGAATGCCTGCCATTGTTTCCTATGCGGTTCGAGTTCGGTTCGTCGAACGTTCGACGAACCGAACTCGAACGGGACCTCCGTTCGGCGAACCGACCTCGAGCCGAACCGGGACCGGTTCGCTCATCTCTATTCATTACATTTCATTGCTTATATGACTCTTCCTATGTAAGGATGCTGTACCCTACACATTCATACTGGCTGTGATCCATTTTTAGCACATATTTGAATCAGCACTTTACCTTTTTTATATTTATATTCATATTATTCATTGCAATATAGCTGGAGAAAAAGACACCACACATCCACAAATCATACTTTGATTTAATGCCGCTAAGCAAAAATCTAAATACCTGAACATGAGGGTTTAAAATTATGATTAGACTGTGTGAAGTCCACTGCCACGTCATGGCAAACCTCTGAGTGGGTCCTTAACTCATTTGAAGCCTTAATTGTGCGGCGCCACGTGCCAACCACAGCCGCAGCGACAGTGCACCAGCAGGGCAGGTGACCTGGTGCCTCACAGCACCCATGCTGCAAGGCAGAGTCCCCATGACTCCAGGCCCCATCGACACAAAAACACCACAGCAATGGCTGCCACACAGCACCAGCACCCTGTGAAAGGCGCTGGACAACTCAAGGTTTTGTGTCGGTGGGGCGGCCATAGCAGGACTGATGTGCAGATGTTACACCCTGGCCTATCAGGTCGTCACAGTCTATTGTGCAATCTGCCCTTCTGCACAGTATCCGCATCCTCCTTGGTTACGGGTCCCTGATTTTTGGTGTTGCTAAGAACAAGCTAATCAAAATCCTAGAAACACTCTGCACCACACCTAGCAGACACACCAATGGGTAGCCTGAAGGGAATAGGGCCGCCCACTTGGGGTTTTTTTTGGGAGGGTCAGGAGTGTTAGGAGCAAGTCAGTTGTGTGGTGACTCTCGTGAGGAGAGGTCACAAGTCAGTTGGAGGATGTCAGGAGCTGGGCTCCTTGCTAATACTAGGTGGCAGATGTTGGTCTAAGCCTGGTAGGAGCTGGAACCCCGGTCGCAGGGGATCGTGTCAAGGGGAATGGAACTGCCAAGGAGGGCAGCCGGCGGCCTTGAGCCATCTCTGGGCAGGGACCAGGGCACGATGAGGTATGTGAACCCTAGGCCGGGAAGTAGCTTCAATTGTCCTGATAATTCACACAACGAGGGCGGAGCCTTCAAGATCCGTTCTCCACCCCCTCCAGGAATCGGGGTACTAGCACAACGAGGGGATAGGACTTTCCCAATATGTAGTCCAGAAAATCCTAAGCGTGAACCCTGAGAGCAAGATCACTCCGTTAGCCATATGGGTGAGCGGGACCCGGCTAGTTCTATACTACAGGGGCCAACCAGTAAAGAAGGTACCAAGGGAAAGGTCACGGGCTAACAAGCAACACCATCGGGCACGGGATCCAGGTGTGCGCCATCCCTGCTGCAGCGGTGCTCAGAATTTTGGTTTACAAGTTGTCAGTGTCAGCGTTATTGGACTGAGTGAGTACGCAGTGACCCTTTCCTCCCCAACGGTATCCCCTCACTACCATCACCGAGCCCCGTGGCATTCCCCCTACCCACGGAGAGGTTAAACACCTGGCTGCCATCCCATCGCCACCAGGCGCTCCCAACAGCAGCGGTGGTACTCTACCTTACCACACACCGTGGGTGGCGTCATGAACTCTAAACATACAAACCCCCTGTAAATACCCCGCTTTTATTTTTGAGTGGCCGCACGACCCCTCCCGGGTCCGGAGACCCGTCGAGCCACTGCGGATCTGGATCTGAGCAGTCTTGGCTGCTGATGCTGGGGCGGTACACATACATATCTGTTTTGTCCAGCTAAATAAATGGATTGCAACTGGATCCATTTTATTTACATTGAAGTTTATGGGAAATGAATCTGTTAAACAGCCATCTGTTTTTTTTCTGTTTGATATGCATCCGCTGTTTTTGCTTACTGGATCTGTTTCAAATGGACATGAATATATGAACTTATCCTAAATATGCTTGATTCATGCTTCTTGAATTATTGAACTGGCGGTAGATTTATTCTGTGTGAAATATATATTTCTTATTGGGCATGGGAACTCTGCGTATTACATTTGCCCCCCTATATATATATCGTCTCCGGATGTCTTTTTGTGTAAATAAATTAAAGTGTAATTAAAGTTTCGCTTTAATATATTCATCAGCTTTGGAATTAACGGTTTCTAATTTTTTGCTTATGTATTTACGGTTTCTTTTGCTTCACAATATTATTCTAATGTAGTTATCACCTGGGATACTTTGTATCATCAGCCTTTGTTTGCTCAGCTACTGCGACAAAACCAGATGCTAATGATCCTGTGATAGTGAGCCATTGTATGGCGACAGCTGAGCCACTTTCCAGCATTGTCCTCCAGTTATCACATTGTATTATTATGAAAGGGCAATGTTTCTTTAAAGTCACAGAACAATATTTATAGTGTAATTCATTGTCTGGGTTAGCCTATTCTACTGTAGAATATAGATTCGTTTTAAATCAAATGGTATTTTCAAATAAATTCTTAATGTAGTGACTTAAATTCTGAATTTTATTGTAAAATATCCACTTCATTGAGAATGTACTAATAACACTAGAGTGGAGTGGATCCTTCGAAGGCGAATTCGCTGCTTTACCGAATTTTCCCTCTAAAACTGGATTTGTCATTAATTTGTGTGAATCTCAATACATGGAAAATTTACATGCGGGAGATGAGCAATAGAGAACCACCCCCGATCATAAGAGCTTACGCTCTACAGAAGAGAGGACCCCACTGATCATAAGAGCTTACACTCTACAGAAGAGAGGACCCCACTGATCATAAGAGCTTATACTCCACAGGTGACAGCAGGGGCTCCTTGGAACATTTTCGCCTGGGGGGCAATCATAAGGCAGTGGCCTTCATGTTGTGGCAGCCTACCTGTCCTGTTTATCTCTGGCCGCTGCATTAAAGCAGCAGAGGTAACAGGCTTTATGAACAGACTGGTACATATATATGGGAACAGAACCGCACTTACTGCAACAGAACCAAGATGACTACAAAGATACGGGAACTGCAAGGAGCTTACTACAGAGATACGAGATCATAACTGAGCTTACTACAGAGATATGAGACCAGAACCGAGCTTACTACAGAGATACAAGATTATAACTGAGCTTACTACAGAGATATGAGACCAGAACCGAGCTTACTACAGAGATAGGGGAGCAGACCTGAGCTTACTACAGAGATAGGGAAGCAGAACCGAGCTTTCTACAGAAATATGGGAGCAGAACAGAGCTTACTACAGAGATATGAAAGCAGAACCGATCTTTCTACAGAGATATGGGAGCAAAACCATGCTTACTACAGAGATACGAGAACAGAACCGAGCTTACTGTATCCATACAGTAACAAAATTGTACTTACTAGTCTACTTCATAGAAACAGCAACAGAACCAAGCCTCCTACATATATATGGGACCAGAACAAGCTTACTGCATACAAATAGTACTAGAACTAAGCCTACTGCTTAAATATGGTTCCATAACTGAGTTTACTATAAAGATACAGTTAGGTCCAGAAATATTTGGACAGTGACACAATTTTCGCGAGTTGAGCTCTGCATGCCACCACATTGGATTTAAAATGAAACCTCTACAACAGAATTCAAGTGCAGATTGTAACGTTTAATTTGAAGGTTTGAACAAAAATATCTGATAGAAATTGTAGGAATTGTACACATTTCTTTACAAACACTCCACATTTTAGGAGGTCAAAAGTAATTGGACAAATAAACCAAACCCAAACAAAATATTTTTATTTTCAATATTTTGTTGCGAATCCTTTGGAGGCAATCACTGCCTTAAGTCTGGAACCCATGGACATCACCAAACACTGGGTTTTCTCCTTCTTAATGCTTTGCCAGGCCTTTACAGCCGAAGCCTTCAGGTCTTGCTTGTTTGTGGGTCTTTCCGTCTTAAGTCTGGATTTGAGCAAGTGAAATGCATGCTCAATTGGGTTAAGATCTGGTGATTGACTTGGCCATTGCAGAATGTTCCACTTTTTTTGCACTCATGAACTCCTGGGTAGCTTTGGCTGTATGCTTGGGGTCATTGTCCATCTGTACTATGAAGCGCCGTCCGATCAACTTTGCGGCATTTGGCTGAATCTGGGCTGAAAGTATATCCCGGTACACTTCAGAATTCATCCAGCTACTCTTGTCTGCTGTTATGTCATCAATAAACATAAGTGACCCAGTGCCATTGAAATCCATGCATGCCCATGCCATCACTTTGCCTCCACCATGTTTTACAGAGAATGTGGTGTGCCTTGAATCATGTGCCGTTCCCTTTCTTCTCCAAACTTTTTTCTTCCCATCATTCTGGTACAGGTTGATCTTTGTCTCATCTGTCCATAGAATACTTTTCCAGAACTAAGCTGGCTTCATGAGGTGTTTTTCAGCAAATTTAACTCTGGCCTGTCTATTTTTGGAATTGATGAATGGTTTGCATCTAGATGTGAACCCTTTGTATTTACTTTCATGGAGTCTTCTCTTTACTGTTGACTTAGAGACAGATACACCTACTTCACTGAGAGTGTTCTGGACTTCAGTTGATGTTGTGAATGGGTTCTTCTTCACCAAAGAAAGTATGCGGCGATCATCCACCACTGTTGTCATCCGTGGACGCCCAGGCCTTTTTGAGTTCCCAAGCTCACCAGTCAATTCCTTTTTTCTCAGAATGTACCCGACTGTTGATTTTGCTACTCCAAGCATGTCTGCTATCTCTCTGATGGATTTTTTCTTTTTTTTTCAGCCTCAGGATGTTCTGCTTCACCTCAATTGAGAGTTCCTTAGACCGCATGTTGTCTGGTCACAGCAACAGCTTCCAAATGCAAAACCACACGCCTGTAATCAACCCCAGACCTTTTAACTACTTCATTGATTACAGGTTAACGAGGGAGACGCCTTCAGAGTTAATTGCAGCCCTTAGAGTCCCTTGTCCAATTACTTTTGGTCCCTTGAAAAAGAGGAGGCTATGCATTACAGAGCTATGATTCCTAAACCCTTTCTCCGATTTGGATGTGAAAACTCTCATATTGCAGCTGGGAGTGTGCACTTTCAGCCCATATTATATATATAATTGTATTTCTGAACATGTTTTTGTAAACAGCTAAAATAACAAAACTTGTGTCACTGTCCAAATATTTCTGGACCTAACTGTATGTGAGCAAAACCATGGTTGCTACATAGATACAGTACCATAACCCAGCTACATATACAACATTTAGAAAGCTTCTCCTATATTTTCAATGTTAAACACATACATCACACAAATGACACATGGACTTAACACTGGCACCATGCGTGTGCTGTATGTGTTTTTCACAGCCCTATAGACTTCATCTGTGCTGCTAGAAAAAAAAAAAGATTTCTCCATGTGGACCACAAGGACATGCGGTCCGTGTAAACATGAGCAGCACCATAGGTTATAATGGGTACATGTGGTAAAAGTATAAAAAACGGATACAACACGTACCATAAACACGGACATATGAAGGAGGCCTTAAGGTGACATAGCTACGTCACAGCGCAAAGGGTTAATTTCACTTTTCTTTTCATAAACATGGAGAAATGAAATTCCCTTTCCCGTTGTGAGGTGATATGTCATTCTGGCACACCTTTTGATAGACTGATATACAGGATACTAGCACTTTCAATATCCTTTGGAAAAATAAAGACTCAACTACTACTGATTGTGTCTAATAAAGAACTGTTTCAAGAACTGTGTTCAAAAGCCCCTGATGAGCCCTGGACTATCAATATCAGAAAGGGCGAAACGCATCGGGCAGTTCTTTAATAGCAAAACGTTGCTCTCAATACTGTGTGATATACAGTTAGGTCCAGAAATAATTGGACAGTGACACAATTTTCGCGAGTTGGGCTCTGCATGCTACCACATTGGATTTGAAATGAAACCTCTACAACAGAATTCAAGTGCAGATTGTAACGTTTAATTTGAAGGTTTGAACAAAAATATCTGATAGAAATTGTAGGAATTGTACACATTTCTTTACAAACACTCCACATTTTAGGAGGTCAAAAGTAATTGGACAAATAAACCAAACCCAAACAAAATATTTTTATTTTCAATATTTTGTTGCGAATCCTTTGGAGGCAATCACTGCCTTAAGTCTGGAACCCATGGACATCACCAAACGCTGGGTTTCCTCCTTCTTAATGCTTTGCCAGGCCTTTACAGCCGCAGCCTTCAGGTCTTGCTTGTTTGTGGGTCTTTCCGTCTTAAGTCTGGATTTGAGCAAGTGAAATGCATGCTCAATTGGGTTAAGATCTGGTGATTGACTTGGCCATTGCAGAATGTTCCACTTTTTTGCACTCATGAACTCCTGGGTAGCTTTGGCTGTATGCTTGGGGTCATTGTCCATCTGTACTATGAAGCGCCGTCCGATCAACTTTGCGGCATTTGGCTGAATCTGGGCTGAAAGTATATCGCGGTACACTTCAGAATTCATCCGGCTACTCTTGTCTGCTGTTATGTCATCAATAAACACAAGTGACCCAGTGCCATTGAAAGCCATGCATGCCCATGCCATCACGTTGCCTCCACCATGTTTTACAGAGGATGTGGTGTGCCTTGGATCATGTGCCGTTCCCTTTCTTCTCCAAACTTTTTTCTTCCCATCATTCTGGTACAGGTTGATCTTTGTCTCATCTGTCCATAGAATACTTTTCCAGAACTGAGCTGGCTTCATGAGGTATTTTTCAGCAAATTTAACTCTGGCCTGTCTATTTTTGGAATTGATGAATGGTCTGCATCTAGATGTGAACCCTTTGTATTTACTTTCATGGAGTCTTCTCTTTACTGTTGACTTAGAGACAGATACACCTACTTCACTGAGAGTGTTCTGGACTTCAGTTGATGTTGTGAACGGGTTCTTCTTCACCAAAGAAAGTATGTGGCGATCATCCACCACTGTTGTCATCTGTGGACGCCCAGGCCTTTTTGAGTTCCCAAGCTCACCAGTCAATTCCTTTTTTCTCAGAATGTACCCGACTGTTGATTTTGGAGGGGAGGAGGCGGAGAAAGGGAGGCGAGGAGCAGGAGGTGATTGTGCATGGAGCGGTACCTCCTCCGGAGTGGCGGCAGACAGCTGGAGCAGGGTGCTGCAGAGAGAGCAGTGCACATGGAGCTCAAAATGGCGGCCGCGGGCCGCGGCGGTATGCGGGGAGGTGAGCGGGGACGGATGGAGGAGGAGGGGGAGCAGCTGAGAGAGCAGCAAAGAGCTCGGCAACACACTCAGCAGACAGCCCAGCAGCACGAGCAGCAGGCAGCCGAGCAGCAGACAGCCCAGCAGCAGACAGCCCAGTACAAGCAGCAGACAGCCCAGCACCAGCAGCAGATAGCCCAGCACCACGAGCAACAGACAGCCCAGCAGCATGAGCAGCAGGCAGCCGAGCAGCAGACAGCCCAGCACCACGAGCAGCAAACAGCCCAGCACCAGCAGCAGGCAGCCCAGCACCACGAGCAGCAGATAACCCAGCAGCACCAGCAGCAGACAGCCTGGCAGCACGAGCAACAAACAGCCCAGCAGCACCAGCAGCAGACAGCCTGGCAGCACGAGCAGCAGACAGCTCAGCAGCACAGCCAGTTCCCAGGCCTGCAAATTGATTATGACCGTCTGGCTGGAGCAGTGGCAGTGCACCTGGCAGACAAGATCAAAGACTCTCTAGAGGCCATGGTGGGGGCAGTGCTAGCTCCCTTAATGGAACAGATCTCACAGCAGGGAGCCAGGATGTCAGAGATGGAGCAAAGAATCTCTGACACAGAGGACCAGGTGACAGCATTAAAGGGGCAGCTGCAGGAGATGGTGGAGGGATCCCAGGCCATGAGAGACAAACTAGAGGATCTGGAAAACCGCTCCAGAAGAAGCAATTTAAGACTGGTGGGTTTGCCGGAATCTATAAGCATGCGGCAATTGGACAACATATGTGAAGCAGAGCTCCCCAAGGTGCTAGGTCTAACGCACAAATGCAGGGTGGAAAGAGCGCACAGAGTGGGCCCTGTAAGAGAGCGTCCAGGCACAGGAGGAACAAATGGGAAGGAAGACAGCACGGGAGTGACGGGACCAGCCAGGCCGCGCCAAGTGATAATAAAATACTTGGAATACAAAGACAAAGAAGAGATACTGCGAGCGTTTAGAGGAAGGAGGACCCCACTGTCTCTACAAGGGCATAAGGTGCTGATCTTCGGTGACTACTCGGTGGAGGTTACGCGCAAAAGGAAAGCCTTCAGTAAGATTTGTACCGCGCTGTATCGTAAAGGCAGAAAATTCCAACTGCTGTATCCTGCAATACTGAGAGTAACAAGACGTGATGGATCCCTTTTTGCGACGAAAGACTTGAGTGAGGCGGAGAGATGGATGGAGGAGATGGAGAACAGAAACCAGACGGAGGACTTCCCGGAGAGGCAACATACTCGGCAAGGAAGAGAGGAGGAAAGCCGGGCATCGGGCCGGAACGACTGGATGAAGGGGAAGGAGATACATGCAGGAAGTCCAAAAGCAAGGAGGTGGCCATCGCGTTGGCCTGGAAACCAGAAGATGGGAGCGCCATGAGAGAGGTTGCAAGGAGAAGAATCGATATTTTTGAACTGAACTGAGGGGCCCAAGAGAGAGGGGACTGACGGAATGCAGGGGATGAGTAACATCTACTGTTTATTATTGCATTTTTACTTTCTGCTTCCACTTCCTACTTCCACTTCATAGTGCCTCTTACACTTTTCTTACACTTCCTTTTCCACCCCATCTACCTCTTCCTACTTCTTTTTCCACTTCCTCTTCTAATCCCATCTTCCTCTTCCACTTCCTCTTCCACTTCCTACTTCCTCTTCCACTTCCTCTTCCACTTCCACCTCCTACTTCCACTTCCTCTTCCACTTCCTACTTACTTCCACTTCCTACTTCCACCTCCTGTCCCACTTCCTCTTTCACTTCCTACTTCCTTTTCCACTTCCTCTTCTACTTCCTTTTCCACTTCCTACTTCCTCTTCCACTTCCTATTTCCTCTTCCACTTCCTCTTCCTACTTCCTCTTCCTCTTCCACTTCCTCTTCCACCTCCTCTTCCACTACCTACTTCCACTTCCTACTTCCTCTTCCACTTCCTACTTCCTCTACCACTTCCTCTACCACTTCCTCTTCCACTTCCTTCTCCACTTCCTACTTCCACTTCCTTTTTCACTTCCTACTTCCTCTTTCACTTCCTTTTCCATTTCCTACTTTCTCTTCCACTTCCTCTTCCTTTTCCACTTCCTACTTCCTACTTCCTCTTCCACTTCCTTTTCCACTTCCTCTTCCACTTCCTTTCCACTTCCTACTCCCACTTCCTCTTCCTCTTCCACTTCCTTTTCCACTTCCTACTTCCTCTTCCTACTTCCACTTCCTCTTCCACTTCCTTTTCCCCTTTACACTTCCTCTTCCACTTTCTTTTCCTCTTACACTTCCTTTTTCACTTCCTACTTCCTCTTCCTATTTCCACTTTTTTTTTTCTTCTTGTCGGCTTTTCCATTCTTTTCTCTTTCTTTTCAGTTCCCCACACCTCTTCAATCTATATGGATCAAGGTGCCCTACCCCTCGGGGGTGTAGGGGATCCTAACATCTATGGGGGACCGGGTTTCTCTCTCTTTAGTATCTACTGATAAATCGCTCTTCTGGTAGCCAGGTCACTTATGCTGATGGGAGGTGAAGTGAAATTGAGACCAGAGGCAACAAATAATAGGTATGGGCAATGAGGGAGGGGGTATTGTATGCTGGCATGGTTATTGACCAGGAAGGCCTTGCTCTGGTGTGTTAGATTACAGAACAATGGGGGACAGGCCATATGTAAATGTTAATTAGGGGGCTGAGAGGGGATTGCGGAGCCAGGAGCATCACAGAAAAAATGGAAGTGATGAGACGATTGATTGTAAAGGGGGGGACAGTTGAGGGGTTGTTAGTTGACCATAGATTTAGGTTGAATAGTTGGGTTCAGGGAAAGCAACGCTATAAGCACACCGAAAGACAACTGAGGGCAGTTGGGGGGGTAGCCACCAGGTTTATAGTTAATGCCAAGAAGGGGGCACAAGGTTGCGCCCAGGCAATACATAGTTGTCAGTACGCAGCGGAGTTAAGGCAGGGAAAAGACCAGGGAAAGGCGCCAAGACACACACAAGTGAGAACATATAGCGACACAAATGTCCCGAGATGTTGGGATAATGGTTAAATTAGTCACTTGGAACGTAAAAGGTTTGAAGTCTCCACATAAGCGCATGATGATATTACGACACCTTAAAAGACTGAAGGTAGATATCGCACTACTGCAGGAGACCCACCTGCAAAAAGGGGATTTTTTTCGTATGCAAAAATTATGGGTGGGGGCGGTAGTCGGGTCGGGATCCCAGGGAAGGAAGGCAGGGGTAATGATCTTAATAAATAAACACTTTACTCACGAAATAGTGTCCCAAGACAGTGATGATGGTGGGAGGTACATACATATCAAATTAACTAGCCCGCAGGGAGAGTTTAGCATACACAATATATACGCCCCTAATAACGAACAAAAAGCCTTCTTTGACTTTATCACCAACAAATTGGGAGTGGATGTAGACCCAAATAAGATAGTGGGGGGAGATTTTAATGCAGTAGTTTCGAAAGAGGAGGATAGGAGGTATGGCAAGGAACAAGGTAGGCAGAGTAGGAATACAAAGGATTTGATGGCCAAATTACTGGAAGACACAAATCTGCAGGACAGTTGGAGAACGCAACACCCATATGAACGTGAATTTACACACTACTCACACCCACACGAAGCATGGTCAAGGATTGACTTTATGTTAGTAGACCAAAGACTCTGGCACAGGGTCAAGGATGTAGACATAGAGAACATGGTTATATCCGACCACAGCCCGGTGACCTTAGACTTAAATGACAGAATACAGAGGGGCTCGGATTATATATGGAGATTTCCATCATTCTTACTCAAAGATAAAGATTTTATTAAAACATTAAAGGAGTGGTGGGAGGAATATTGCGGCACTAACAGCGGGCACGAGGAAGAGGCAATGCTATTCTGGGAAACAGCGAAAGTAGTATTAAGGGGGAGACTGATGGGGCATGTAGCCAAAATCAGGAAACAGATGCAAAAACATTACCAGGAGGCAAGCACTAGTTTGAGAGAGAAATACACAAGGTACCTAGAAAACAAATCCCAAAAAGCAAAAGAAGAGTGGAAGGAAGCAAAACAAGAGTTTGACATGTGGGTAGGAAAACGAGAAGAACTAGTAAGGTCCCAGCAGGAGGTTGACTTGCACCAATTTGGCAATAAGGCAGGTAAACTGCTAGCTAACCTGGCAAAGGGAAGACGACCGTTGACGTTAATAGCTAGTATGACAAGACAGGATGGGACCAAATCGACGAATCTGCAGGAGGTCAACCAGATCTTGGGGGAATACTATGCCAAACTATATAGTAAGGGGGATGAAAATGGAGAAGGAGGGAGGGAGTGGCTAAAGACATTAGGACTTACACAAATAACCGAAGACGAACTGACTAGACTGAACGCGGACATCACAATAGAGGAAGTGCAAACAACAATAGGAGAACTGAGTATACATAAAGCACCGGGGCCTGACGGGTTCAATGGAGAATTCTATAAAGTACTAAAGGAGGAAATATCACCAACGCTGACTCGTATGTTTAATAAAATGTTAGGGGGTACGGGAATGTCTAGCCACCTTAACACTGCATATATAAAACTTTTACCCTGGGAGATAAAAATTTGGACAATCCAACGAATTATAGACCAATCTCACTAATCAACCAAGACCTTAAACTAGTGGCCAAATTGATGGCCAATCGATTGGCAGAGGTATTACCAAGGCTAATTTCTCCCGCCCAATCGGGGTTTGTAAAGGGGAGAGCAGCCGTGACGAACGTAAGAAAGGCAATGATAGTAATGGACGCCATCAGACACAGGGATCTACAAGGAGGGGAGTTGCCAGCCATGATCACGTTGGATACTGAAAAAGCGTTTGATAATGTGCAGTGGCCATGGCTGGAAACAGTCCTAGATAATATGGGCTTCAGGGGAGCATTCAGAACATTTATAGGTATACTATATGCAAACCCTCAGGCAAGAGTGGCGACACCCGGATTTTTGTCACGACCCTTCTCTTTGACCAAAGGGACGAGACAGGGGTGCCCGCTGTCTCCTCTCTTGTTCAATCTAGCCATTGAGCCATTATCAAAAATGATCAATGGAAGAGATTGCTTTGAGGGCATTAACATCGGAACGGAAAAAGTACATTCAGCTCTATTCGCGGACGATATCATATTATTCATGAATAGACCACAGAATGACCTTTTAAAAACAATACAACAGATAGAGAGATTTGGGTCTATGGCAGGTTTTAAATTGAACAAGACAAAATGTGAAGTACTGTTTCTGAATGAGCGAACCATGCCATCCCTGAAAACCTATGGAATAGGGGATAACATATGTGGGATACCGATAGCAAAAACCCACCTTAAATACCTGGGGATCCAGATGGGACGCCAGCCTGCCTCCATTTATGAATTAAACTTCAAACCGTTGATACAGAAAATAGAACGAGAGCTAAAGATGTGGGAGGGGCTGCCGCTATCCCTGCTAGGTAGAAACCACCTCATAAAAATGATGAGTTTCTTGAAGCTGCTATACCCAATGCAGACTATCCC
This sequence comes from Anomaloglossus baeobatrachus, assembly GCF_048569485.1. Lineage (NCBI taxonomy): Eukaryota > Metazoa > Chordata > Amphibia > Anura > Aromobatidae > Anomaloglossus > Anomaloglossus baeobatrachus. Next base: position 694,567,703 of record NC_134354.1, read on the forward strand.
TATATTATTAACCCCTTTACGACCGCCGATACGCCTTTTAACGGCGGTAAATAAGGGTACTTTTTCCGATCCGCCGCTTTTTAACGGCGGTCGGAAAAAAGGGTCTAGCGCCCCCCAGAGTCAGAAAATTTCCGGGGTCTCAGCTGCCGGGGGTAGCTGAGACCCTGGAGATCATGATTCGGGCCGGTTTTTCCGGTCCCCGCTCACCTGATGACCGGTATACACCGTATACCGATCATCAAGTTATAGTAAATGACCGCGCCGGTAAAAAATGATTTATCTCCCATCTGGCAAGATCAAACATGCCAGATGGGAGATAAATCTTTTTCCCGGTTCCCTCCGGTCCCCCGGTGTCCCCAAAGTGCCCCCCCCGACCCCCAACCCCCTCCCGAAAATCCAAGATGGCCGCGCGCACCGGCGAGCACAGCAGCGCGCCGGCCGCATTTACAGTGTTCCTATGGTTTCTGTCGTATGTGCCATAACACATACGACAGAAACCTGCTCCCTAGGCCCTGCCGGGTCCCCACCTACCCCCCCCCTGGTGTTCCCCGGTGTCCCCCGGTGTCATACATACCTGTCGCAGCTCTGCTCCCCCGCGGCCCCCTCCTCCGGCTCCTTCTCTGCAGACGCCGGTCACATGAGCAGAGCGCAGCTGTCAGCTTCCTGTGTTCAGGACGCTGGCTGCTCGCACTCTGCAGCTGTGACCCGGGGAGAGTGGGTGCAGATTCTTTGCACCCACTCTCCTCAAATGGAGGGTCTGCCCTCCTAGAAAATGGGGGATACGTTCCCTGAACGTGTCCCCCATATTCTAGAAGGTCCAGAGGCGACGTGGGACATCCAAATGGATTATTGTGGATTTTTTTTTTTCTTTTCAATAAATTGGTCAATCAGGGAATGTTTGGGGGAGTGTTTTTTCAAATAAATTTTTTTTTGTTGTCAATTTTTTTTTATTACTGTCAATTAGTTATGTCGGGTATCTGATAGACGCCGTGACATAACTAATTGCTGGGCTTGATGCCAGGTGACATTACACACCTGGTATCAACCCCATTCATTACCCCGTTAGCCAACGCACCAGGGCGCGGGATGAGCTGGGGCGAAGCGCCAGAATTGGCGCATCTAATGGATGCGCCACTTCTGGGGCGGCTGCGGCCTGCTATTTTTAGGCTGGGAAGAGTCCAATAACCGTGGCTCTTCCCATCCTAAAAATACCAGACCCCAGCTGTCAGCTTCACCTTGGCTGGTGATCTAATTTGGGGGGACCCCACGTTTGTTTTTTTTTTTTTTAATTATTTATTTATAAATAATTAAAAAAAAAAAACAGCTTGGGGAGCCCTCCAAATTGATCACCAGAAGACAAGATGAAGCTGTCAGCTGTGGTTTGCAGGCTACAGCTGTCTGCTTTACCCTAGCTGGCTATCAAAAATAGGGGGGACCCCACGTCATTTATTTTAATTCTTTTTTTTTTTTTTGGGCTAAATACAAGGCTAGGCATCCTTTAGTGTCACATGAAAGGCACTAAAGGGCGCCAGCTTAGAATATGCAGGGGGGTGGGACGTTATATATGTTTGACATCTATCCATTCATCCATTGTAGCATTTTACGCTGTGTGCCCACAATCAGGGTTTGCAACGTTTTGGACGCAGAGTGTTTTCCCTGCGTCCATAACGCTGCGTTGTGCAGTAGAAGCACAGTGGCAGGATTTTTAGAAATCCCGTGCCCACTGTGTTTCTTTTCTCCGCAGCATAAATCGACCTGTGGCGCAGCTTCCCGAGCCTCAGCATGTCAATTTATGCTGCGGAGATGAGTGTTCTCTGCAGGTAGAATAGAACTAAAGTCCACAGCAGCCTGAACCCAAATCGTGGGCATGGGCAGCTGCGTTCTCCCGTGGACAACACTCACATTTCTGCAGGAGGCTGACACTGTGTACTAGACGCCGTGTCGCTGGATCATAGCCACATAGCCTAAAGGCCGCTTTACACACTGCGATATCGGTCCCGATATCGCTAGCGTGGGTACCCGCCCCCATCTGTTGTGCGACATGGGCAAATCGCTGCCCGTGCCGCACAACATCGCGCAGATGCGTCACACATACTTACCTGCCCGGCGACATCGCTGTGACCGGTGAACCGCCTCCTTGCTAAGGGGGCGGTCCGTGTGGCGTCACAGTGACGTCACTGAGCGGCCGCCCAATAGAAGCGGAGGGGCGGAGATGAGTGGCCGGAACATCCCGCCCACCTCCTTCCTTCCTCATAGCGGCCGGGAGGCAGGTAAGGAGAGGTTCCTCGTTCCTGCGGCGTCACACATAGCGATGTGTGCTGCCGCAGGAGCGACGAACTACATCGTTACTGCTGCTGTAACGATAATCGAGAATGGACCCCCATGTCACCGATGAGCGATTTTGCACGTTTTTGCAACGATGCAAAATCGCTCATCGGTGTCACACGCAGCAACATCGCTAATGCGGCCGGATGTGCGTCACCAATTCCGTGACCCTAACGACTCCGCATTAGCGATGTCGCAGCGTGTAAAGCCCCCTTAACAGTGAGAAATTTGTTGCTACAGCAACAGTTTTGTGAAGTACCTGTGGATTCAAAATGTTTACTATACTCCTGAATAAAATCCTTGAGGGGTCCAGTTTCCAAAATGAGGTCACTTGTGGGGGGTTTCTGATGTATAGGTGCCCAAGGGGCCCTGCTAATGTGACATGGTGCGCGCAATTTACTTCAACTTTTCCAAAATTCAAATGGTGCTCCTTCCATTCCAAGCCCTCCCATTTATCCAAACAAAGGTTTTTGGCCACATGTGGGGTATCCCTGTGCTCACAAGAAATTAGATAACAACCTGTGGGGTACACGTTTTGTTGTTGCCTCTTGAAAAAGTGAAAAATGTGTCGCTAAATCAACATTTTTGTGAAAAAAATGAAAATTTCAATATGGCAACCTAAGCTTATCAAATTCTGTGAAGTATTCGTGGATTCAAAATGCTCAATATACACCTAGATTAAAGCCTTGAGGGGTCTTATTTCCAGAATGGGGTCACTTGTGGGGGACCTCCACTGCTTAGGCACCTCAGGGGTTCTCCTAATGCAACATGGCGTCCGCTATTGATTCCAGCCAATTTTGCAGTCAAATTATACTCCTTCTCTTCTGAGCCCTGTAGTGTGCCCAAACAGTTGATTTCCACCACATACAAGATATCAACAAACTCAGGAGAAATTGCGCAATAAATTTCATGGTGATTTTTTTCCTGTTACCCTTGTGAAAAAAAAAGCTACCTGGTTGAAGTAACAATTTTGTGGTAAAATTTTATTTTTTTATTTTCATGGCTCAACGTTATAAACTTCTGTAAAGCACCTGGGGGTTCAGGGTACTCACCAAACATCAAGATAAATTCCTTGAGGGGCCTAGTTTCCAATATGGGGTCACTTGTGGTGTTTTTTTGCTGTTTACGTACCTTAGGGGTCCTCCAAATGCGACATGGTGCCCGCAATCTTTTTCAGCCAAATTTCCTTTCCAAAATTCAAATATTGCTCCTTCCGTTCCAAGCCCTCCCATTTCTCCAAACAAAGATTTCAGACCACAAGTGAGGTATCACCGCGCTCATAAAAAAGTGGGTAACAAACATTGGGGTCAAATTTTTGGAATTACCTCTTGAAAAAGTGAAAAAATTGATGCTAAAGCAACATTTTTGAGAAAAAAATGAAAATTTTCAATGTGACAACGTAACGTTATCAAAATCTGTGAAGTACCTGTGGATCCAAAATGCTCACTATACCCCTAGATAGAAGCCTTAAGGGGTCTAGTTTCCAAAATGGTGTCACTTGTAAGGGGTTTCTGCTGTTTAGGTACCTTAGCGGACATGTAATTGCAACATGGTGCCCACAATCTATTTCAGCCAAATTTGCTTTCCAAAATTCAAATATTGCTCCTTCTGTTCCGAGCCCTCCCATTTGTCCAAACAAAGGTTTCTGACCACATGTGGGGTATTGGCGCGTTCATAAGAAAGTGGGTAACAAGTTTTGGGGTTCATTTTGTTGTGTTATTTCTTCTAAAAGTGAATAAATTTGGGGTAGAGCAACATTTTAGGTAAAATTTTATTTTTTGCTTTTTTTCATTCCACTTTGCTTTAGTTCCTGTGAAGCACCTGAAGGGTTAATAAACTTCTTGGATGTGGTTTTGAGTACTTTGAGGGGTGCTGTTTTGAGAATGGTGTCACTTTTAGGTATTTTCTGTCACTTAGGCCTCTCAAAGTCACTTCAAATGTGATGTGGTCCCTAAAAAAATGGTTTTGTGAATTTTGTTGAAAAAATGGGAAATTGCAGATGAACTTTGACCCCTTCTAACTTCCTAACCCCAAAACATTTTGTTTCAGAAATTGCGCTAATGTAAAGTAGACATGTGGGAAATGTTATTTATTAACTGTTTTGTGTGACATAACTCTCTGGGTTAAGGGCATAAAAATTAAAAGTTTGAAAATTGCAAAATTTTCAAAATTTTCATCAAATTTCCGATTTTTTCACAAATAAAAGCAAAAAATATCGTTCTAAATTTATAACTATCATGAAGTACAATATGTCACGAAAAAACAATGTCAGAATCATTGGGATCCGTTGAAGCGTTCCAGAGTTATGACCTCATAAAGTGACACTGGTCAGAATTGCAAAAAATGGCCTGGGCATTAAGTACAAAACTGGCTTCGTCCTAAAGGGGTTAAAGCATGCGGATGTAAATAGACTGAATAAAGCATTTACAAGCTTCCTATGGAAGAGAAAAAGACCAAGAATTAGGGCGGAAAAACTAATGCTACCACTGGAAAAGGGAGGAATCAAGATGCGAAATGTGAGAGGCTACAACCTCGCATGCCTAATGAGACATGTAATAGACTGGCTGAGGAAGACAAATAGCTATTCAAACATAAAATTGGAAAGTGAGTACTGTAGACCATGGGACTTGGGGGCAATATTACACACGTCATTGGCCAATATTCCGAGAAAAATTAAGCACTCCCTGGTATATAGAGATACGATAATGGCATGGAAAGCAGTGAGGAAAAAGTTTAACCTGTCCTGGCGAATGTCCAAATACCTAAATATCTGGAATTTTCCGGAATTCCCAGCAGGGAGGGAAAACAAACTATTTCTAGAATGGAGAAATAAGGGGATCGGTGGGGTGAAAGATCTGCTCCATGAAACGGAACATAGGTGGTTGACCCTTGAGGAGATGGTGAACAGGTACGGGCTTTCTCCATTCCAAATCATACAATACAAACAGGTGGAAAAGGGAATAATGGGACTATTGAGGGATGTTAGAAAAGAACAGGTAATGAATGAAATTGACCAATTTATAATGAAGGATAAACAGGAGATTACTATCTCCTCCCTGTCAAAGATCTGAGAACAGCATTGATACCACTGCACTCGGACCAGGTCTGGGGAGCATGGGCACGACAACTAAAAGATACAGAGGCAGGGGAAAAGATACAGCAGGGATGGATGAGGAAGGAGGTGATTAATGAGGGCTGGAGGGACACACAGTTTAGATTAATGCACAGAGCAATTTATGGTTTTAACATCCCCACCAAGCAGACGATGAATAAAATAGAACATTGCCCCAAATGTAAGCAGCCGAAAACTGACTTATACCATGGGAGTTGGCAGTGCTCAGAAAGTCAGAAATTTTGGGGAAAAATGAAGACACTTATAGAAAAAGTATGGGAAGTGGAAATGGAACTAGACCCATTGTTATGGATTTTCCACCACAGGACTAAAGAAAAGGAAGGAGGAGGAGATACACGGGGGACCACGATTCCAAGACTCTTCCATAATATTGCTATGATAGGGAAAAAGGCCCTACTACGCAGATGGCTCGAGGAATCTGTTCCATCAGAGGAAGAGGTGGTCAATCAGATTAAAAAGCTGCTCAATATTGAACAGTTGGAAGCCGAAAGAAATAAGGACGAACAAACGGGAAACTTTTTTAAAAAATGGAAGAGATTTATAGTACAACAGTATGGAGTTGCAGAAATACGGAAAGTGGTATCTCCTTTCACTAATACGGAATGGTATCTACTGGGAGACTTGCAAGGCACATTGGGAAAGCTGAAAATACACACGCAGTAGAGACACGACAGTAGGGCGAGACGAGGGTTTCAGAGAAATAGGGCTTCAAACGGGAATCAGAATATAGAGGAGCTGTGTGTTCTTTCGCGACTTATACCTGGTGTTCTGTGTATTAAAAATGTTGGGGGGGATAAAGTGGGAATAAAAGAGGGTGGGTTCAGACAAGGGTGGGTAAATTGGTAAGGTGAATTTATTCTTGTTCAAATGTTAGATATATTGTAATGATTCTGAAAACTGCAATAAAATTTGTGTTTAAATAACATCTGACGACCCCTAGGCCCCAAACCCCGCCCATGTCTTGGTGACGATACAAACAAATTAGTCACTTTTGACTGTGCACTCCTTCCTCACTGTGGTGTTACCGCTGTTGGGGGTCCTTTCATCCTTAAGAAGGAACGCACTATGCTATAGCAGGAAGGGCATTTTCTAGGGTTCAGCCGTCGTGGAATGGGGGCGTCTTCCCAATTAGGACGCCAACCCCCGTCATGTAGGAAGGAAAAAGGGATAGGGACATTCCCCTTTCCCTCCTCCTCTCTGATTTTAACTCATATTGTTCGTTTATGTATATAAATTTCGTATCAATAAAACTATAATTTTTATGAAAAGTAGTGAAGACTCAGGTTTAGTTTAAAAAATATCTACTTTAAGCACCCCCATGTCTACCCTAGTCCAACTCCTGGAGAGAAGGCTCCGAAGCTGTATGTAAGGTGGAATGTGGAAACACCGGTGATTAACTCCTACCTTACTCGAGATGGATACTGCCCCTTAAGTGAGGTGCAGTACCCTGTGGTGACTGAAGCCTCAGGGGTGCCAAACACCGATGCCCAACCACTTGTTCTGTTTCAGGATGAGGACGTGCGAGGGCTAGTGCACATGGTCAGCTGACCACCACAGCACATCTCAGCTGATAGAAAAAAAGAAAAATTTTGATTCAGCACCATAAAAACCTAACTTTTAGAATTACTAGTCATACAACTGACATAATGATATCACATATTTTATAGTGAATACAAATCACAACAAAATTACAAAATTACTACTATAATTAATAAACTGTTTTAACTCATACCAATCTTTGCGATTCCTGTCTATATGTTAAGAAGAGTTCAAGTAAGAAGTTGCAATGATTGTTATAAGGAGCTGCTGGTTAGGATGCAGAGCTGGGTGTCCTAGACAGGTCCCTGTTGTCGGCAGGACTTTTCGGCAAATATAGGGGTATGCGAGACCCTGAGAATAGGAACATGGCAAAGCTGGGACCCTAAGAAAAGGACAAGGGTACGCAAGTCTGCTATTAAAGAACGCAGCCTGACAGAAGAAGAATTAGTACAGTGCAGGAGTGTACAGAGAAAGAAAAAAAGAAAATCTTCATTTATTGTGACCTGCATCACAGAAAACCAGTTGAAGTAAAGTAAAGTTGCGTTTAAAAAAAATTCCATTGTGTCGTCTCCTTGCTTGGAACAGACCCAGAGAAGAGAAGGAACCGAAGTATCCCCTGCAGCAAGTAAATGAACACACCCCATATGTTCATGGGCCCTACAATGTGCCTGTAGCAGGGCCAGGGGTTCGCACCCAGACATGACACAGACCACGACTACAGCACCCACTGCCACCCTGTTTACAAGTACAATGAGAGAAAATCTTGTATTGCACTCAGACCAATTTTAATATATGATACGGGTCAGATTTTTTTCTCATGCCGATTCGTCATGTCATATAGGCCTCCCAAAGTCACTTCAAATGTGTTGTGGTCCCTAAAATATAGGTTTAGTAAATTTTGTTGTAAAAATTAGATAATGCTGATAAAAGTTTAATCCTTGTTGGCGAGGGGTGAGGGGGGAGAAGGGAGGGTGAAAGGTGAGATTGGGCATAGCTACCTTAGAGGATGGATCTAGACAGCAGGATCACAGCAGATGGAGGAGACAGCAGATGGAGGAGAGTGAGAGGCGGGGGAGGGGGCAGCAGATGCAGGAGGGTGAGAGGTGGGAGAGAGTGGGCAGCAGATCAGGGAGGGGGCAGTGGCTGATGGAGAGAGCGGTGGCAGATGGAGGGGGGCAGCGGCTGATGGGGAGAGCGGTGGCGGACGAAGGCGGGCAGAGGCTGATGGGGAGAGCAGTGGCGGATGAAGGCGGGCAGCGGCTGATGGGGAGAGCGGTGGCAGATGGAGGGGGCAGCGGCAGATTGGAAGAGCGGTGGCGGATGAAGGGGGGCAGAGGCTGATGGGGAGAGTGGTGGCGGATGAAAGTGGGCAGCGGCTGATGGGGAGAGCGGTGGCGGATGAAGGCGGGCAGCGGCTGATAGGGAGAGTGGTGGCGGATGGAGGGGGCAGCAGCTGATGAGGAGAGCGGTGGTGGATGGAGAGGGGGCAGCAGATGGAGGAGGGCGGTGGCAGATTGGAGGCAGTAGCAGCGGTGGATTGAGGACGGTGACTACTGCTGCTGCCGCTGTTGCTGCTGCGGGGGCTGATCGGGTGCAACGGTGGATCGGGGGTACTTACCAAATGGCACTTGCAGGGATCACTTTCGTCAGCTCATGGATGGAGTGAAGCTGAAGGGAGTGGTCACCTACAGGTCACCGGCCCCAGATCCAAAGTGATTGGAGAGATCAGTCACAAAGCCGATCTCTCCAATCAGAGCTGGGGGCGGGTGAAACAAAGTTCACCCAGCTCCAGCCAATGATCAGTGCTATAGCTGCACTGATCATGGCTGGATTTCAATGTTTTAGCCATTTTCAATGGCTGAAACATCACAGTGTCTGTGATTGGCTGAGCGGCGTTCGTCAGCCAATCACAGCCTCCGTAGGTCTGGGGGGGGAGATACCACCCCTCCTGAGGTCAGGCAGAGGTCCCTTCCTTCCCGAATCTAAGGTTTTTGAACACCGATCACAGCCACCGGGGCTCCGGGTCCGCGATTTTGCCATGAGGTACTGGGTACGTCATGGATCGTTAACTACAATGTCACCATGAGCCTCCGCAACTGTGGTCTGATCAATATCTCATACAATCCTGATTGAAAAAATGACCAAGTGTGGAATGGACAAGGCAACTGTTAGATGGGTTTGTAACTGGCTTAGTGATCGGAGTCAAAGAGTGGCCATAAATGGCTTCACATCCAGTTGGAAGACTGTTTCAAGTGGGGTACCACAGGGCTCTGTCCTGGGCCCCGTGTTGTTCAACATTTTTTATCAATGATTTAGATGAAGGTGTTAAGGATAAACTGATTAAATTTGCTGATGACACAAAGTTAGGAGGAATAGCTAATACTAGAGAAGAGAGAGAGCGGATTCAACAAGATCTAAACAAGCTGGAACAATGGGCAGTAACTAATAGAATGGTTTTTAACAGGGAGAAATGCAAAGTCATACATCTTGGCAAGAATAATGAAAAGAGCATTTACAGCATGGGAGGAATAGAGATATCCAAAAGCATGTGTGAAAAAGACTTAGGTATACTAATAGATCACAGACTGAACATGAGTCAACAGTGTGACGCAGCAGCAAAAAAGGCAAACACCATTCTAGGATGTATTAACAGAAGCATACAGTCTAGATCACGTGAAGTCATTATCCCCTTTACTCCTCTTTGGTGAGACCTCATCTGGAATACTGTGTCCAGTTCTGGGCACCACATTTTAAAAAAGATATCAACAAACTGGAGCAAGTTCAGAGAAGAGTGACCAGAATGGTGACTGGTCTGCAAACCATGTCCTATGAGGAACGGTTACAGGATTTAGGATTGTTTAGCTTGCAAAAGAGAAGACTGAGAGGAGACTTAATAGCTGTCTACAAATATCTTAAAGGCTGTCACACTGTAGAGGGATCAGTTTTATTCTCATTTTCACAAGGAAAGACTAGAAGCAATGGGAGGAAACTGATGGGGAGGAGACACAGATTAGATATTAGAAACACTTTTTGACAGTGAGGGTGATCAATGAGTGGAACAGGCTGCCGTGAGAGGTTGTGAGTTCTCCTTCAATGGAAGTCTTTAAAAAGAGGTTGGACGGACATCTGTCTGGGATGATTTAGTGAATTCTGCTTTGAGCAGGGGGTTGGACTAGATGACCCAGGAGGTCCATTCCAACTCTAATATTCTATGATTTTATGATTCTATGATTCTACTCGCAGTAATCCCCGTGTGGCCTCGATCTTATTCTACAATTACTTACAGGACCATTTACAGTGTTCTATGCTACAAAATGGTAATGTATGCGTAAAAACAGATGGCATATTGATGATCCATTTTATTCTTATTTCACCCATAGACTTGAATTGGCGAGTCTAGGCCATTTCACATGACCATATACAGTATGCTGCAATTTTTAACTTAGTCTTAGGCCAAAAACAACTGAGGAAAAAATTGCAGATCAGCACTGCCTCATTAATTAACCATTGCTGCAGGTGCAGTACGATATTGGATTGCACTTAGCATATTTATACGCAGATGTGAGTGAACCCTTAAAAGAGTTGTCCGGTCTAAAATGACAAGTTTGCCGTTATTCTACGTGACTGCAGGTTTGTGAATCTTCACATCACGTGCACTGTGCGCCGTGATGATTCTCAGTGCTGGGAAGGCGGTCATGTGGCAATGACTATGTGATATCTAGTTAGATGGGCAAGGCCTCACTCAATGCCAGTCAGATTCTGACTGAGAGTATACTATCGCATACGTGAGGCCATTTTGCTGCCGTTTCTCACCACAGGTTCCTAATGGTACATTCCCACAATCAGGACAATCTGCTTTCTAGACAGTGTCATCACTCCTGTGAAGACACATATGCTCTCAACAGTAGAGAGCAGCGTCTATGCCCACGATCAGGGTTCTGGGCACTGCAGACTTTCCCTGTGTTGACCCGCTGAGAACACTCGCTTCTCTGCAAGCGTAACTAAACATACTGCAGACATGCGGTGGTATGGAAAGCCACAACACAGGTGAGTTTAAGCTGCATAAAAAAGAAGCACAATGGGCATGGGCTTTCTATAAATCCCATCCACTGAGCTTCTACTGTACAAAGCATTATTTTGGACACAGTATAACTTCACTGCTAATTCTGACCATGGGAACCTGGCCTAACAGAGCCCAATGCATGCAGAGTGAGGATTCACAAGTTTGCAGTCACATAAATTGACTCAAGACTTCTCATTTTACATACCATTCTAAAAATGTCACCCCTAAAACAACTCAAAACCACATCCAAAAAGTTTATTAATCCTTCAGGGGCTTCACAGGAACTAAAGCATGTGGGAGGAAAAAATTGAAAATGTTACTTTTTCCCACAAAAATGTTACTTTAGCTCCAAATTTTGCATTTTCCTAAGGATATGAAGAGAATATGCACCACACAATTTTTTGAGCAATTTCACAAGAGTACGCCGATACCCCATGTGTGACGGAAATCTACTGTTTGCATGCATGGCAGGGCTTGGAAGGGAAGGAACACAAAAGTGCTTGGAATAGATAAGAGCCCCTGATGTGCCTAAACATTAGAAACCCATAAAAAGTGACACTATTTTGGAAACGAGACACATTAAGAAATTTATCTAGATGTTTGGTGAGCACCTTGAACCTACAGGTAATCAACAGAATTTTATAATGTTGAGCTGTGAAAATGAAAAATTACATTTTTTCCACAAACATGTTGCTTTCTCAAATCTTTCATTATCACAAAGTTAACAGGAGAAAATGCTCCATACAATTTTATGTGCAATTTTTCCTTACTACGACAATACCCAATATGTGGTGGAAAACTACTATTTCGGCGCAACGCAAGGGCTCCGAAGGGAAGGAGCGCAATTTCACTTTTTAAACACAAATTTGGCTGGACATCATGTCACGTTTGCAGAACTCCTGATGTGCCTAAACTGTGGAAACCCCCACAAGTGATCCCCATTATGGAATCTAGACCACTCAAAGAATGTATCTAGATGTTTGGTGAGCACCTGCTAGCCCAAGGTTCTTCACAAAGTTTTAGAAAGTTGAGCTGTGAAAATGAAAAAATAATTTTTTTACCACAAAAATGTTGTTTAAACCAAAATTTTTCATTTTCACAAGGGTAAAAGGAGAAACTGGACCATACAATTTGTTGTGCAATTTCTCACATATATGGTTGAAAACTACTTTTGAGGCACAGTACAAAGTGAAGAAGGGAAGGAGCGCCATATTGGTGGTTCAGATTTGGTTGGAATGGTTTGCGCGTGCCATGTTCTGGCGTCCCTGAGGCTCTGGTCGGCACAGGGTACTGCACCTCAATTAAGGTGCGGTATTCATCTCAGGTAAGGGGGGTTTATCACCAGTGTTCCACATTCACACACTACTTACAGCTTAGGAGCCTTCACACAGGGTGGGATGGCTCAGGGTAGGCAGGGGGGTGGCCATCACGATCATGGGACTTCCCTGGTCACTGAAGCCAGCCACCTGGGGGGCGGTTTCCACCTGGGGGTAGATATAGACGAAAAATACTCACATTCAAGACATATCCGTAAGGACCATAGTTCTTGCAAGACATCTCTGGAAAATTTGGACTTTACTAGGCCCAGGGCTTGGAGCGGGAGCTAAGCCAGGGTACCTAACAGCTGAGGGGGACACCCTAGAAATAGGACTCTCACTCCTTCTCCCTCAAAACACTGGTGGTGGCCCCTTACCAGATCTGGGATTGACCAGATCCCATCACGGCAGCGACCAGTGTGACCGGGCTGGCAGTGGAGGTTATGAGTAAACTACACCCTGAACCCACAGAGACTCTGTTGGCTCGTCCTTACCAGTGCCGCCGCCCAGCGCTTAGGCACCGGAGCCCATCACGGCAGTGACCAGTATTACTGGGCTGGCGACTGAAGCTGTGAGTAAACTACTGGGGGTAGATATAGGCGCAACACACACACACATTAAAAAGAGACCCGTCAGGACCATAGTTCTCGCAAGACATCTCTGGAAAACTTGGACTTTACTGGGCCCAGGGCTTGGAGTGTAAGCTCAGCCTGGGTACCTAACTGTGGAGTGGGACATCCTAGAAATAGGACTCTCACTCCTTCTCCCTCAAAACACCGGTTGTGGCCCCTTACTGGATCTGGGATTGACCGTAGCCCATCACGGCAGTGACCAGTGTGACCGGGCTGGCAGCTGCAGTAGTGAGTAAACTACACCCTGATCCGGCAGAGACGGTGTTGGCTTGTCCTTACCGGCGCCGGCGCCCAGCGCGTAGGCACCAATGGCCACTAAAACCCTGATTTTCTACCCGGGTCCCGCTCCGCCTGTGGGGAGCGACACCATCTGAGCTGCCATAGTACCTGCCCTGGCGAAGAACCCGGCAGTGGCGGCTAATCATTGGCCGCATAGCACAAGTGGCGTCATAACAAACTTTTCTCAATACTCCGCTTCCCCCACCATTTACTGCACGCCTCGGGGCAATGGAAGCGGGCAAGGCAACCCCGTGACAACGCCTTAAGCAACACAAAACGGCCCAATGACGGATAGGTTAACCACCTGCCCTACGGGGCGCTACAATGTCACATTGGCAGAACTCTTGAGGTGCCACAACAGCAGAAATCCCTAACAAGTAACCCCATTTTACAAACTGCACCCCTCAATGAACTTATATAAGGGACCAGTGATTAAATTGATGTTACAGGCATGTAACAAAATGTTAAACTATTGAGTGGTGAAGAATGTTGTTTTAACCTTATATTTTTAATTTTAACTAGGGGAATAGGTAAAAAAAAGCCTCATAATGTGTAACACAATTTCTTCTCATAATCGCAATACCCCACATTTCACAATACTGTACTTTTTGGTAACACAGCAGATTTTCCTAGAACAGCATAATACCCTCAGGTGACCATATTTTGGAAATTACAGTCCTCTGGGAATTCATCTAAGGGTCTAGTGAGTGACAATTTTGTACCTGGAAAACATCCATGAAGTCAAATGCAGTGACTGTTGCAGAATTAAAAATTGCAAATAAGCTCTTGTAATGCCCAACATTATATTGTAGTGCCTGTGCATTGTGCCCAGCTCATGCTTCTACAGACCCACACCCTGTAAATTAAGCGAATGTTGTAAATGTGGATGTTAACTGTGGTTTATACACATTGTGGTACTTAGAAGGATTTGGGAGTGCAGATTTTACTGGATTTCCTCTTTGGGGGACCCATAGCACTTTTCCAGAACCTTTGTGCTACTAGTGACGTGGAAGTCCATTATATTTCTGTTAACAGATGACAGATCTAAACAGGAACTCGTTTTTTTGTGGATTGAGTGGAATATTTGGTGGTAAATTGGGGCACAGAACATTTTGGATCAGGTCACATTTATCCTGTGCTCTATGCTCAGCACTTATGTCAGGGTTTCCATCTTCAGCTCCAAAATATGTGATTCAGGTGATACCCTCAATGGATTTATTCATTATAATGAGGCAGGAGAGTTACTCCAGACTCCATTCAGCCTCTGTTAAGTGGTGTTTTCAAAGGTGCACAAAAAGGCCTAAAATGATGGATAAAAATATGGACACCGCCAGGCCACAGGCCAGATGAGAGTTCAAACTGACTCTCTCTGTCTCACTACAGTGCATTTTTCATTGAGAAATTTGTTTAAATCATGTTTTTCAGAGATTTACATGTAGTACCAGATGTAAGCACTCAGCATAGAGCGCAGGATAAAGGCCCCTTTACACACTGAGACTTTCAGCGATCCCACCAGTGATCCCAACCTGATAGGGATCACTGGTAAGTTGCTAGGAGGTTGCTGGTGAGAGGTCACACAGTCAGACGCTCCAGTGATCCCACCAGCAACCTGACCTGGCAGGGATCGCTGGAGCATCGCTACACGGGTTGCTGGTGAGCTGTCACCAGCAACCAGTGACCAGCCCCCAGCCAGCAGCGACGCATTGAAGCGATGCTGCGCTTGGTAACTAAGGTAAATATCGGGTAACCAACCCGATATTTACCTTGGTTACCAGCGCACGCAGCTACACGTGCAGAGAGCAGGGAGCAGCGCACACTGCTTAGCGCTGGCTCACTGCTCTCCTAGCTACAGTACACATCGGGTTAATTACCCGATGTGTGCTGCAGCTACATGTGCACAGAGCAGTAGCTGCGCACACTGCTTAGCGCTGGTTCCCTGCTCTCCTAGCTACAGTACACATCGCGTTAATTACCCGATGTGTGCTGTAGCTACACGTGCAAGGAGCAGGAGCCGGCACTGACAGTGAGAGCGGCGGAGGCTGGTAACGAAGGTAAATATCGGGTAACCAAGGACAGGGCTTCTTGGTTACCCGATGTTTACCGTGGTTACCAGTGTCCGCAGAAGCCGGCTCCTGCTGCCCGCAAATTTAAGTCCCCTTTACACACTGAGACTTTCTAGCGATCATGCTGCACAGCGGGAAACAAAGGACCAAAGAATGGTCCTGAACGATTTGTAGCGATCACAACTTCACAGCAGGGGCCAGGTCGCTGATGTGTTTCACACACTGCAATGTCGCTGGGGAGGTCGCTATAACGTCACAAAACCGGTGACGTTACAGCGATGTCGTTTGCGATGTTGCAGTGTGTAAAGCCACCTTAAATGTGAGCCGAGCATGACTGCAATCTTTGGGAAACAGAATAAACAAATCAACAGCAGTTGAATAATTGGCTTTATTAATGTTTTTTATGTGGTTCACCTTGTGGGATAAGTGATAGTGCGGCTTTATTCCTCAGGTTAGTACAATTACAGAGATTCTAAATTTATATTTTTTATTAGGTTTAGCTACTATCACGCTAAAAAACACTTTTGTTTTACAAAATAAAAGTTTTTTGCATCACCATATTTTGAAGGCTATACTTTTTTTAGTTTTCTGCTGAAAGTCATGTGAGGGCTTGATTTTTGCGAGATGAGTTAGAGTTTTTATTGGTACCATTTTCTAATCAACGTTTTTGTGAGGGAGAATCAAAAAGAAACAGCAAATCAGGAATTGTTGATTGTTTTTTTAACGCCATTCACCATGTCGTAAAGTGATGACTGCTCTATTCTTCAGGTCAGTACGATTACAGTAATACCACATTTATAATATTTTTTATGTTTTGCAGCTTTCACACCATAAAAACAATTTTATAGGAAAAAATAGTTTTTGCATTGCTGTTTTCTGAGAGCTATAGCTATATATTTTGTTTTTTTTGGCTGATGACGCTGTATGGCGGCTGTTTTTTGCAGGACAAGATAACGTTTTCAGTGATACCATTTGTTTTTACATGCGCCTTTATGATTGCGTTTTGTTCAACTTTTTTGTCAGCTGTACGATGAAAAGATTTTGCTACTTTTTTCACTGAAGGGGTTAACGAGTGTTACAGTTTTATACATCAGGACTTCACATATCACATGTGTGTACTTTTTTTTTTAACAATAAATATACCTATTTAATAGTTTGTTTTTTGTTTTTCATTTTTTTGTTCTTTATTTTCAGATTTTTTTATATATAGTTTTACAATTTTCTTTTATCTCTTTTTTAGTAGTCCCTATATGTGACATTAATGTTTATTGCTTTTATTGCTGATATAACACTAGAACTACTGAGGTAGTCATTTTGACTACTTTGCACCATGTATTTCTATATAGGTGTCACAAGTCCAGTAGTTCTAGTGATAATGTATTTCAATGCACCAGCATTGCAATAAATTATATCTGTCAGTACTGCACTAACAGAAGCATTTTAGACCATGATCCTATTATGGTCTATAAGGTTTCCCATAACTGGGTGACCCGTAGGTTGTAATAACAACCTTGGGTCACCATAGCAACTATCAGGCCCTCACGATTATGTCACGGGGGCGCCAATTGTACGGGAAAAGGAGAACACTCTCATTCCCAACCCCCTATATGCTGCGATTGATATCACATTATTTATGGGGTTAAACAGCCAGGGACAGAGCGGGGACCATCCCTGGCTGTGAGATTCTGGGCTCGGCTGTCATGTCAGGCGGCGATCATGTGTGCCCAACTCCCGTGCACACGTCATCATCAGGAGTTATGGGTACATCCAAGGACGGGAAGTCCTACCAAATAGAACGTATCGATAGGTCCATTGTCATGAAGAGGTCCACAATTTCTGTTTACAATTTACTTTGCATTTATCCAATATAATGATTTTTACTTAATAATATTTTTTAAATGCTACTGTGGTAGCCATTTTTGTATCATTAAAACCATAAACACTATTTGGTAAATTGATGACTTGTAGGTATTCATTATTTAGATAGACTTGGAGTGAGAAAGGATCAGGTTTTTATATATTATATTTTAAGTATCTACAATGACTGATAAATAATGGTGTATAGGAGGAGGGCATGTCGCACATACAGATTTTCTCCTATTATAATTTGAGTAGGAGAGAAAATTGTTGTTGGAAATAATAAACTATGATTTATAAAACAGCTTGAAGAGGAAGTGGCTACATTCCACCCAGTCGTTAAAATATCATAACTCTTAGTATGCAATTTAAAAAAAAAATTGTTCTCTAATTCCCTTTTTGACCTCAAGGTGTTTAAAGAGAACCTGTCAAGATTGTGCTGACCAAACCATGGGCCACCTGAGTTGGACACTGGCTACATTACTGCAGCCATGTATATTATTACTCTGAATTGCTGCAGCGTTTTAGAGAAAACATATTCTGAAAAGCAAGCTAGGGACTGTATTTCACATAACGAGCCTGAGGCAGCTCCGCAACATCTTCTTCCAGCCCCACTCCCCATAACCATCAGGTTTCTCCGTATATGTGTTTATAGGTAGAGAACTCTCACATATGGGAATTGGGGTTGGGTGAAGCTGCTGGGTACTTCATTTCGGCTAGTCATCCAAGGTACATAGTCACAGGCCGGCTTTTTTTTTTAGTATTTTTTCTCTTAAACACCTAAGCATTTCAAAATAAAACATACATGGCTGCAATAATACAGCCAGTGTCGGATTCATGCTTTCCATTGTTTGGTCAGCATCATCTTATAATAGGCTCCTTTGAAAGGGATTGTCCAGTAATATTGTCATCAGTATAAGATTGTGTGGGTATCCTATCCGCCGTCTCTTTAAATAGCTGTTATGGCTCCTGGCAATCAGTGAGGCCGCTTTCACACTGCATTCCGATCTTTGTTCAGTGGTCAGTGGGTTTTGGACGTATAGTTGGAGTCACTGTGTGCTCTGTCATGCACCATTTTCGGGAGCAAACACTTACTGGAGGCAGACACCCAAATGCGTCTGAGTAACGGCCTCCAATAAGCATATACCTCTGAAAATGGTGCACGACAAAGCACACAATGACTCCATCTGCACCATTATAGTCAATGGCGACTTCGGCACATACTTTCAACTCCCATTTTGCGGGGGTTGAAATGGAAACCCTGGCAGGACCACTGAATGGAGATCGGAGTGTCGCGGGCGGAGGAGGGGACGCTGCGCTCTCCCACTGCTCGAGTCCGGCCGCTGGTGCTGCTGCTCGGTGGTGGCTCGAGCGGTGGGCCGGATCCCGGGGACTCGAGCGGCGCTCCTCGCCCGTGAGTGAAAAGGGGATTTGATTGTGGGGATTTATTGTCCGTGACGCCACCCACGGTTGTGGTGATAATGGTGACACCACCACTGCTCTGGACGGGGATCCCGGGAGCGGTGACAGGGAGCAGCTTGGTTATTTCTCCCCTCCGTGGGTAGGGGGTTGGTTGTCCCGGGGCCCGGTGATGGGGTAGGGATGGATGGCAGGCAGGTTACGGGGCCTGGAGAGGTGCAGGGTCGCGGGGGCAGCGCTGTGCCGCACGGCACGGTGGTACTCACTCAGCCCAATGATGAAGACACAGTTCTCGGTAAAACACATGGCTGGATGGACGGGTCCCACAGATGGCTGCGGTGTTGTTGCTCCCGGCAGGTTGGTGGCAACTGCCTTTCCCTGCACCTACAATGTTTGTACGGTTCCAATGGGTTCCCACCGGTAACCCGCTCCCCGGCTTGGATATGGGCCGGAGGAGCCCCTTTTTGCCCGCAGGCGCTGGCCCTGAGAAACGGTTGCCTTGGCGGTGGCGGTGTCTCTCTCACTCGGTTGGACTGTTGCCTTCTGTCGGGACTTGACTGTTTGGAAACCCAGGAGGTCCCCTTCACTAACGGATTCGACAAATTCATGGCGACTCCTAGCCTTGCCGGGGTCCGAAAAGCCCCTGTCAGATGGTGCTGGCTTCTCTTTGTGTACCGGTCCGGTACCGCCGGGCCACCGCCCGTCCACGGTCCTTACGGTAACTCGGATAGGCCACTCCTGCAGACGGTCACCACCGCCTGCCAACCTTGCTGATCTGACCGGGCCACACACCCGGACCAACTTCAGGCTGCTCAACTACTACTTCCTTCTGCTCACTTTCACTACCAAACTCAATCTGCCTGTTTTTCCCGCCTCCAGGACTGTGAACTCCTCGGTGGGCGGGACCAACCGCCTGGCCCACCCCCTGGTGTGGACATCAGCCTCTGGAGGAAGGCAACAAGGGTTTTATGTACTGGCTTTGGTGTGCCTGCTGGGAGTGTGGGGTGTGTGGGTGTTGTGCTCTGTGGCCCCTGGCTTGTCCAGGGTGCCACAGGAGCGCAGTGTGAAAGTGGCCTACGTTACATGAGTGTAGTTCTAAAAAGCACAGGTTGAGCTAATCATGTGATCAGAGGTATCCAATTAGTTGTTTTTCTGTGGACATGGTTATTAAAGTTAAGGTTTGTGAAAAACGCATTAAGGCATTGTGTGGTATCCCATTACAGTGACCATATAGTGGTATATACCAGTTATAAATAATTACCCACAGACTGTGTAGGTGTTACGGTACAATTAAATCCTCTAATTGATATGATGACTTCTACGGATGACTGAAGAGTTTTCTGCCAAAACAGCTTTATCAAATTGCTTTGGCAGCCATTTCCAGCTACTATAGTAAGACAAATAAAGTGAGAATCCAGTACAGGCTACTAAATCAGTCTGACCGGTGACCTAAGCACCATTTACTTGGGCCTGTTCCACCTTTATTCACTTCATTGCACTGTGAGACTGTGAGGGTTAGTTCTGTTATTATCCTGGTGTGTGTGACGTTTGCTACACATGCTGGGACCTGGGCTACCATTATTCGCGGTTGCCTCTCCTTGCAAACATGGAAGCGGTTTCTGAAATGTTACAGGTAAATATGTTGCTTTAATATTGTTCTATTTTTAATGAATTTTTGAGGCCGCATGGCACAATGGAAATATTAAATATAGAGTAGGACCCCCTATTGAGATTTGCCGTGACGTGGCCGGGGTGGCTCAAAAGGTTGATCAATTTTTTGCTAAAAATGTAATTTTTGCATTGTAGTAAAGTTGGAATTATTTGTGAATTTACACTTTTAATTTTTCGCACGCCATTTTTCAAGCAGTGCTGGCTCCCCCCCTTCTGAGGCCACTAAATCAGTCTGACCTCTGATCAAACCCCATAATAAATTCAGACAGCAGTTCAGGCCAAAAAATAAAGCCTGCATTCCACCAAAACCAGTGGGTAAAGGATCATAAGATATCAGCGGGCTTGTTGACGGGGCAGGAACAAGGAATATAGAAAAAGGCAGAAGCCCTTGAGTGAAGAATAGAATAGAGCCCTTCTCTTTCGTGGGTGCATAAGCTTTGTAGGAGGATCTGGAAAGAGTCATGGAAGGTGGCAGATAACTGGTAGGAAGCTAGGGGTGAGACACTAAGTGACATGGTGGTCAGAGGGGAAACATGGGGTAGGCATCCTACTGGAGACTCTCTCCTGCAGGTTCTTAACACTGCTATGCCAGGCTGGTACTCCAGTCTGGATAACAGTGGCATCAAACACTCAAGATTTCTGCCTATGCAGCTCACTAAAAGAAAAGCTCTGCCTCCTCCAAGGACGCAGACACAACATTGTATTACTAAAGAAAAGGGAGAAAATGTCCTGATTGCTGGAGGTCTGACTGAGCATCTTCACTCTATTCTTTCTCAATGGCTTAACCAAGGATAGCAAAGCCCAGCATTCTGCTAAATAACATATTTCTCAAATATTTATTATTAGGGAAAGTAGACAATAAATCCTCACCAATTTAGTTATAAAATCATTGAATGTTTAAGAGAAAGAGGCTAAAGTCAAGTGTTCCTCTATCTTACTACCTTGACACCTGTATGAGACTTTCAGCCTATAGGAGATACCACTGTGTGCAGGTAAACTTGTGTGCAGCATGTAAATACAGGGGATATCTGTACATATGTCATTCTTTTTACTGGATACAAGGTGTAAAGCAAGGATAAATCCTAGCACTACAGGTCTTGATTAGGTGCACCTAGATACCTGTGACTAGAATCAGGCCATGTGCTCAGTTGTCTATCTGCTGTGGGGGAAAGACTGAGCAGGGTGGACTGTGTTTGAGCTGTAGAGAGACACACCAGAATCTCTCTGAGAGAAGACTGCACAGGTTGCTATGGACAGACATTTTGTGTGACCAAAATGGGATTAACTCGGCTGTGTCTGAGTACACAGTGAAGGTGAGCACATTGAGCCTGAAGGAGGACCTGTATTTCAGTGAGACCCTGCTATTACTTTGCCTTCATTGAAAAGAAACCCTTTAGAACTTGAAGCAGCAATATCTTTGCATAAGAGTAAACCTTTAAAAGTAGATATTTCCTACTCTGGTAACCCTTTGGAAGCAGTTTTGTCCTCCTCTTGCAGATTAGCATCTGGATCCATTTGCTTTTATTTTAGTGTATAATAAACAAAAACATCTTATTACATGGCTCGGCTGATAATAGCAATATTCTGTATGAAGTAAACTTCAGGCTCATGAAGATAGGAGGTAAAGGAAATGTTCCCTTTATGCGCGTTATGCTGATTTAAAGCACTTAGTCATGCATTGGTGAAGTATTTTACCACACTTGTCCTATATGAAAGAAAGTAACTACAGTACTTACAACTTAGGGACATATGCCATTCTTCCACCTGATCCTTAAAACCTAACAAAGTAATTGTGTAGTGATAACTAAATCCAGCTACATTTTGGTTTGTTAGCTCAAATTAGATTAAAGGGAACCTGTCACCAGATTTGGTGACTATAAACTGCGGTCAACACCAGTGATCCCTTATATATAGCATTCACGAGTACTGTATATAAGAGCCCAGGTCGCTCTGTATAAAGTAAAATACACCTTTATAATACTCAAATAGTAGTTTCTTTCCGCTCACCTATTCTGAGCCTATATTACTGGCTGTGAATCCACTTGACATTGGGCGGTGCAGGGAAAACAAGACGCTGGGCAATCCAGGATACTCATATGCAAAAGGAGATCCAGCACTCGTCCTGATAAAATCAATTCCTTTATTTAAAAAAATCATTAAAAACATGGCCCATAAAATAGATTAAGGTACTGGCACCAATACACACCGCTTACGCATTTCAGACCGTGAGGTCCTTACTCATAGCATCGATGCTATGAGTAAGGACCTGACGGTCTGAAACGCGTAAGCGGTGTGTATTGGTGCCAGTACCTTGTTCTATTTTATGGGCCATGTTTTTAATGATTTTTGAAATAAAGGAATTGATTTTATCAGGACAAGTGCTGGATCTCCTTTTGTATACCTTTATAATACTCACCTAGGAGGCGTTCCGGTCCGATAGGTGTCGCTGCTCTCTGGTCCGGTGCCTCCTCTCTGCTGAGATTGCCAACCTCTTTCTACCCAACCCAGTATGGATGATGTGTCATGCGTCTTCCACACAGGCCAGCATTGCGGTCCTGCGCTGGCACACTTTGATCTGCCCTACTTAGAGCAGATGAAAGTATTGTAGTGCACATGCGCCGAGAGTCTTCAACCTTTCCTCGCGCCTGCGCATTACAGTACTTAGATCTACCCTAAGTAGGGCATATCAAAGTGCGCCAGCGCAGAACCACAAAGTCATACAGTGTGGATGACACCCATACTTGGCTGGGTAGAAGGAGGATGGCAATTGCCGCAGAGGGGAGGCACAGGACCGGAATGCAGTGACACCCATCGGACCGGTCTGCCCCCCAGGTGAGTATAATAAAAGTGTTTTTTTATGTTATACAGAGCGGCCTGAGCTCTTATATACAGTATTATAGAATGCTGTATATAAGGGCGTACTGGTGGTCGCTGCAGCTTATAGGGGCTAAATCTGGTGACAGGTTCCAGTAAAGGTTCCCTTAAGGTAAGAGCTAAAGTTTCCTGAATTCTACTAGACCAATATTACAGAAATGCTCTGTCTCAACATATTTAAACTTCAATTTTGATTACACAGATCCGTGTGCAATCAAGCTATATCCTAAAATGTAGGTTGGCTATATTTATTTTCCTTTTTCTCACAGCCTTTCATGAGGTCTCTTTGTCATATAGTCATGTAATTATTAAATATGTATTTCAGTAATATGTACTTAAACAGCAGTACACTTGTAAGTTGCAAATAATTTATTATAACACCTTACCCTCTGATTATTTTATCTTTTTTCAAAGAAATGCTGGAAGGATGCCAGTTCGGACTGATTCATTAGTACTGATTCTGCAGTTTCAACAGTATAAAATTATTATAGTTTTATGGGGCAGACGTCGCCAGATATAAATAATTACATTTTTGTCTAAGGTGTGTGAGAGAGTCTTTATTTTCAGGAAATGTGAATAGGATAGGACATTGCCAGCCCATAGAAGCCAATAAAAGGGTCTCTCTGTTTTATTGTTGACCAAACCCAAATTGTCATCTATATATAAGGTCTTACCACCAATAGCTGCCAACAGAGCTGGTTCTATCAGAAGCTGTTCTCAACTCCACTCCTCAGCCATCTCATCATTTTTACATACCCTGAATAACAAGCCAAAATGCCTACCCAAACCTGCCGTACTTCCTTTAAATCTGGAGCTAAAAACTTCAGCTCTTCTTCTTCCTATACACCAAGGAATGTTAGTGGATTCAGTGCAACCTCTTACCGAAGAGGACCAAGCTTTGGTAGCAGAAGCCTTTACAATTCAGGCTCAGGTGGCAGCAGAATCTCAGTTGGAAGTGTTCAGCCAATAAGGAGTTCATATGTATATGGTGGACGTGGATCTGGCTTTGGAGGTGGTAGCTCAAGCTTAAGCTGTAGAGTTGGTGGTGGATATGGTGCTGGCTCTGGATTTGGTGCTGGTGGTGGATATGGTGCTGGTGCTGGATTTGGTGTTGGTGGGGGATTTGGTGGTTATGGTGTTGGAATTGGTGGTGGATATGGTGGTGGGCATAGTTCAGTTGGCATCACACCCGTTACCATTAACCAAAGTCTCCTCACACCACTAAATTTGGAGATTGATCCAAACATACAAAAAGTGAGGAAAGATGAAAAGGACCAGATTAAAACCCTCAATAACAGATTTGCCTCCTTCATCGACAAGGTATGAATTTATAATATATTTTACGATTACAAACAACTAAATCATAAGCACATTCTGTAATGATTGTTTTTTAAATTAATTTACAGGTCCGCTTCCTAGAGCAACAAAATAAAATGCTGGACACTAAATGGACACTTTTACAAGAACAAAAAACTGTAAAAAGTTATCTAGAACCCCACTTTGAGACCTTCATAAACAATTTAAGAAGGCATCTTGAAGGCCTTAATGGGGATAGAATTAGACTGGAAGCTGAGCTTAAAAACATGCAAGATGTGGTGGAGGATTTTAAATCAAAGTAAGTAAAAATTGCAAAAAAAAAGTCAATAATTTAAAAGAACAATTATTAATAAAAATGACTGTTTCTATTTGTAATGAGGATATTTTTGTCATTGCAAACATTGTACCTTTCAATTTTTCTTCAGATACGAAGATGAGATCAATAAGCGCACAACTGCTGAGAATGAATTTGTAGTTCTTAAAAAAGTGAGTACATAGGTTAGAAGTTGTCACATTGCATGTGGATTATGATAATGATCGACATTTTGTATTGGGATGTCGCTATCTTTGTATATTCCTTTCTAATTCTGGAATATTATATACCGTAAGTAATTATGTTTTCACTTTCATTGTCTAATGTTATTTCTGTGTATTGAACTAAAATAATTTTGGACTTTTCTTATAAATTTGTGGTTTTCAGGTTTGTGGTTTATTTTAGTAATTACTTAGGGATGACTTGTGTTTAGGTCTGCAAAATTTTTCCAAATCACCAAGTACAATGTTAAACTTACAAATACCATTTGCTTTGGAAATGTAAAACAGTGACTTTGGGATGGGTTGGCAGGCCGTGCGAATTAGGCAATGGGTGATTCCGCCAGCCAGCTAATTCTCCTCGCCTACATTAAGGGCAACAAATTACATCTGTGTCTAGTTATTATGCTGATCTATTTTACTTCATGTAGGAAATGCTGATCCATTGTTTTATGAGTCATTTATGTAATAAAAATAGGAAGACTATAAAATGTTGTTCAGGTACTGGCAAGAACTTAACTATTATGTTGATGTTGAATCATTTATTACAAGTTATTTTGATATTTACTGTACATTGCACGACAGAATGTACCAGAGACTACTGATTTTTTTACAGTTAGATTCTAATTGCCCGAAGAACCTTTTACTATAGACTGTAAAGTATTTCATAAGTAATCATCTTTTCAGCCTATGTATCTTTTTTTCTGCTAATATGTGTGCCCTATTTAACACTGATTTGTAAAGTCTGTGACTTTAATTTCACAATTTTGTATTACGGAAGTTTTATTACGTCCTTTAAGAAAATTAAATTTAAGGTATTATTTACATACAATCTGAAGATACTCTTCATGATATAATTTCTTTTAAAAAAGGCACAAGTCAGAATCAAGTCTTTAGAATCATTTTCCACACTATATGTATTGACTGGTCAGTTAGTTCTAACTAACCAGTGGGAATATTATTTTCCAATTAAATAATTAGTGAATACATACATGTAAATGAAAATGTTCTTTCAGGTTGACTTTCAATGAATCCTCTAGATGGATGACTTTTGCTTTGTTTGTATATGTGGCCTTCAGCAACTTTGGTAACATGTGGCTATACAAATGTTTCTATAGTTCTCATAATTTGACATAAAGTCTCCTGAACTTTGTCACTTTAACATTTTAAAATGCAACCTTTCTAATTTAGGATGTGGACGGAGCCTTCTTGAATAAGACGGAACTGGAAGCCAAAGTGTCAGCACTGATAGATGAAATCAACTTCGTACGAGAAATGAACCAGATGGTAAATTTATTGCATATATTAGCACTATAGTTAATAACACCACCCCATAAAATATCTAGTCAACTTTCCAACCAAAACAGTTCAGTAGGCAATTTTTGCCCACTTATTATATTCTATAAAATTTCTTTTATTTACTTCCTATTGATCTTATCCACCTGGATATCTCCATAACATGAGCGAAATTGTTGAGCTCTTAAAGTGACTTTGGTTGTTTAATTTTCTGCCATGTAAAGCAGCAATAGAACTGAAAGAATTCATCTATGATCTTGACCTTCATCTATGTTGGTCTGATGCGACAAATACCAAAGATGGCCCCACAATAATGAAAATAAGTTCAAACAATAAATTAATATTGCTATTTTAGGTACTTACCTTCAAGTAATAGTTGATTATTTTATTTTAGGAAATCGAACAACTTCATGCCCAGATCTCAGACACATCAGTTATTGTGTCCATGGATAACAGCAGAGATTTGGATATGGACAGTATCATTGCAGAAGTCAAAGCTCAATATGAGGATATAGCCAACAAGAGCAGGGCAGAAGCTGAGTCATGGTATCAAACTAAGGTAAACTTCTTAAGCTTCACAATACATTCTAGCTACAGTTATGGACAATTCCATTTATATGGTTCAAAACTCATAATGAATGATTTGCTATGATTCTATGGGTCTTACATTAATTGACTGGCGTTCTTTGTGTTCTTCTTTTCAGTATGAGGAGCTGTGTGTCTCTGCTAATAAGCATGGCGATGATTTAAGAAACACCAAAAATGAAATTGCTGAGCTAAACAGAATGATAAACAGACTTAGGGGAGAAATCGAACATGCAAAAGCACAGGTACCATTATTATATATATATATAACCAAATGTCAGTCAATTTCTCAACCATGAACCATGAACGTACACAGCCTGCATCTGTAAAATACAAATATATATTCTTGCTGAATAAATTAAATTCAAAGTATTATCATTTCTAAACTATTTTCTATCATACTCTAAAGCGTGCCAAGTTAGAAGCAGCTATAACCGAAGCTGAAGAACGTGGTGAAGCTGCTGTCCGAGATGCCAAGAATAAACTCACAGACTTGGAGGATGCTCTCCAGAAGGCCAAGCAGGACATGGCTCGCCAACTGCGTGAATACCAGGAGCTGATGAACGTCAAGCTGGCTCTGGATATTGAGATTGCCACCTACAGGAAACTGCTGGAAGGGGAGGAGAGCAGGTGAGTAGTAAAGCAACTGATTATTTTTGTAAAAGCAAATTAGCACTAGAAATGAACATATCATTTTGATTCTCTGAACTTAAGCTATGGAATATGAAGTAGTCAACATGTGGGCAAACATTTCTGGTTTTACTGTTACAAACCTCTCCCGGCTTCAAAACAGCTGCTCTTTAGAATCAACTAATAATATTGAACTGCTCAGTAAATAGAGATTGCATAAATCAGTAAAATAGTATCAGTTTAATTGCATGAAAATCCATAAAATAGTGAAAGGACGCTTTTGCTTTAATTTAATCTAAGTTAAAATGTAATTCTAGTATCTAAATGAATTTAACATGATTCCATTTAAATAAGCTGAGAACAGTACAAAGTAGAGACATAGCCCGTAATGCCAGTGATGTGTCACTTTCTTGGCTACTTGCTGTAATTTTGGGAAAATCTGTTTTATCAGCAGGAGATTATCATTGATGACTAGTAAACCTACTATCATGTAGTCTTTCATATTCATGAGTTCTACATAACCCTGTCCCACTACTGATTAGCCTATGCACAGTGTACACAGAAAGCTGAAAATCAGTGGTATGGGCAAAATAGTTTGGATGGTTTGACACTGTTTTAGAATTTTATTGGGGTATGCATTAATTTCATTATATCTTAAATCTTGATGAAGCAACTATTTAGTATGAGACGATATTGCATGACCATTGTTTCTGTTCTAATAAAATCAATAGTCATTTACAGCAGGCGGGAATTATTACCTCTTAATGGAAATATATTTCCCAATTATGTGAAGTGTAATGTAGAAATCTCTATTCTCCAGATTTCCAAAATTATGCCCACACATATTTTTACTCTCTAACTTGTAGGGGTCTAAAGTTTTAGAAAATCTCATAGGGATTGGCTCTTTCAGATATATTTATACTCTGATATTCTTCAATTTTTTTTTTTACTCAATTCTCTATTTTTTTTCTTCTTCAGATTGTCCGGTGATGGTGGCTGTGTCAGCATCTGTAAGTATCACACCAGATATCGCAATCATCATTACTAATTTTTGGAAAAACAGTAACTAATATTTTATTCTTCACAGCCGTGGTAAGCGCCAGCACTGGTGGAGTCCTTTCTTCTGGTGGAGGAAGTTATGAATCTGGAAGTGGAATCCAGCACGGAGGATCAGGATTCAGCGCCAGCAGTGGAAGAAATATCGGCAGCAGATTTAGTAGTGGAAGCGGCTTGGGATCTAGTTCTGGATATGGCTCAGGGGGATTACATAGTGTTTCTGTTGACCATGGCACTGGTGGTCTGCTCAGCCCTGGGGGTTACTCTACCGGTGGAAGCAGCTCCAGTGTTAGTATTGTCAGAAAAACAACATCAACCACAAGAAAAGCCTAAAGCTTGTAAGGTTTAATGTGCAACTTCCTAAATTTGTGCTTCCCTGTACTTCCTTACACTTAGCCATCCATGCCTTTAAAGTAGATAATACTTATCTTTCCCTTTAGGTTTTTGACATCTCACCATATGCAATGCACAAAAAAATGTGGTATTATAAGTCATGTGTTTAAGTTTTAAAAGATTAAAACATTTGATGCAATGCTATACGAGATAGCTGAAATACTGAACTCCCTAATGAGATCTGATCATCAACTCCAACCATATGTATCAATAAAAGGTCTCAGACATCATGTATATTTTTTACTTTTACCTTTTTATATTTAACCATCTTAAGCACCCGGGCTCAGACGCAAGTTCAACAACTGCACCCATATTGCTACATATTTTGGTGTATCAAGATTCTACATAAGGAGTTGTGCCTTCAGCATTTCTAACACATCATTGTCTTATATATACCACATTTCACCTGCATTTCTTAGCACTGTCCTCTTCAGCATGGTCTGCAGTTTGTCTATGCAAAACTATAGTAACTCCATCTTTCATGAACAGCCCATTATTGGAAGCAAAGAATTCATTTGTGCTTTGTACTGTGTTACTTAATTTCCCATGTGATGTTCATGTAATAGATTTGCATTAATTGTTAATTTGATTTGGTTTAGTGGAGAAATTAAATAGATGAAAGAACATCTTCTATATAGATCAGCAAAATGTCATTTGGTTCCACTATATGTATAGTCATTCTGTCACTGGACACAAGTTCTTAAAATGTCATAAAGTTGTATGTGTGCAAAGGTTTGCCGTACAATATTGAAATGTGTTTGAAACTTCCTAAAATAAACCATTTTCTGCTTTTTTGACTCAAACTTTTGTCCTCTTTTCTTATTGAAATGGATCAAGTCATTTTTAAATGCAAGCATAAGTGTTCAACTCCTTCAGTATGCAAACTCTTTAGAAAACTTGTCCACTAATAAGTAAAAAATTATATTTTTTTGATTGACACAATCTACAATTGCTTTTCATAATTTTGACAAATTAAATTTTCTATTAACCCTTCTATGAATGTAAAAGTTTCCGTTCCCAAAACTTGCTTTTGCAACTAAAAATACAATATGGGCAAAATCTGAGATCCTACCACCTTACCCTTGCTCCTCTCTAGTGGTCCCTTTAGTTTTAGGAATTTCCATGTGACTTACACCTTAATCCATAAAATAATATTCTCGTCGCAATCCCCAAAAATACATCATCACGCTTGCTTTGATCAACTAACATATGTTATTTCAGTTTAGCCAGTTGGTCACATGTGAGGTTTCACATGAATATGAATGCATGGAATGGCCTCAAAATTTGAGCCCATTCCATTAATGTAAAACATATTGCGCTAGCATGCTGCTGCCTTCTAGTGCATTAAGAATGAAGAAAAAAAAAAATGTGTAATTCGAATGCAGCAGGACAAATGCCAGCTGAGTCTGGCACTGCCATATCTCTGTTTCTCCCTATCAGTTCATTCTCTGTATTATTTGCAGAATACTACACATTATCTTCAGTGCTGCAGTTACATAATACATTACTGTCTGGACTGTGCAGAGTGATTGTCCAATGCTGAACTTGGAGCTCATACATCCTATCATTATCATGAATCACCCTAAAGTGTCTGCTGCGTTACCTGCATCTGTTTTTGTGGCGCCCCTGACCTGGTCAGGCACCATAGAGTATTGCACCCATGCTGGGGCAGTGCTTCCAGGTAATCTCCAAAGGCCAGGAGGAGGTGTGCACACACAAACACACAGTGACCAGGTCTCCCACACCGTTAGAAGGGACCCTTGGGTAGCCAGAAGGGGTTAACTTTCAATTCCCATCAAGGGGTGTGCTCAGAGGCTGGTTGCTAGGAAGCAGGGCAGACATGAAGAGAAGGAGGAGCAAAGAGTCAGGAGCAGAGTGTTGAGGAGTGTGGAAGGGAGCAGAGGGGCTCTCATGCTAGCAAGGCCCTGTGGAGTGCAGTAGCTGAAAACGCGGGAGAACGGGTACCTGTGGGTCAGCCTGAAAGACACCCAGAGAGAGAGGTGGCTGAGTAAGGGGATCCCTGGTATTCCAGCCCGCAAGGGGAGACAGGTCCCCAGAGAAGACAGCTAATCATCCAGAGCTGCTCAACGTTCAGGTGGGGGTACTTCATGCCCTCACCACTACAACACAGTGCCCGAGCCAAGCAGCAATCAGCAGGCCCATAAGGGGACAGGGCCAGAAGCCATCCCACCAAGGTCACGCTTCCAGCAGACGGGCCAGAGAGGGGAGCGGGGTTGGAAAAAGCTTCCCTGGAGGAATCCTACCATCCTTCAAGCAAGGGATCCTCTCAAACAAAGGAGTGCAAGGAGGTCGAGTGGACAGCTACCCTCAGAACGGCCTTCTGGAATTCCTGGTTCCACCTGGTTATCGCAGTGTCGCCTGGGCATCTCACAGTGACCACCAAACAGTGAGTAAACACGTTAAAAGACTTTTGGTCTGTGTTTGAGTCATTCTGCGACCTGTGGTTCCACACACTTACACAGGGCCCTGGGGCTTGCCTCACTCTCGGGAGGCCACTACAACTAACTGCACCCACAATCAGCCCCAGGTACCCCTTACTCTGCAGTGGCGGTCCCCACTGACCGTAATACCGAAAGTGGCGTCACGAAAATCAAAGGAGAAGGTTCCCTACCTGTGACCAGACCGTCCCGTGGAGTCCCTGAAGGTAACGCACCAGACCGCTGCAGAAGCCCTGGGCTCCACACTTTCATACAAGCTCTGTTTTTCCCTCTTAATTAGCTGTGCTATGCCATGTGATGTGGTCGCTGCAAGGCATTATTGGGAAGTCTGTGCGCCCATGCCTGAGGTCATGTGAGTCTTCTGTGGCTGATGTAATCTTCAGCAATATGTAAAATGGTTGTGGTTATTTACGGTGGCAATTTGTACAACTCAAATCATAAATTGTTTAAATTAGTTGAGTTTGATTTCAGCAAATTTTATAAAATTTAACAAAATTTAATTTCCATTGAATCTATTTGCTCATTTCTAGTGACCAACTCCATAAAATTAGACATTTTGTCAGTTTGCTGGTCTGGAGCATTTAGGCATATGTTATCACAATGCTAAAGAATAAAGACATCAGCAATGATTGTAGAGAAGCAATTCTTGCTGCCCATCAGTCTGGGAAAGGTTATGAAAAGGTAATTTCAAAACAATTTTGTAATCCATCACTCTATAGGGAAAAAAAATATTTACAAATAGAAAATCTTAACCCCTTCATGAGCTGTGATGCATCGGTATGTCCTATTAGTCGGGGACTTCCCGACCTTGGACGTACTGGTAGATTCTGGCAATCACAGAGGCACAAAAGCTGTGCCCAGCACATTCGCTTCTAGGCACTCGGCTTTCCCAGCAACCGAATCCTTGCTCTCACAGCCAAAGATGGTCCCCGCTCTGTCCCTGACTGTTTAACTCTCTAAAGGTAGCAATTGATATCAATTGTGGCACGTAAGGGATAGGGCAAGGGATTGCAATTCCTCTCTCCTCAGATTGGTGCTCCCGCAATGTACTCGATACTTTGAATGCCTTAAGGCAGGGGTCGGGAACCTATGGCTCGCGAGCCAGATATGGCTCTTTTGATGGCCGTATCTGGCTCGCAGACAGGGCTCCTACCTGTCTATGGGAAGGATCAGGGCCGGCGCCAGCACCCGGCTACTCAGGGGGGCCCGGTGGCCGCGCTGTCACCGCCCCCCGCCGAGGATCGAGCTTTCAATTGCATCGGCATCGCAGGTGCCGATACAATTGAGAGCAATGATGAGAGAGTGAGCGGCGCGCTCCCTCTCTTATCATTCTCCCCGCTGTGACTGTCGGCGTTCTTCTGACAGCTCTGCAGCGAGCGCGGTGACGTCATCACTGCGCGCCTGCTGAGAGGTCAGCGAGCGACAGCAATGGACGATGCGCCGAGGAGACCGGATCAGCGGGGGAACGAGAAGTGAGCCGCCCCTCTACTGACACTGGGCTCCCCTGACTCACAGGCCGGCCACTACACAGCGGCACTAGTACACATAGGGGCCCGGCTGCCGCTCTGCGTCTATGTGTAGTGCTGCTGTGTAGTGGCCGAACTGTGAGTCAGGGGAGCCCAGTGTCAGTAGAGGGGCCCCTGACCTGGAGAGGCCACCAGCCGTGTCTGAGCTGCAGGAGTGCTAGTCCTGACCTGCACAGCAGACGGAATCTCCATCCTGCAGGACCTGCGATGATGTCACGCCCATGTGACTGTGTGGGAGGAGACACAGGAGGCCGGGCAGAAAGCAAGATACTGAATCCTGAAGGAGATAATGGACACATGATGACTGGTAATAAGAAAAGAGGGGACATGAGGGTGAGGGGGGCTGCAGGGTGAGGGGCATATGAGGGCTGCAGACTGTGACAGAAGCATGTGAAGGGGTGCAGAATGTTTGAGAGGGGTAAGTTGGGGTACAGGCAGGGTGAGATATGTGAGCAGGGTGTGTGAGATATGGGGGTGTATTGTGTGTGATATGGGGGTGCAGGCTGTATGGGAAGCAGGGTATGTGACATATGGGGGTGTAGTGTGTGAGATCTGGGGGGTGCAGGCTGTATGGGAAGCAGTGTGTGTGTGTGTGGGATATGGGGGGTGCAGGCCGTATGGGGAGCAGTGTGTGTGTGTGTGATATGGGGGGTGCAGGCTGTATGGGAAGCAGTGTGTGTGTGTGTGGGATATGGGGGGTGCAGGCCGTATGGGGAGCAGTGTGTGTGTGTGTGTGATATGGGGGGTGCAGGCTGTATGGGAAGCAGGGTGTGAGAGATATGGGGGTGTAGGCTGTATGGGAAGCAGGGTGTGTGAGATATGGGGGTGTAGTGTGTGTGATATGGGGGTGCAGGCTGTATGGGGAGCAGGGTATGCGACATATGGGGGTGTAGTGTGTGGGATATGGGGGGGTGCAGGCTGTATGGGGAGCAGTGTGTGTGTGTGATATGGGGGGTGCAGGCTGTATGGGGAGCAGTGTGTGTGTGTGATATGGGGGGGTGCAGGCTGTATGGGAAGCAGGGTATGTGACATATGGGGGTGTAGTGTGTGAGATCTGGGGGGTGCAGGCTGTATGGGAAGCAGTGTGTGTGTGTGGGATATGGGGGGTGCAGGC
Organism: Anomaloglossus baeobatrachus; assembly: GCF_048569485.1. NCBI lineage: Eukaryota > Metazoa > Chordata > Amphibia > Anura > Aromobatidae > Anomaloglossus > Anomaloglossus baeobatrachus. The sequence goes on from NC_134354.1 coordinate 694,601,781, forward strand.
TGTATGGGGAGCAGTGTGTGTGTGTGTGATATGGGGGGTGCAGGCTGTATGGGAAGCAGGGTGTCTGGGCCACTGACAGATACAATTGCTCCAGCGGTCACTTAGTACACAAAGGAGTGTTCCTCTCTGCTGCACTAAGCCACCACTGGACCTAAACAATAATTCGCTGTAAAATAATAAAATAGATAATTGACATAACTGACAATGCGTTGTGTGACATGTCCAATATTCCAGCTTCTTTCTGCTGCGAATGCCTCAAAGCTGGCATTCTCTCAACATCAGGTGGGAAGAATGCCAGCTTCCAGTCATGCGCAGGAAAAAGAAGAAGCCAGACTGCTGGACTGATGTCATGCATCGCAAGTTCACAATGTAAGTTATTTATTTGATTTTTTTACTGCTATTTACCATTGTTTCAGTCCAGTTGTGGCTTTATACAGCAGGGAGGAGCATTCCTTGCTGTACTAAGTGAACATTGGAGCGATTGATCTGTCAATGGCCCTTTAAACATATTGTACGGCTCTCGCGGAATTATATTTCAAAATATGTGGCGTTTACGGCTCTCTTAGCCAAAAAGGTTCCTGACCCCTGCCTTAAGGCCTCGTTACACGAGACGATTTATCGTGCGATCGCATATGCGATCGCACCCGCCCCCATTGTTTGTGCGACATGGGCAATTTGTTGCCCGTGTCGCACAAAGTCGGTAACCCCCGTCACACGTACTTACCTCCCGAACGACCTTGCTGTGGGCGGCGAACATCCTCTTCCTGAAGGGGGAGAGAAGTTCGGCACAGCGACGTCACACAGCGGCCGCCCAACAGAAGTGCAGTGGCGGAGATGAGCGGGACGTAACATCCCGCCCACCTCCTTCCTTCCGCATTGCCGGCGGCCGCAGTTAAGCTGAAGTTCGTCGATCCCGAGGTGTCACACGGAGCGACATGTGCTGCCTCGGGAACGATGAACAACCGGCGCGCTGAAATTGAACGAGTTTTTGAAAATGAGCGACGTGTCAACGAGCAATGATAAGGTGAGTATTTTTGCTCGTTAACAGTCGCTCGTAGCTGTCACACGCTATGATATATCAAGCGATGCCGGATGTGTGTCACGGAATCCGTGACCCCGACGACATATCGTTAGATATATCGTAGCGTGTAACGGGGTCTTTATTAAAACTTGTAGCACTAAAGGTACCAGCATAGACATTCCAGGTTTACATCCCAGAGAAAAACACCTCTGGGATACATAGCAGCCATTTACAATGATGTCGGTCACCATCTTACATATCTTAGCAACATTCATTTCCCGAGAGTCTTTTCTGTAGACTTTGGGCATCAACCCTTGAGATAGTCTTTCACCAGACCCTTTTTAGTCAACCAATCTCTTAGATATGTCTGTTTGTGAAACCTCTATCTCCATGATCACTTGCAACGGTTATTGTGGTAGTGAGACTCACTTATAGTCAAATCTACTGTCTGGTCTGACCCTGAGTTACCTAGTATGCTACAGGGGCCGTCACTCCGTCCATCCTTTCTTTTGGATTTCTTTTCAGGGGTTTGGCCCCTTCTACCATAGAGCCTGCACCCTCTGACATCCCAGACAACAAAGTTACCAGGTAGAACACAATTTTCTTTCTCTGGGCCCCAGCCCAAAAGCAATCGCTACCTCATACCAACTTGATAAACTTGTTCCGCAAACCTGTGTCCTTCCAGGTTCAAATGCTTCAATTCTTCAATGTATCCCAGGCGATATTCCAGGAGAACCCGTACATTTTTAACACAATCTTTTGTTCCCACAACAATAAACAGAAACATACCAACTTCACAGGGTATCTTGGCTTCAGTATGATAATCAATTCTCACTCTCGTCCCACCAGACATATTCACAATCTCCTGAATAATTTTTCCACTTTTTCCAATAACTTTCCCAAAAAGATTTCAGGGCACCTGGATGAAATCTTCCAGAAAATTTCAAGCTTTCTTGACTACTTCTTCACTCTTTCCAAACATTTGAAATGTTTCACTGTCTGCTTCCGATATGACAGCTGTAAAACCCAGAATCTGCCTGGCTTGCTAAACATAATTTCTCAGTGTTCATAATGCAAGCCCAATTAACCATTTCTTCTCTACAACTGTGGTGCCCTGGACAAGCCAGGACGTCACAGGTACTGCAACAATACACCCCACACCCCGGCTAGGCACATCTAGGTCAAACAAAAATCCTTGTTGCCTCCCTCCAGGGGCTGATGTCCACACCAGGGGGTGGAGCCAGACGGTTGGCCCCACCCACCGAGGAGTTCACAGTCCTGGAGGCGGGAAAGAAGGTCAGATAGTGACGAGTAGTTTGAGGAGTAGAGGAGTGAAGTGGTAGCAGAGGAGACTGACCGTGTCCAGGTGCGTGGCCCGGGCACATACAGCAAGGTTGGCAGACGGTGGTGACCGTCTGCAGGAGGGGCTGATTGACGTGAACCGTAATGATCGGGGACGGGCGGTGGCCCGCCAGTACCGGATCGGGGAACGAAGAGAAGCCAGCACCATTCGGCAGGGCCTACGGACCCCGACCAGGCTAGGAGTCGCCGAAAAACCGGTCAAATCCGTTAAGGAAGGGAACATCCGGGGTTTCCCAGCAGTCAAGACCCGATTGAAGGCGACAGCTCAAACAGTGAAAGGAAATACAGTCACCGCCAAGGCTACAGGCCGTATGGGGAGCAGTGTGTGTGTGTGTGATATGGGGGGTGCAGGCTGTATGGGAAGCAGTGTGTGTGTGTGTGGGATATGGGGGGTGCAGGCCGTATGGGGAGCAGTGTGAGTGTGTGTGATATGGGGGGTGCAGGCTGTATGGGAAGCAGGGTGTGAGAGATATGGGGGTGTAGGCTGTATGGGAAGCAGGGTGTGTGAGATATGGGGGTGTAGTGTGTGTGATATGGGGGTGCAGGCTGTATGGGGAGCAGGGTATGCGACATATGGGGGTGTAGTGTGTGGGATATGGGGGGTGCAGGCTGTATGGGGAGCAGTGTGTGTGTGTGATATGGGGGGTGCAGGCTGTATGGTGAGCAGTGTGTGTGTGTGATATGGGGGGGTGCAGGCTGTATGGGAAGCAGGGTATGTGACATATGGGGGTGTAGTGTGTGAAATCTGGGGGGTGCAGGCTGTATGGGAAGCAGTGTGTGTGTGTGGGATATGGGGGGTGCAGGCTGTATGGGGAGCAGTGTGTGTGTGTGTGATATGGGGGGTGCAGGCTGTATGGGAAGCAGGGTGTCTGGGCCACTGACAGATACAATTGCTCCAGCGGTCACTTAGTACACAAAGGAGTGTTCCTCTCTGCTGCACTAAGCCACCGCTGGACCTAAACAATAATTCGCTGTAAAATAATAAAATAGATAATTGACATAACTGACAATGCGTTGTGTGACATGTCCAATATTCCAGCTTCTTCCTTCTGCGAATTCCTCAAAGCTGGCATTCTCTCAACATCAGGTGGGAAGAATGCCAGCTTCCAGTCATGCGCAGGAAAAAGAAGAAGCCAGACTGCTGGACTGATGTCATGCATCGCAAGTTCACAATGTAAGTTATTTATTTGATTTTTTTACTGCTAATTACCATTGTTTCAGTCCAGTTGTGGCTTTATACAGCAGGGAGGAGCATTCCTTGCTGTACTAAGTGAACATTGGAGCGATTGATCTGTCAATGGCCCTTTAAACATATTGTACGGCTCTCGCGGAATTATATTTCAAAATATGTGGCGTTTACGGCTCTCTTAGCCAAAAAGGTTCCTGACCCCTGCCTTAAGGCCTCGTTACATGAGACGATTTATCGTGCGATCGCATATGCGATCGCACCCGCCCCCATTGTTTGTGCGACATGGGCAATTTGTTGCCCGTGTCGCACAAAGTCGGTAACCCCCGTCACACGTACTTACCTCCCGAACGACCTTGCTGTGGGCGGCGAACATCCTCTTCCTGAAGGGGGAGAGAAGTTCGGCACAGCGACGTCACACAGCGGCCGCCCAACAGAAGTGCAGTGGCGGAGATGAGCGGGACGTAACATCCCGCCCACCTCCTTCCTTCCGCATTGCCGGCGGCCGCAGTTAAGCTGAAGTTCGTCGATCCCGAGGTGTCACACGGAGCGACATGTGCTGCCTCGGGAACGATGAACAACCGGCGCGCTGAAATTGAACGAGTTTTTGAAAATGAGCGACGTGTCAACGAGCAATGATAAGGTGAGTATTTTTGTTCGTTAACAGTCGCTCGTAGCTGTCACACGCTATGATATATCAAACGATGCCGGATGTGTGTCACGGAATCCGTGACCCCGACGACATATCGTTAGATATATCGTAGCGTGTAACGGGGTCTTTATTAAAACTTGTAGCACTAAAGGTACCAGCATAGACATTCCAGGTTTACATCCCAGAGAAAAACACCTCTGGGATACATAGCAGCCATTTACAATGATGTCGGTCACCATCTTACATATCTTAGCAACATTCATTTCCCGAGAGTCTTTTCTGTAGACTTTGGGCATCAACCCTTGAGATAGTCTTTCACCAGACCCTTTTTAGTCAACCAATCTCTTAGATATGTCTGTTTGTGAAACCTCTATCTCCATGATCACTTGCAACGGTTATTGTGGTAGTGAGACTCACTTATAGTCAAATCTACTGTCTGGTCTGACCCTGAGTTACCTAGTATGCTACAGGGGCCGTCACTCCGTCCATCCTTTCTTTTGGATTTCTTTTCAGGGGTTTGGCCCCTTCTACCATAGAGCCTGCACCCTCTGACATCCCAGACAACAAAGTTACCAGGTAGAACACAATTTTCTTTCTCTGGGCCCCAGCCCAAAAGCAATCGCTACCTCATACCAACTTGATAAACTTGTTCCGCAAACCTGTGTCCTTCCAGGTTCAAATGCTTCAATTCTTCAATGTATCCCAGGCGATATTCCAGGAGAACCCGTACATTTTTAACACAATCTTTTGTTCCCACAACAATAAACAGAAACATACCAACTTCACAGGGTATCTTGGCTTCAGTATGATAATCAATTCTCACTCTCGTCCCACCAGACATATTCACAATCTCCTGAATAATTTTTCCACTTTTTCCAATAACTTTCCCAAAAAGATTTCAGGGCACCTGGATGAAATCTTCCAGAAAATGTCAAGCTTTCTTGACTACTTCTTCACTCTTTCCAAACATTTGAAATGTTTCACTGTCTGCTTCCGATATGACAGCTGTAAAACCCAGAATCTGCCTGGCTTGCTAAACATAATTTCTCAGTGTTCATAATGCAAGCCCAATTAACCATTTCTTCTCTACAACTGTGGTGCCCTGGACAAGCCAGGACGTCACAGGTACTGCAACAATACACCCCACACCCCGGCTAGGCACATCTAGGTCAAACAAAAATCCTTGTTGCCTCCCTCCAGGGGCTGATGTCCACACCAGGGGGTGGAGCCAGACGGTTGGCCCCACCCACCGAGGAGTTCACAGTCCTGGAGGCGGGAAAGAAGGTCAGATAGTGACGAGTAGTTTGAGGAGTAGAGGAGTGAAGTGGTAGCAGAGGAGACTGACCGTGTCCAGGTGCGTGGCCCGGGCACATACAGCAAGGTTGGCAGACGGTGGTGACCGTCTGCAGGAGGGACTGATTGACGTGAACCGTAATGATTGGGGACGGGCGGTGGCCCGCCAGTACCGGATCGGGGAACGAAGAGAAGCCAGCACCATTCGGCAGGGCCTACGGACCCCGACCAGGCTAGGAGTCGCCGTAAAACCGGTCAAATCCATTAGCGAAGGGAACCTCCGGGGTTTCCCAGCAGTCAAGACCCGATTGAAGGCGACAGCTCAAACAGTGAAGGGAAATACAGTCACCGCCAAGGCTACAGTTCCCAGGGCCAGAGCCTGCGGGCAGAAGGGGCTCCCTCAGCATCCATCCAAGCTGGGGAGCGGGTTACCGGTGGGAAGCCACCAGAACCGAGAGCATAACACAGGTGCAGGGAAAGGCAGTCACCGCCAACCTACCGGGAGAAGAACCACTGCAGCCATCTGTGGGACCCGCCCATCCAGCCGTTTGTTTTACCGGAGACTTTGTATTCATCATTGGCTGAGTGAGTACCACTGTGCCGTGCGGCACCGCGCTGCCCCCGTAACCCTGCACCTCACCAGGCCCCGTAACCCGCCTGCCATCCCTCCCTCACCGGGCCCCGGGACAACCAACCTCCCTACCCACGGAGGGGAAAAACAACATCCAAGCTGCTCCCTGTCATCGCTCCCGGGATCCCCGTCCAGAGCAGCGGTGGTGTCACAACCTCACCACAACCGTGGGTGGCGTCACGAACAATAAATATCCCCAAACCATTCCTCTTTTCACTCACGGGCGAGGAGTCCCCGGGATCCGGCCCACCGCTCGAGCCACCGACCGAGCAAGCAGCAGCAGCAGCCGGACCCGAGCAGTGGGTGAGAGCAGCGTTCCCTCCCCGCCCGTGACAACTTGGCGTCACGAACAGGATCTTACCATTCTACCGCTTGGTAGAAGTGCGCCTTGTGTCCCGCCGGAGGTGTCCGGCCGAAAATTTTCAGAAGCCGCCATCTTGGGCGCGAAAAGTTCCCCGCTCGAGCGTCTTCCCGAGCAGTGGAGGCGCGAAAGCCGAAGCTCCGCCCCTGAAAAGGAGGTGCCGGAGAGAAACCAAGGGGACGTGGATGGAGAGATAGCGGCGTCCTCGAATTGGAGCAAGGGAGTACCCGCCACCGAGGCGTCTAAGCTCTGGGGGAACCGAGGAGGAGTAGCTTTTGAAGACTGCGGCCCGGGTGAGCTCCCCGCCGGGACCGCTGCGTGGCTGGAGTGGGAGCTGGGCCGGTTCTGCTTGAAGGTGAGGGCGCAGAGCCTGCAGCAGCTGCTGGTTTGGAAGGTAGAGATGCGCAGAATGGTTGCCGTAGTGGGGGCCCGTGAGCAAGGGGCCACTGCAGCCGTGCTGCGTCGCGATCAGTCCACCCAAACTCCAGAACCAGCCCTGATTGCGTGGGAGCCGGGGGACAGCACCCCAGCCGGAGGTCCAGAGAGAATGCTGCTGATGGAGGAGGTGGTCCCGAGTACGCTGCCCCCGCCACCGTTCCAAACGGCCGTCAGTGGTTCTGGACTGAACTGCCTATGGAAGGAGAACCCAATGTACCGCTCAGTCCCCGAGTGGGCCGACCCCCTGCAGTGGTAGCCGCCTCAAGGTCAGCGGAGCCCCGCTGCAAGTTGTCCCCGTTGGGACCACCAGTAAAGTTAAAAGAAGTTTGAATGATAAGATTGATTAACCGAAGTTTATCTGATTGGAACCGTGATTGAACCGGCCGTTGCCGGCAACTAGTCCCCGTAGGGACTTTCTGCAACCATTGCATAAGGAACTTCTTACGGACAAGCCCGAGAACTGGCAGGGCAACCACAAACTAGTGGGATCTAAATAATTGTTGGCTAATCCGTTACCGCCTCCGGAAAGGCTGATTTGGGAGGATGGGCCTGGAGGAAAGGGATTGCCCAGGCCCGCCACTACCGTAACCGGTGGCGATCATCTGGGGGTTCAGGGGTCCCCATGGATGCGGGTCCCCTGAAAGAGACAGTACCCGCTCGGGCAGCTTGGTTCTGGACTGGGGTCAAGGGGTGCTGCCCACTTCTTAGGGGCAGCATGAGGGCCAGGTTGTTTGGGTGGGAGAAGAGCAGAAGCCGTACCATTGTAAAATGTTTGTGATTTTTACATGTTTTTACCGTTTTCTATCTTTTACAGTTAACAAAAATAAAACTGATGATGGACGGGCAGCCCGCGGACGGTCTGCATTTTACTAAGGGGGAATGTGGCGCCCTAGACAAGCCAGGACGTCACAGGTACTGCAACAACACACCCCACACCCCAGCTAGGCACATCTAGGTCAAACAAAAATCCTTGTTGCCTCCCTCCAGGGGCTGATGTCCACACCAGGGGGTGGAGCCAGGCGGTTGGCCCCACCCACCGAGGAGTTCACAGTCCTTGAGGTGGGAAAGAAGGTCAGATAGTGACGAGTAGTTTGAGGAGTGGAGGAGTGAAGTGGTAGATGAGGAGACTGACCGTGTCCGGGTGCGTGGCCCTGGCACATACAGCAAGGTTGGCAGACGGTGGTGACTGTCTGCAGGAGGGGCTGATTGACGTGAACCGTAAGGACCGGGGACGGGCGGTGGCCCGCCGGTACCGGATCGGGGAACGAAGAGAAGCCAGCACCATTCGGCAGGGCCTACGGACCCCGACCAGGCTAGGAGTCGCCGAAAAACCGGTCAAATCCGTTAAGGAAGGGAACATCCGGGGTTTCCCAGCAGTCAAGACCCGATTGAAGGCGACAGCTCAAACAGTGAAAGGAAATACAGTCACCGCCAAGGCTACAGTTCCCAGGGCCAGAGCCTGCGGGCAGAAGGGGCTCCCTCAGCATCCATCCAAGCTGGGGAGCGGGTTACCGGTGGGAAGCCACCAGAACTGAGAACATAACACAGATGCAGGGAAAGGCAGTCACTGCCAACCTACCGGGAGAAGAACCACCGCAGCCGTCTGTGGGACCCGTCCATCCAGCCGTTTGTTTTACCGGAGACTTTGTATTCATCATTGGCTGAGTGAGTACCACTGTGCCGTGCGGCACCGCGCTGCCCCCGCGACCCTGCACCTCACCAGGCCCCGCAACCCGCCTGCCATCCCTCCCTCACCGGGCCCCGGGACAACCAACCCCCTACCCACGGAGGGGAAAAACAACATCCAAGCTGCTCCCTGTCATCGCTCCCGGGATCCCCGTCCAGAGCAGCGGTGGTGTCACAACCTCACCACAACCGTGGGTGGCGTCACGGACAATAAATCCCCAAAACCATTCCCCTTTTCACTCACGGGCGAGGAGCACTGCTCAAGTCCCCGGGATCCGGCCCACCGCTCGAGCCACCGACCGAGCGAGCAGCAGCAGCAGCCGGACCCGAGCAGCGTGGTGAGCGCAGCGTCCCCTCCCCGCCCGCGACACAACCACTTCTTGAAATGCTGTGGTCAGCTACTTCATGACCTCTAAACATCTGGGGGGGGGTTTCTTCTTTAAAATGATCATCCATTTTGTACGAACACATCATAGACGCATGTAATTTAGGATAGACTCGACTAGCCCATGGGGTGAAGTATACTTTACAAGCTCCTACGGCCTTCTTGAATTTTTCATGAACTGTCTCATTGGTACAGACTTCTCTCAAGTCTTTGGGCACTATACACTTAAATATCAGACAGATTTCTTTATCTTCATCGTCATCGAACCAGTCCTTGGGTCTTTCACATCCATTTCCTCCTCTTTTCTTAACAAAGGTTCCCCCAATTGAGTTACATTTTCCTCAGGTTTAGCCACAGTCTCAGAGCCTTTGAGTTTCTCATTTTTCTGAGCCAAGTCAATCTCTATGTCTTTAGACTTGTCCATAGCAGGTTCAGTCAAGCTTTCAGCTCCTTATGAAAACTCTGACCCAGACTTCACTTCTTCAGTGGCTTTCTCCACTTCTGCATCTTTAGGTGTCTCTTGGGTCTCCACCGCATTACCTTCAACTTCCTCTTGGGTCTCTGCTGTGTCACCTTCAATTTCCTCTGAGTTCTCCACAACTTCAGAGGTTTTCTTGCACTCCATACCCTTAACCTCAGGTTTCTGGAGTCTTCAACAGTTTGGGCACTGTTTTGATCATCAACCACCTCATCACTGAGTGGATCACTGGTCAGTTCACCATGACCTTTGTGGAGTTTTCCTCCACTAACACTCTCCAGGATTCCTTCTCCTATAGCACTCTCCAAAATTTCATCTCCTCTAGTGCTCTACAACATTTCCTTTTCTATAGTACTCTTGCCCAATAGATTATCAGCAGTCCACTCAGAAATCATAGAGAGTACCAACATAGCTTCCTGAGTTGGCTCCTTTTCCATGCTTTCCTCCTGCTGATTTCCATCATCATATTGTTCTCCCATTTCACTGCTGCTTGCAGCACACTATTGTCGGCCTCCAAACCAGCTATTGTGACTGGCAATGTGCCTTCTTCAACAAGGTACTCAACCTTCTCTGCACATTCAGATGGTGCAGCTTATTCCACCTCAGTATGTCTCTGGCATCGGGAGGAGGATTTACCCTTCTAACTCTTCTCTTCCTCATTGTGCTCTCTTGTCCCTTATTAGAGTTACAGTCTTCACTGGAGTCATCGTCACTCCCTCTGGCATCCTGGACCAACATGTCCCCACTTAACCAGGTGTCAGCTCCCTTTTCTGGAGCTACACTTCTGGACACTTAGGACTGTCAAATTTAGAAGGCACTAACTCTGTCTCATTACATAACAATGTACCACAAGGATCCCCTTTGGATCTCTTGGTGTTGGGGTTTCCTTAGTACCATTCCAACTTTTACATAAGTTCCCAGACACTTCCCCCCACTCCCACAAGTCCCCAAATACTCCACAGTTTCAGCCTATTATAATAGGATGCAGTAAATCTGGGACTACAACCATGTCATGGTATGGCATACCCTTGGCTGTTTTAAGGAAGATGCCGCCAATCAGATATTTTTTAATATCCCCATGACCGCCACTGACTTTAATCGTCTTTACCATAATTACTTCGACATCAAGTGTGGCCCTTACCAGGGTCTCCAAGCTTGCTGAGTCTAATAGCCCAGTTATCCATTCTTCATTCACGTCCATGGAACATTCTCGAGGTTCCTAGCTGGAATGGAAATCTATACCTCAGGCTATTACACCTTTTTTGGTATCCACCTCTTTATGGGTATCCATCTCCTTTTGGGCAACTACCCCCTTTTTGGCAACCACTTCCTTTTGGGACACCACCCTGTATTGGGTGTCCGCCCCCTCTTTGGCCACCCCCTTTTAGATATCTGCTCAATTTTAGGCACCCCAGTCCAGAGGGAGTACATTCCATGGCATCTCAAGGAAATTCTCACTTACCAAACTACACAGTTCCTTGGTGCACCAGGTGTCTCCCAGGGCACCCTGTGTCTGCAGTGGGCCCACAAAAAGTTGCAAATCCTGGCCCATTACTGCCTCCTTAAGATGCTCCAACAGCTCCTGCTATTGCTGCCGCAGCTCCTGCTGCTGTCAATGGTCCTCCTGGCACCTCTGGCTGCCGGTTTCTTGAAGTTGCTGCTGCCCATCAACCTGCACAAGGTATTTTAACAGCAGGTCATCCAAATGTGCTGCTCCACTCATGGCCGCTCAGCTCCCACATCGCTGTACAGCTCCACCCCGAACTTTGTGGCCCTATCAATCCAAAGCAAACCACCTGGATCTTTATGAACCCACCAATCCACAGCAAACTGCCTCTTAGATCCTGACAAGTGCTTCTGTGACGCCCCTTGACTATTCATGTCGTCACAGGGTACTGCACGCTCTTTCTCTTTAGTGCGGTATTCAAATCCCTTATGGCTCTGGGTCCCCATCTTACAGCGCTGCCTCCAACAGCAAATCAAATACTAGATACACCCTGCACCACACCCACCAGACACACCAGTGGGTGGCTTAAGCGGAATAGGTTCACCCACCTAGGGGTCAGGGAAGGGGAGGTGAGGAGTGAAGAGAGTGCAAAGTGGAGTAGTAAAGTGGAGGAGGCTGGGAGTAGTGGCTCCCAGGAGAAGCTGACTAAGTTGCAGATGGTGGTCTGGAGACCTAGAGGAGTCAGACCCCCGGTCGCAGGTGATTGAGGCTAGGTGCCTGTACCTGTCAAAGAGGACGGTCAACAGCCTGGCCCTATCACTGGTCCGGGACCGAAGGCACGGCGGACCCTAGGTCGGGGAGAAGCTTCAGGCAACCCGGCAATTAACCTGCGGAGAGCAGAGCCTTTATGGATTGTTCCCACTAGCTCCAGAATCAGGGCACTAGCGCAACAAGGGGGATAGGGCGTTCTATACAAGCAGCCACTTAAATCCCAAGTGTGAGTTCTGAGAGCAGGCTCCCACACTTAGCCACAGTGGGGAGCGGGGCCCAGCAAGTTCCAGACTACTGGGCCACTACGGTGAATTTAAACTTTGTGCCAGGAGGCAGGTCACGGATCACCAGGCAGCACTGCAGGGGACGGGACCCGGACAAGCTCCCCTTTGAGAGGCAGCGGCACTCAGAGACTTGGTTTATCCTGTTGTCAGCGTCTGCTTATTGGCTGAGTGAGTACCTGAGTGATTTCCCCTTCATGACACCCAGTAGCACCATCCAGAGTCTCGGGGCCTTCCCCTACCCGTGGAGGGTAACGACACCTTGCTGCCCCACTCCATCACCCCGGGTACTCCCAACAGCAGCGGCGGTACTCCTAGTTACCGCACACCACGGATGGCGTCACGAACTATAGCTCCCCTGTAAATATCCCCCGTTTACTTTAGAGAGTGGCCCCTAAGCCCCCAGGTACGAAGACCCTTGAGCCACGAACGGACACTATCCCAGATCCAAGCGGTTCGATCCGCTGATGCGGTGGCACACTTCGTGCACAACTCTATGGTTTACCTGAACCAGTTTGCAGATCTTTGTCAGAGTCATCATAGATGAGGCCAAGAGCCAAGAAAAATGTCTTGACAGAGAAAAATTGTGGAGAGTCCTCAGGCAAAGAAAATGCCCAAGCCTGAGGATCCCCATGGATCAAGGACAATACAATACTCACTACTTAAAATCTCACCTCCAGAGGAAACAGGACGGGGGCAAAAGTACAATTTGCATGAAGAAAAAATATTTAAAACTTACTTTAGTTACCATCCAGCAATTTTACCTTTGGTTTAGATGTCGTGTTATGATAGACAAAATCCACTGTAGCAGCAGAAAGTGCATGCTGCTGCTTGATATTCACAACTTCCAGGGCCAAGGCCCCTTTTTGTGTGGCCAAAACGTTTACGGGATCCATGATGACACCTCAGCACTAGGGATGGGCGAACCCCCCAATGTTCATGTTCGGGAGACTTGCCCAAATGTTCTGTAAAGTTCGCGTTCGGGTTCTGATATAATGCAAACTTGCATCCGAATACCGAACTTGGACTTTACAGTTATGTGATGGGGAAGGGGAATCTGTAAAATAAAGTATATAGTTAATAATAAACATTGTCATTATACTTACAATTCTCCTTCCGATCATCGCTGTGCCCTCCCAGTAACCAGCACTGATGATAGGACCTTCCGTGACGCCATAGCATGTGACCAGTCACGTGTGTATTATCTCATTGGCTACAGACTGGTCACATGGCTATGACATCATGCTAGGTCCTGTCAGTGCATCTCGCCAGTATGCGGTGCTTGCCTAAGCATCCGTACTCAGTATACTCGGCGAGTGCCGTGTACCGGCGAGATGCTCAGGCACATGGTCGGTCCCCATCCCTGCATGTCGGCGCTCTTTGCAGAGTCAGCCCACATGCAGGGACTGGCTGCCACAGCCAGTGAATAGCAGCGCCGAGAATCAGGTGATCGGAGATCACCGTTGCTATAGTAACCCGCCTGTCAGGTTACAATTGCAACGGTGGCAGCGGTGACGTCACCGCTTACCAACCTGCAGCCTCTGCTCACTCATTGAGTGATTAGACTGCACGGGGAGCAGCAGCGTTCTTCCTCCCATGCAGTGCTGTCTGATGTAGCAGAGCTGCATGGGTTGAAGGAGAAAGAAGACAGAAGACCAGGATCGTGGAGGGGTGAGAGGGAGTAATAAACATGGAGTCTCTAAGTGTGTCTGTGTATTTATTTCTAATAAAATATTTTTTCTCTGTGTGGTGTCTTTTTTTAACCCTTTATTGAAGATTATTAATGGCTGGGTCAAACTTGCCTGACATTAAGAATCTCTGGCTTAATACTAGTTAGTAAAACAAAGCTCGTATTAACCCAGTATTACCCAGCGTGCCACCCATCACAAGGGTCACTGGAAAAGTTGGATACAGTCCAGAAGATGGCGCTTCTATGAAAGCACCATTTTCTGGGGCGACTGCAGACTGCAATTCTCAGCGGGGGGCCCATAAAGCTTGGGCCAACCTGCGCAGAGGATTCCAATCCCCAGCTGCCTAGTTGTACCTGGCTGGACACAAAAATAGGGTGAAGCCCATGTCGTTTTCTTTTTAATTATTACATGAAATTCATAAAATAATTAAATAAACGGCTTCCCTATATTTTTGTTCCCAGCCTAGTACAAATAGGCACCTGGGAGTTGGGGGCAGCATGCTGTACCTGGCTAGCATCCAAAAATATGGCAAAGCCCACGTAGTTTTTTTTTTTTAGTTTTTTGGCAAAAAAAATGCTTCCCTGGATTTTTCATTGCCAGTGAAGGTAACACCAAGCAGTGGGGGTTAGCAACCAGTAGCTGCTTGGATTACCCTTAGCTAGCAAGACAAAAAATGCAGCGGGAGCCCACGCATTTTTTTTTAATTATTTATTTAAATAACTAAAAAAAAAAATGGGCTTCCCTGTATTTTGATTGCCTGATATCACAGTACTGTAAAAATAAATAAATCATTAAAAAAATGATGCAGTGCTCCGCGGTATTTTTGATTCTCAGCGCAGAAAAAGCGGATGGCTACGGGCTGCCACCCCCATCTGCCTGGCGTTACCTTGGCTGGCAATCAAAATACAGGGAAGCCCATTAATTTTTTTTATTTAAAAAAATAATTAAAAAAAAAAATGCGTGGGCTCCCGCTGTATTTTGATCGCCAGTCAGGTACAGCCAGGCAGCTGGGGGCTGGGATTCTATGCAGCCGGCAGCCTCCACTGAAAATGGTGCCTTGTTTCTTAGCACCATTTCTAGGCGCTTTACCCGGCTCGTCCAGCGGCCGTGATGGTCTGGTCTGAGGGTGATCGGTCTCTCTCCCCTCCGTCCTTTCATGCCTATTCTACTTTGAAAATTAAACACAAGATTTCTGCTTTCAAATGGTGAGTGCCCTCTGTTCTTTTTTGCTATATGCCTTTCCAGTTTATCCTGTGAGGTACACCCCTTGTGGCAGTTTCACACTAGCGAACGTTGGTCTCGTGTATCGTGACAGGTGAAAATATGCACTAATTGCCAGCTTGAAGCTGTGTGTTTTTCCTTCTTTTCTGAATGATTTGTATTCTCAGATGGTACTAAGCCCGAAATTCATGGTGTCACGCCAAATTAGACATGGCCACCATGAATTTTCTAGGAAACAGTAAAAAAAAAACACAACACATAGAAATTTTTTTTATTAGAAATAAAACAAAAAAACATTTAGAGACTCCACCTTTATTATAAAAAATTCTTAGTCCGACGTAATCCACAGGGACAGCAAAGTCAGCTTCATCACTGTGCACACACACAGTGTATACACAGTGAAAAGCAAAGAGCAAAGTCAACTCTGTTTCATCACTGTGCACAGACAGTGTCTATACACAGTGAGAAGCACAGAGAGCCATGTCAGGTCTGCTACATCGCTCTGGACAGAGTGATGAAACAGGCACTGACAGTGAGGAGATGACTCTTGCAGTCTCGCATTGCATCACCCCACTCTGCCGACAGGAGCGCTTCAGCTGTGGAAATACATATAGCTGACCCGCTGCCGTCGGGAGATTGTGCGCTGTGATGCAATGACACTCGCATCACAGCGCATCAGGACCTGTGATGACATCATACTCATGTGACCAGTCTGTAGCCAATGAGGTAATACAACATTCACATGTGACTGGTCACATGGTCACATGGGTATGACGTCACTGTCATGGCAGGTCCTTTTAGCCAGAGGTAACAGCAATGATTGGACGGACGCAGAAGCAGAAGCACTGGGAGGCAGAGCCTGCAGGACGTGTCGTGGGACCTGTAAGTATGATCATAATGGTTTTTTAATAACGTGCTTTTTTTTAACAGCCCCTGGACCCGAACTGGAACACGAAGGTCCCAAAAAGCTCATGTTCAGGGTCGTGTGCACAAACACCATGTGTTTGGTACGGACCCCGAACTTTACAGTTCGGGTTCGCCCATCCCTACTCAGAACACTAATGGGGAGAGCTGGCTATAATGTTATGCACATAAGTAATCCAACATGGGTAAAAGAGGAAATAAAACCTATCCCATTACAGCCGCACCTGCATCCTACTGGTTCCTGTACAGACGAATATCCTTAGCTACACAGTCCCTAATGGCTCTTGCACAGTCTGGAATAACCCTAGCAGCAATACTAGAAACTCACAACTTGTACTTATCTTCCTAAAAAGTCATCGAGTTGTTCCTCTAAAGGTACCTTCACACTTAGCGATGCAGCAGCGATCCGACCAGCGATCTGACCTGGTCAGGATCGCTGCTGCATCGCTACATGGTCGCTGGTGAGCTGTCAAACAGGCAGATCTCACCAGCGACCAGTGAACAGCCCCCAGCCAGCAGCGACGTGCAAGCGACGCTGCGCTTGCACGGAGCCGCCGTCTGGAAGCTGCGGAGACTGGTAACTAAGGTAAACATCGGGTATGGTTACCCGATGTTTACATTAGTTACCAGTGTGAGCAGGGAGCAGGGAGCCGCGCACACTGAGCGCTGGCTCCTTGCTCTCCTAGCTACAGTACACATCGGGTTAATTAACCCGATGTGTAATGCAGCTGCATGTGCAGAGAGCAGGGAGCCGCGCACACTGCTTAGCGCTGGCTCCTTGCTCTCCTAGCTGCTGTACACATCGGGTTAATTAACCCGATGTGTACAGCAGCTACATGTGCAGAGAGCCGGAGCCGGCAGCACAGGCAGCGTGAGAGCTGCAGAGGCTGGTAACTAAGGTAAATATCGGGTAACCACCTTGGTTACCCGATGTTTATCTTGGATACAGCTTACCTCAGCTGTCAGACGCCGGCTCCTGCTCCCTGCTCGCTTCATTTGTCGCTCTCTTGCTGTCACACACAGCGATCTGTGTGTCACAGCAGGAGAGCGGCTTTGAAGAAAACGAACCAGGGCTGTGTGTAACGAGCAGCGATCTCGCAGCAGGGGCCAGATCGCTGCTCAGTGTCACACACAGCGAGATCGCTAATGAGGTCACTGCTGCGTCACAAAAACCGTGACTCAGCAGCGATCTCGGCAGTGAGCTCGCTGTGTGTGAAGCACCCCTTACCTCCTGAGGAACTATAGGGGAGGTTACTACACTCTATAAATCAAGATAGGATAAGCGTGCAGGGAATGAAAGTGAGGAAATATAAAGCACATGCACAAGTGAAGGTGAACTAGCAAGCTAGGGGGGCCTTCTATAGCATAAAATTAAACAAGATAAAGGTGTAAGTTAGCTAATTGAGATAGCACAAAGCAAATGTGACGCCCCTGGACTAGTCACGTCATCACAGGGTACTGCACTCTCTTTATTCTTAGTGCAGGACTCAACCCCTCTTGGTTCTGGGTTCCTAACTTACAGTACTGCTTCCATCAGCACCCAAAAATTCCAATAACACCTCACACCACACCCTGTCAGACACACCAGTGGGCTGCTGAGCTGGAATATTGCTATCCACCTAGGGGTCAAGCAGACTGGTGGGAGGGGTTAGAGTAGTTGGCTCCAAGGAAGCAAGGAGAGAGGAGCTGAGAGTCATCTCCAGGAGAGTAAAGTGAGAGTAAGGGATGTAGAGGCTCTCCAAGGGAGAGGAAACTGGGAGTTGGAGCATCCAGGGTAGCTGATCAAAAGGTTGGGTTGTAGACGGTGGTCTGAGCCCGGAGGAGTCAGAGACCCGGTCGCGGGATATTGGGACTGGGTGCCTAGACTTAGTCTTGGAGGACAGTGAGCAGCTCGAGTTCAATAGCCGGTCCAGGACCGAAAGCACGGTGGGGTACTGGACCCTAGGTCGGGGAGTAGCTTCAAGCAACCCGGTAATTAACCTGCGGAGGATAGTGACTTTATGGACTGTCCCCATGAAGGTCAGAGATCAGGAGCACTGGCGCAACGAGGGGGATAGGGCTTTCCAACCCAAGCAGCCCACTGAAATCCCAAGCGTGAGCCCTTGAGAGCAAAGCTCCTCTACCAAATTGGAGGGAGCGGGGCCCGGACAGCTTTATGCCTACAGGCCAACTGGGTGAAAAAATATATATATATATATATATATACATATATATGAGAATCGGGTTTTAGACGCGCTAAGAAACCACTGTTGCCAGGATGTAGTTTATATTAAAATCTCTTTCTTTATTACAGAGATTTTAATATAAACTACATCCTGGCAACAGTGGTTTCTTAGCGCGGCTAAAACCCGATTCTCATATATATGTATATATATATTTTTTCACTAAGTCTTCACGGGGCTGCTGCTGGAACCACACGGACACTCATATGCTTTACAAGGGGTTGTGACTGGCACAACCGCTCCAGGTGAGTGTATCTTTCTACATTCTTACACGGTTAATACCGGGTAAAACCCTATTTGCGCCTTTGTTTCCCCCCTTTTCAGCAGCTACAGGCCAACTGAACACTTCTAAATTTGTGCACGGAGGCAGGCTCCAGGCCATCAGGCAGTACTGTAAGGGACGGATACCCGGACGGGCTCCCCTCAAGAGGGCAGCGGCACCCAGAGACTTGGTTTACCTTGTTGTCAGAGTCTGCTTTTCATCATCAACGCTGTCTGAGTGAGTACATGGTCATCCCCTGCTATCACCTAGCCCTGCGCTCCCCTGCACACCACCATCCAGAGGGAACGTCATCTCGCTGCCCCCACTCCATTTCCCCCGGGTACTCCCATCGGCAGCGGCGGTACTCCCCTTACTGCACACCATGAGTGGTGTCACAAACTATTATCCCCTGTAAATAGCCCCCTTTTCATTTGAGAGTGGCCGCGAGCCCCCTGGTCCGGAGACCCTCGAGCCATAGCAGCAGTAACCCCCGAATCTGAGTGGTTCGACCACTGCAGGTGTGCCGCCCTGCGCCAGCAACTGACGCTGCTCGAGTCCGGGCCTACAGGGGAAGGTGGCTCGAGGTCCTCCGGACCCGGGGGCCTCGCGGGCATGCCGAAAAATAAATTGGGGGTGTAGATGTACGGGCTAGGCCGTAATGAGTTTGTGAGACCACCCATGGTGTGTGGTGAGGTGGGACACCACGACTGCTGTTTTGGGACACCTGGGGGTGATGTTGTGCAGCAAGATGTTAACCCCTCCGTGGGTAGGAATGGTGGCCCCGGGACCCATTGGGGTTTGGTGCAAGGGAATGACGGCTGCAGAGGGTGCTGGTGTACTCACTATTAAGAAAACACACGAGTCTCTGGTAAACCAAGGTGATGGTGGTCGGTGCCCACAGCCGGCTGCGTTCTGGTTCCCCACTCGGCTGGTGGTCTCTATCTTCCTCCTGCACTGCTGTGAAAGGTTGACTGCCTGAGTCTGGAACTCCAGGTGTCCGCTCCCGGCTGGCTGTGGCCTAAGTAGCCGTACCCGCAGACGCTGGCCTGTGGGATCTCTGGGCCTTGGCGGTGACCGCTTATCCCAAATCGGTGGGCTGTTGTCTTCTAAGAGGGACTTTGGGTGGAACAGGACCTATAATCCTGGCCTCAATCGGTTAATTAACCAGTCCGGTTGGTTCCGGCTTCTGGCTTCAGGGTCCGAGTAGCCCCCTTTGTGCTACAGTTTCCGGGTCGGTTCCCCGTGTTGGTACCGTGTAGCTACAACCCTGTCCCGTCCATCTCGGTTCCACCAAGCCGTCTTCCCATCTTCTGCCGACGGAGACCACCATCTGCCTCCTAGCCAGTGGCACCAGGGCTCCAACCCTGGCGCCGTTCAATTTGGGTTTCTCGCCTCTGCTGGAGCTGCACACCGCTCCAGCCCACACTCTTCTCCAACTTGAACTACAAGCTCTTTTCTGCTTGTTTTCCCGCCCTGGGCTGTCTAGACCCCTTGGTGGGAGTGCCTAACCGCCTGGCCACGCCCACTGGTATCATAGTATCATAGTATCATAGTTTTTAAGGTTGAAGGGAGACTCTAAGTCCATCTAGTTCAACCCGTAGCCTAACATGTTGATCCAGAGGAAGGCAAAAAAAACCCCAATGTGGCAAACAAGTTCCAATGGGGAAAAATTTCCTTCCTGACTCCACATCCGGCAATCAGACTAGTTCCCTGGATCAATACCCTGTCATAAAATCTAATATACATAACTGGTAATATTACATTTTTCAAGAAAGGCATCCAGGCTCTGCTTAAATGTTAGTAGTGAATCACTCATTACAACATCATGCGGCAGAGAGTTCCATAGTCTCACTGCTCGTACAGTAAAGAATCCTCGTCTGTGATTATGATTAAACCTTCTTTCCTCAAGACGTAGCGGATGCCCCCGTGTTCCAGTCGCAGGCCTAGGTGTAAAAAGATCTTTGGAAAGGTCTCTGTACTGTCCCCTCATATATTTATACATTGTGATTAGATCCCCCCTAAGCCTTCGTTTTTCCAAACTAAATAACCCCAAGTATAATAACCTGTCTTGGTATTGCAGCCCACCCATTCCTCTAATAATCTTGGTCGCTCTTCTCTGCACCCTCTCCAGTTCAGCTATGTCCTTCTTATATATCGGTGACCAGAATTGTACACAGTATTCTAAGTGCGGTCGCACTAGTGACTTGTACAGAGGTAGAACTATATTTTTTTCATGAACACTTATACCTCTTTTAATACATCCCATTATTTTATTAGCCCTGGCAGCAGCTGCCTGACACTGTCCACTAAAGTGAAGTTTACCATCCACCCATACACCCAAGTCTTTTTCTGTGTCTGTTTTACCCAGTGTTCTACAATTAAGTACATAATCATAAATGTTATTTCCTCTACCCAAGTGCATGACCTTACATTTATCTACATTAAACTTCAATTGCCACTTCTCAGCCCAATCCTCCAATTTACATAAATCTCCCTGTAATATAAAATTATCCTCCTCTGTATTGATTACCCTGCAGAGTTTAGTATCATCTGCAAATATTGAAATTCTACTCCGCATGCCCCCAACAAGGTCATTTATAAATATGTTGAAAAGAAGCGGGCCCAATACTGACCCCTGTGGTACCCCACTATGAACTGAGACCCAGTCCGAGTACGTACCATTAATAACCACCCTTTGTTTCCTATCACTGAGCCAGTTTTTAACCCAGTTACACATATTTTCCCCTATCCCCATTATTCTCATTTTATGTACCAACCTTTTGTGTGGCACCGTATCAAAAGCTTTTGAAAAGTCCATATACACAACATCCACTGCATTTCCCTGGTCCAGACTTGAACTTACCTCTTCATAGAAGCTGATCAAATTTGTTTGACAGGATCGATCCCTCATAAACCCATGTTGATACTCTGTCATAAGGTTATTTTTCTTGAGATACTCCAGTATAGCATCTCTCAAGAAACCCTCAAGGATTTCACCAACCGTAGAGGTTAAACTTACCGGCCTATAATTTCCCGGCTCAGTTTTTGTCCCCTTTTTGAATATTGGCACCACATTTGCTATGCGCCAGTCCTGCGGTACCGACCCTGTTATTAAGGAATCTGAGAAGATTAAAAATAATGGTCTATCTATCACAGAACTCAATTCCTGTAGTACTCTGGGGTGTATGCCATCCGGGCCCGGAGATTTGTCAACCTTAGTGATTTCGAGGCGGCGGCGTACTTCCTGCTGGGTTAAGCAGGTAATATTCAAGGGTGAATTTATGGTATCACTGGTCATGTCATCTGCCATGGCATTTTCTTCTATAAAAACCGTAGAAAAAAAGTCATTCAGCAGGTTGGCTTTACCCTCATCCCCTTCCACCATTTCACCAAGACTATTTTTAAGGGGGCCAACACTATCGCTTTTCAGTTTTTTACTGTTTATGTAGTTAAAGAATATTTTAGGATTATTTTTACTTTCTCTCGCAATGAGTCTCTCTGTCTCAAACTTAGCTAACTTAATTTGCTTTTTACATATTTTATTTAATTTTCTATAATTATATAATGCCTCATCACTACCTACCCTCTTTAATTCTTTTAAGGCTGTTTTTCTTTTATTGCTTCCCTTACAGCTCTATTTAGCCATAGGGGTTTCCTCCTATTTCTAGCATGTTTGGTCCCATAGGGTATATTTTCTGCACAAGCCCTATTCAGGATGCTCATAAACGTCTCCCATTTGCTTTGTGTACTTTTATTACTTAGTACATCATCCCAGTTTATTGCACTAAGATCATCTCTCGACCGTTTAAAATTTGCTTTCCTGAAGTTTAGTGTCTTTGTAGCCCCTCTACTAGACATCTTACTAAAGAATACATGAAAACTTATTATTTTGTGATCACTATTCCCCAAGTAACCCCCAACTTGTATATTTGATATGCGGTCTGGCCTATTGGTTAGTACAAGGTCTAGTAGTGCTCCCCCTCTTGTGGGGTCCTGTACCATTTGTGAAAGGTAATTATCTTTCATTGTTATCAAAAATCTATTTCCTTTGCTGGAACTGCAAGTTTCTGTTCCCCAATTTATATCAGGATAGTTAAAGTCCCCCATAATAATTACCTCTCCGAGACTCGCTGCTTTATCAATTTGCTTTATGAGGAGATTCTCTACCTCTTCCATAATATTCGGCGTCTTATAACACACTCCTATCAGTATTTTATTATTCATTCTCCCCCCCCCTTATCTCCACCCATAGGGACTCTACATTCTCAGTACCCTCACATATGTTGTCACGCAGGATGGGTTTTAAGGATGATTTTACATATAGACACACACCTCCCCCTCGCTTATTTGTAAGGTCATTCCTGAATAGGCTATAACCCTGTAAATTAACAGCCCAGTCATAGCTCTCATCCAGCCATGTCTCTGATATCCCCACTATATCATAATTTTCTTCCAACAATATTAATTCTAATTCCTCCACCTTATTTGTGAGGCTTGACCATGACCATGATACAATGACCGCTGGGTCCTCCCCAGCCCCTCCCAGTAATCTGTCAACCCGATCAGCGATGTGCCGAACTCGAGCGCCAGGAAGACAACACACTGTTCGGCGATCCCTGTCCTTGTGACAGATTGCCCTATCTGTCCCCCTAATAATTGAGTCCCCCACTACCAGTACCTGTCTTGCCTGCCCTGCACTCCTATTCCCCCCCTTACTGGAGCAGACACTCCTCTGGCGTTCAGAGGTCATGCCTTGCTGCAGCAATGCTACCCCTGTAATGACATCCCCCTCATCTGCCAAGTTTGCAAACCTATTGGGGTGTGTCAGTTCAGGACTAGCCTTCCTAGCACTTTTCCCTTTACCCCCCTTTCTAACTGTCACCCAGCTACCTACCTCACCGTCCTGCCGCTCCCTACTACGATCCTCCCCCACATCTGACCCAGCAAGCTGCTGCTCAGTGAGCAGCAGACTCCTTTCCATATTGCTAATGCATCTCAGAGTTGCCAGCTGCTCATTTAGATCCAGTATCTGGGCTTCCAAATGTGCAACTTGCTCACATCTCGAATAACAGTATGCACCCTCGAACGGCTTTTCAAGGACTGCATACATGAGACAAGATGTACACTGGATCGCATTAGCAATAGTGGAGCACATTTTCTAATGGGGATAGCACTAAACAAATGTTAAGTAATTAAACAACTAAATACAAACAATTCTACTCACACTTACTTTTGCTCACACTTTGCTCACTCACGCTCACAATGAAGAAGACAGGCTAAAATTCGCGCGCCGCTAGGCGTGCGATTTTCAGAAGTCTTCCTTCCGGCTGTAATGGCCAAAACCCGGTTCTCCTTGAGCTCGCGGTGACTCTTCACTTATCCCAGAAGGCACTGGGAATATGCAAATTATCCTCGCAAGACTCCTTCCCTGGCTTTCAGAAGTCTTCCTTCTGGCTGTAACGGCCAAAACCCGGTTCTCCTTGAGCTCGCGGTGACTCTTCACTTATCCCAGAAGGCACTGGGAATATGCAAATTATCCTCGCAAGACTCCTTCCCTGGCTTTCAGAAGTCTTCCTTCCGGCTGTAACGGCCAAAACCCGGTTCTCCTTGAGCTCGCGGTGACTCTTCACTTATCCCAGAAGGCACTGGGAATATGCAAATTATCCTTGCAAGACTCCTTCCCAGGCTTCCCTGGTGTGTCTGTCTGCCTCCAGGGGGGGTGACCAGGGTTTTTATGTTTGGCTGTGTGTTACCTATAGGGACAGGTGTTGTGCAGGGGCCTACCTGTGACTACCTGGTTTAACCAGGGCGTCACACAGGGGCGGCACACAAACACCACACTAGTCTCTGTCTAAGGGCTCACTCTCATGATCATATAACACAGCCAAGTGCTAGCTGATGATTTATTGGATAGCACTCGGACCAGTGTTATACTATTGGGCAGTGCAGATCTATAATTTTTTTCAGCATGGGAAAACAATCGCAGCGCGTTGTGACTGCCTTCACAAATTGGATCACTTGCACCCATACAAGTCTATCAGTGCATGTGAAACATCAGACTGCACTTGCATGACACCCAAGTGCAGTCTAATATATGTTGAGACAGACAATGTGCTCTGTTTCTCGCATGCAAGAGAATTGGATCACAGTAAAATGAGAGTTAAATGACGCTCGCAGCAGAGTTTGAGCCGAGTTTCATTAGCATATCACATCTGATGCTCTCACATGAGAGACTCATCGGCAATTATATGCCAGTGTGACCCCAGCCTAAAACCTGCTTTACACGAGTCGATCTATCGTGCGATAGCACGAGCGATTGTACCAGCCCACGTCGTTTTTGCGTCACGGGCAAATCGCTGCCCGTGGCGCACAAACTCGTTGTGGGCGACGAACGTCCACTTCCTGAATAGAAGCAGAGGGGCAGAGATGAGCGGGATGTAAAAATCCCTCCCACCTCCTTCCTTCTGCATAGCCGGCGGGTGCCGCGGGACGCAGGTAAGCTGTGTTCATTGTTCCCGTGGTGTCACACGGAGCAACGTGTGATGCCACGGAAATGATGAACAACCATTTTAATTAAACAATTTTATGAAACCTAGCGACAAGTACACGGCACAAGATTTGTGAGCGATACTGCGTCGCTAGGAGGTGTCACATGAGACGACATCGTGTACGATGCCGGATGTGCGTCATTAAAATCGTGACCCCGACGATGCATCGCATGATAGCTCGTCCCGTGTAAAGCACCCTTAACAGGCACAATCCCTAGCAATGGAGCTGGAACTCCTTAGCAGAATCCTCATAGGAATATAATAGCATTGAAGGCTAGTATCAGTAAAGTAGGGATGTGATGGGACAGAGAAAATCAATAAGT
This sequence comes from Anomaloglossus baeobatrachus, assembly GCF_048569485.1. NCBI lineage: Eukaryota > Metazoa > Chordata > Amphibia > Anura > Aromobatidae > Anomaloglossus > Anomaloglossus baeobatrachus. Next base: position 694,626,964 of record NC_134354.1, read on the forward strand.
GAAAACACCTGAAACTGCAAGCCGAAGGGGGAGAAACAAAGGTAAATGACTATCAGCATTTTGACAGGAACTGACCTGGAAGTGGTTCAGCAGTGAAGGAAACTGATCATGCAGCAGAAGGTAACTGGATTGAGTCCCGAACCCGAGACATGACACTTGTGTCTACACTCCCATCTTCAATAGTTTACAAGACAACAGCATCATCTTCTCATCCTAATGAGTAATCTAATCAATTTTCTATTGTTGGTCCAGTTTTTGTCATCATTACTGCTCAACAAATATTCAGACTTAAGGCTGCTTTACAAGCAGTGACATCGCTAGCGATGTTGCTGGTGAAAACACCCGCCCCCGGCGGTTGTGCGTCACGGGCAAATCGCTGCCCGTGTGCACAACATCACTAAGACCCGTCACACGTACTTACCTGCCTAACGACGTCGCTGTGGCCGGTGAACCGCCACCTTTCTAAGGGGGCGGTTCGTGTGGCATCACAGTGACGTCACATGGCAGCTGTCCAATAGAAGCGAAGGGGCGGAGAGCAGCTGAAAGAAAGTGACACCCACCTCGTTGACAGAGGACACAGGTACGATGTTGTTCGTCGTTCCTGGGGTGTCACACATAGCGTGTGTGCACCGCCCCGGGGCTCGGCCACAGCCGAGCCGCTCGGATCCGGGCTCGTCGGTGGTGGCTCGAGCGCCTCCAGACCCAGGGGTCACGTTGCTCTGAAGGGAGGCTGGTGCTACGTGAGGGGGTTTCGGTGGGAAGGTTCACGGCCGGAGCCGTGGTTTTTGAGTTTAAGTTTGTGACGCCACCCACGGGTCGTGGTGAGTGTGGACACCACCGCTGCCGTTGACTAGGCTCCCGGGGACGGTGTTGCGCAGCCAGGTGTTGACCCCTCCGTGGGTAGGGGGTTGGCGGTCCCGGGGCCCGGTTGTTGGCGTTAGGATGTGGGGGTGCGGGCGTGTTGGCGTAATGCGGGGCAGTGCGTGGCCCGAGGGCACTGTTGTACTCACTATGACAGATACACCAGAGTCTCTGGTAAAACAAAAAGATGGTGATTGGTGCCCGCAGCCGGCTGCGTCTGGTCCCCCACCCAGGGACCCTGCCTTTCTCCTGCACCTCGTTTGTAGATTTTGACTGCCTGCGCTTCAGCGACAGGAGCCCTCTCCCCAGCTTTGTGTGTGTCGGGAGAGCCCGTTTGCCCGTGGGATGCCTCTGCCTGAGCGGTGGCTTTCTATCCCCTTCGTTGGGATGTTGTCTTCAGTCGGGACTTGGGTGGGAAAGAACCTAAGGTCCAAACCCCAAACAGTGAATTTGACTCAGTCCAGTAGCTTCTGGGCCTCGTTCTGGGTCTGAGTACCCCTCCTGGTGCTCCGATTTCGAGTTGGTTCCCCGGTTCGGTACCGGCGGGCCACTACCCTGTCCCGGTACCTTACGGTTCCACCAGCCGTCTTCCCGGCTCCTGCAGGCGGCAACCATCGTCTGCCTCCTGGCCACAGGGTATCCAGGCTACGACCCAGATCCCCGACAGACGTTTTCTCTTGCTAACACCTCCTAGACTTCTCTCCTCTCCTCCCTAACTTCATCTGCTTGCCTTTCCCGCCTCAGGCTATCCGAACTCCTTGGTGGGCGTGCCCAACTGCCTGGCTCCGCCCCCTTGTGTGAACGTCAAAGCCTGAGAGGGGTGACTCAGGGTTTTTAGGTTGGCGGCTGTTACCTTTATAGGGGACTGGTGTTTGTGCAAGGGCCTGTCTGTGACTATCTGGCTAGTCCAGGGCGTCACATGTGCTGCCTCAGTAACGACGAACAACCTGCGTCCTGCAACAGCAATGATATTAGGGATTAGAACGACGTGTCAATGATCAACGATTAGGTGAGTATTTTTCATCGTTAGCTGCCGCTTGTGAGTTTGACACAGTAACGAGGCCAGATGTGTGTCACGAACTCTGTGACCCCAACGACATCTTGCTAGCAATGTCGTTGCGTGTAAAGCCCCCTTAAGCCACTTCTAGTCTTGAATTTTCCCTGCAGGGAAAATATAGCATTGCTTAGTGCCAATGTAACGCAGAAATACATTCGGTCAGGGTGACTCATGGTTTTAATACATAAAGTCCTTTATAAGTCACTATTTTCTGAAAGTGCATAAAGTATAGTAAAGCGTTAAACTGCGAGACTGCACATTGTAACATGATGAGTCATCCAGGATCTGTTAGTGCTGTGGGTGTGTGTGAAATGCCAGCCTGCAGAGAAAAGCCTCACAGCGGTTGGGGCCTAGCTTACTAGGTAATATACACTACTCACAAAAAACTAGGGATAGTTGGCCTTCGGGGCAAATTTCAGGTTGATCCTAAAATGTACTGTAACCTTTTCAGATTAATTTTACCTCTAACCTTTTGAATGCACTTGTCCAATAGGGATGAGTGGACCCGTGGATGTTTGGGTTCGCCGGGTTCTGCCAGACTTTAGTTAAAAGTTTGGATCAGTACCCAAATTTTACCCTGAACCATGAACCATGAATGATATAAGTCAATGGGGATCCAAACTTTTAGGCTGTAAAATGGTCATAGTACTGGTTAGGGGGAAGCAAAAGGAAGCAAAATGGGGGTAAAAGCAGGACAATTGTCAAGCAAACAAATGTAGATAGGGAATAAATAAATAATTAAAAGAAAATGTCGTGATGTCCCTGTATTTTCGATGATCACCCAATGTAAATCAGAAAACTGCGGGCTGCAGCCCTCAGCTGTATTTTCTACCTTGGCTGGTTGTCATAAATAGAGGGGATCCCGCAACTTTTTTTAAAATGATTTATTTATAAATACATAATTTTTAAAAATTAGCATGAGGTCCAACCTAATTTTGATAACCAGATAAGGTAAAGTAGACACCTGAGGGCTTCAGCCTACAGCTTTCTGTTTTACCTTGTCGAATTATCAAAAATAGGAGGACCCCATGTCGTTTTTTGGTTTTTTTTTTTTAAATATTTATTTATTCCCTATCCACATTTGTTTGCAGTGCAAAATACCCTATACCCTATACACAAAAATAGACACAAAAATACCAAAAAGCACAAATCTGGTCAATATACAGTCCCTGACAGACGTTCTGTCTCTTAGCCATGTTATGTAAATAAAAGCTTATAACCTGACTTTAAATTCATCCATTGGTTTCATAAATTACTTTTTTGAAAGCTTAAACCCTCCCAAATTTGGTTTAGGTTATGAAAATAAAGTTGCTGCAAAGCCGAAAGATTGATGATTTAATGAGCACAGAAAGGTCAGATTTTGGCAAAACAAAGGTTTTGTCGCCCACAGAAAGTAATGTGAAATTCAAACAAATAACTAACTTTTAATACAAAGATATGTTGCCTAACATTGGTGAATGAAGTTGTGGTGCTATTAGAACTACATTTAATATTTTTCGTGATTTCCATGAGCTTGAAGGACTGCATCCATGCGGTTCAACAATGATTCATACAATTTATTGATGAAGTCATCAGGAATAGCAAAGAATGCAGTCTTACATGCCTCCCAGAGTTCATCTAGATTCTTTGGTTTTGTCTTCCAAGCTTCTTCTTTCATCCTACCCCGAACATACTCAATGATGTTCATGTCTGGTGACTGGGCTGGCCATTCCTTGAGCACCTTGATTTTCTTTGCCAGGAGGAACTTTGTTGTAGAGATGGATGTATGAGATGGAGCACCATCCTGCTGCAGAATTTGACCCCTTTTATGATTGGGAATGTAAGAGGTAGCTAATACTTCTTGATATTTTAAGCTATTGATATTGCCTTCCACCATGCAAATGTTTCGCACACCCCCATACTGAATGTAACCCCAAACTATGATCTTTCCACCACCAAATGTAACTGTTTTCTGAATCCATTCGGGATCCAGTAGGTCTCCTGCAGTATTTGCAGCGGCTGTTGTATAATTCAACTGAAGATTAATCAGAGAAATCCACCTTCTGGCACTTTTCCAGCATCCATCTGTTTAGCAGGATGTGGGACTTGGCAAATGCCACACGGTTTTTTAATTGGCTTTCGTTAAGTGCTGGCTTCTGGGCACTGATTTGAACAAGTAGGCCATTTCGAGACAGAATCCTACAAACTGTTCTAGTTGACACAGGGACCTGTGGTGACCAGGACTTTTGGAGCTCTGCTGCAGTGGAAGAGGGGCTGGCTTTGGATTATCTAACCAACAAATGTTCCTCCTGAGCAGTTGTCTTGCAGGGTCTACCGGACCTGAGCTTGTCAAAAACATCTCCAGTCACTTCAAATTTTTTTTTAATTCTTTGTACTTGACGCTGAGACACATTAAAGGTGCCAGCCACCTCTGCAGTGGATCTGGTCTTCAACCTCTTGATAATCAAGGCTTTGGTCGCAGGATGGATTTTTTGCATGTTGTCAGAGGTCAAGTTGCAGTTCAAGTGAAAGTCTGGGGTGCTGGGCTTCTTTTTATACACACCCACTAATTACCCGATCATTTAGTAAGTATAGGTGAGGATGTAAACTAGGATTGGGTGCATTATATGATAAGGCGACAAAACCTTTGTCTTGCCAAAATCTGACCTTTCTGTGTTCATTAAATGATCAATATTTCAGCTTTTCAGCAACTTTATTTTCATAACCTAAACCAAATTTGGGAGGGTTTCAGCTTTCAAGAGTCATTTATGAAACTAATGGATGAATTTAAAGTCAGGTTATAAGCTTTTATTTACATAACATGGATAAGTGACAGAACTTCTGTCAGGGACTGTAGACCTAATCAGGTTAACAATAAATCCTTAATAGGAGAAGAATGTGGTATTATACTTTTCAATGGAGGTTTAGCACCCTAGGGTTCAAGTGGTGCCCCCATTCCATGGTGGCTGTCCCTATATCATATCCCTGAATTCCCTGTTCCAACAACAACAAGATGGAATAAGCTAGGGATATAAACACCAGATATCTTCCATCTTAGGACCAATATATAGTTAAAACAAGGAAAATAAAAATTCACTTATCTTAAGATGTCCCCGAATGAGGTTAAAGTGAATATTTATTCATAAGCAAGTGTCAAATAAAATGCTCCATTCCTCAATGCGTTTCCCCCCACTCATGCATTGGGGTTCATCAAGAGACTGGAGTGGGGTATAATCGCCTTCAATATTGTCTCCTTCCTGTAAAAATATGGCCTTTTTTTCACAGCAAGGAGACAAGATTGAAAGTGATTGTGCCCCACTCCAGTCTCTTGAAGAACCCCAATGCATGAGTGGGGGTAACGCATTGAGCAATGGAGCAATGTCTTTGACACTGTTTGCATGATTGTGCCTGTCTGCGTCATCTGACATAGTGTAGAAATCGGAAGAGAAGGGGGGAAAGTGCGATGGCTGTGTGTTATTTTCTGCAGTCGAGTCATGGCAGGAAGAAGTGATAGCGGTCAGTGACAAATGAAGAGGAAACGTAAAGATAAATAATTTTATCTAGAGACGTCACTGGTAAGTCAGTGCGTTACATGTACACACACTATACACTATATACAGCTCTCCTGTGTATAATGTCATCAGTGATCACTATGTTACCTGTACACTATTTACAGAATTCCTGTGTATAATGTCCCTGGTGATCACTGTAATACCTATACACTATATACAAAGCTCCTGTGTATAATGTCTCTGGTGATCACTGTATTACCTATACACTATATACAGAGCTCCTGTGTATAATGTCTCTGGTGATCACTGTATTACCTATACACTATATACAGAGCTCCTGTGTATAATGTCCCTGGTGATCACTGTATTACCTATACACTGACACTACATACAGAGCTCCTGTGTATAACGGCACTGATGGTAATATTAGTGTTATTAGTATTGTGTTTTTTATTCATGATCATTATTGTAGTATTATTCGTTCACTATGTGGTGATAATATGTGGTCTGGTCATGATTTCGTGGTTTTTGACCCTTGTATTTGGTTGTATTCAGTCACTATGTGGTGGTAATATGGGAGTTCCACTTGTCAGTTCTCAGACCATACACCGCACATTGCATCAATTATTCTGCATTGCTGTCATCCAAGAAGGAGGCCTCTTTTAAAAATGATTCACAAGAAAGCCCTCAAACAGTTGCTGAAGAAAGCAGACTTAAGGACGCTTTACACGCAATGACATCGCTAACGAGATGTCGTTGGGGTCATGGAATTCGTGACGCACATCCGACCTCATTGGCGACGTCGTTGCGTGTGACACGCACGAGTGACCGCTAACGATCAAAAATACTCACCTTATCGTTGATCGTTGACGCGTTGTTCCTTTCCAAAATATCGTTGCTGCTGCAGGTACGATGGTGTTCGTCATTCCTGCGGCAGCACACATCACTATGTGTGACACCGCAGGAACGAGGAACTTCATCGTACCTGTGGCCGCACGCAATGAGGAAGGAAGGAGGTGAGCGGGATATTTCACCCGCTCATCTCCGCCCCTCCGCTTCTATTGGACGGCTGCCGTGTGACATCGCTGTGACGCCGCATGAACCGCCCCCTTAAAAAGGAGGCGGTTCGCCGGCCACAGCGACTTCGCAGGGAAGGTAAGTCCGTGTGACGGTTGTTAACGATGTTGTGTGCCATGGGCAGCGATTTGCCCATGATGCACAACCGACGGGGACGGGTACGCATGCTAGCGATATCAGTAATGATATCGCAGCGTGTAAAGCGGCCTTAAGGACATTACTGGAACAATGCCCTATGGTCTGATGAAACCAAGATAAACTTATTTGGTTCAAATGGTGTCAAGTATGACAGGCAGCAACCAGGTAACGAGCACAAAGACAAATTTGAATTGGCTATAGTCAAGCATGGTGGTGTCATGGTTTGTAGCTACAAGAGTCCTACCGACTGTCGGGAGTTACAGTTCATTGAGAGAACTATGAATTCCAACATGTACTGTGACTTATTGAAGCAGAGCAGGATCCCCTCCCATTGAAAACTGGTCCACAGAGCAGTATTCCAATATGATAATGCCCTCAAACACACCTCCAAGATGACCACTGCTTGGTAAAGAAAGGGAGGGTGAAGGTGATGGACTGGCATCCTCAAATATAAGGCGGAGGATCGCAAGGTCTCTAACATCCACATTATTGTTTCATAAATCATAATACAAAATTTTAGACACCTAATGCGCTGCCATGTGGTAAATTTAAATTTAGAGGTACATAAAGGTGCAATATGGGCCACACTTCCCAACATTTACAGTTACTTCCCAAAAAGACACCAACGAAACACAGGAGCTTCTTCAAAGGAATTTTTTTTTCCAAAATGAAGGTGTAATATTTATTGATGATATGGACAACTTCTGGAAATTCTTATTTGCAGATGAATATGACTCTTCCAATGTGATTTGCAGTTGTCCCACTTGCAGCATTGCCTGTAATATTCCTTTTGCAATCATCGCATAATATACTGAGGACTACTCCAGTCTATAGATGCTACAGTGGACACACACAGCATGACATAGACATAGGGCCGCCATCAGGGCATGACAACCATCACTCCTATATGGGGCACGGTGAGCAGAAGTGCAGAGGGGAGTCTAGCTACTGACAGCTCGGGCCCCTCCTCTTACATCCCTCTGCTCATCGGGCCCCAGGGGCAGAGGGTGGGGCCGTTCATATTACCAATTCAGGGCCGGCCGGGCCATGTAGGAGGCCAATCAGATTAAGAAGGTATGCTGACGTCATGTTGAACGCACACACAGCCCTCCCTGGTCTTGACTCACCAATCACCATCTATATCAGGGTTTTCAAACAGGTGGCCCCTGAGGCTTCTTCTTGCTGCCCGCATGCCTGTAGCCCCTTTGTTGTTCAGCCGGTGCAGGGGGTTTCTTTTGTTAAATGACTGATTTGCAGTCGCTGTGGAGAGACAAGCTCTCAACACAGCTACAGCAATGGAAGCTGCTGGCCAATCAGAAGCCAGCTGCTGATGCGTATTACGTCAGTTGCTGCCGTTATATTGGCCGGCGGCTGTCATCGGAGTAGTTGTGTAGAGAGCTTATCTCTGTGCAGCGACTGCAATCATTGATCTGAAATAAAGTACTGCCTGCAGTTGCCCCCTGCACTGGCCATGACCATCAAGGTGGCTGCGGGCCGCAATACGCAGGAAAGAAGACACCGATGGAACGGAGGATAGGTCAGAAAAATTGTTTGTGTGTGTGTGTGTGTGTGTATGTGTGTATGACCCACTTCTCTTGCTTCCTGACAGCTCTGTAGGTTTCCACACACCTTCTCTGGGCCTATTCTGGTTACTACCCTTAGAAACTGGCCTTGTAACTCTCTAAGATTCCTGTTAGTTCAATGCTATTTTCTGTCAATCAGCTGCCGTCATTTGTACAGTAGGTACAATCAGCTCTCGGGGATTACAACTGACAGTAATTCTCTCATATCAGTGTTTTACATTCCTCCCCTGCCCGAGGCAATGGTGGGGTCACCGGATCCTTTCACTGAGCGGCACAACTGTGGTTCTCTATATGCTTCCCCTGAATTACTACCACGATCTTAATTGCTGTAGGCCTCAACTAAAAGCCATTCTCACACTCTGACATGTGCCGCCCATTCGCCTGACACTGAACCCACTTCTGTCATGTCAGTGTCACATGTCATACCACTGAGGAAGAGTGATGATACGGCACTGTTGTACATGCATATACTTATATGAATAGAAGTGAGTGATGATACGGCACTGTTGTACATACATATACTTATATGAATAGAAGAGAGTGATGATACGGCACTGTTGTACATACGTATATGAGTAATAGAGAGTTTTAACAAGGCACTGTTGTACATATGTATATTTATATGAGTAAAAGAGAGTAATGACTAGAGATGAGCGATGTTCGAAGCGAACTGTTCGCCAATTTCAAATTCGAGTTGTTTTGGGGCGGTGTTCGAATCGTTCGATGAACTCGAACGATTGCTTCACGTTCGACCGTTCGAGTTACCGTTCGATAATGGTTCGATCACCAAAAGCGTGGCTTTTCACAGTAAGGCTATGTGCGCACGTTGAGAATTTGCATGCGTCCTGCATCCCCAGCACAATCCCTCTCTCTTTCCTACTCACCGATCAGCTGCACGGGTGTCACAAAGCTCCGGCAGCTTTTCCTCTTTTGAAAATGGCTGCCGCTCATTATTCAATCTGGTATTCCCTGCTTCTCCCGCCCACCGGCGCCCATGATTGGTTGCAGTCAGACACGCCCCCACGCTGAGTGACAGCTGTCTCACTGCAACCAATCACAGCCGTCGGTGGGCCGGTCAAGATCGTGCAGTAAAATAAATAAATAATTTAAAAAAAATAACCTGCAGTCCCCTGCAATTTTTATACCAGCCAAGATAAAGCCACACGGTTGGAGGCTGGTATTGTCAGGATGGGGAGCCCCACATTATGGGGAGCCCACCACCCTAACAATATCAGCCAGCAGCCGCCCGGAATTGCCGCATCCATTAGATGCGACAGTCCCGGGACTGTACCTGGCTCATCCCAAATTGCCCTGGTTCGGTGGCAATCGGGGTGATAAGGAGTTAAGTCCTAAAGTTAATCATGGCAGGCGTCTCCCCAAAATACCTTCCATGATTAACCTGTAAGTAAAAGTAAATAAACACATACACCCGAAAAAATCCTTTATTTGGAATAAAAGACAAAAAAACCCCCTCATTTACCACTTTATTAATTCCCAAACACCCATCCAGGTCCGAGGTAATCCACACGACGCTTTCAGCTCTGCTACATGAAGCTGACAGGGAGTGCCGTAGAACACGACAGCTCTGTGTCAGCTCCACGCAGCAACTGAAGTGAGCTGCACTGTCTTCTCTCTCTTCTCTCTCTCTTCTCTCTCTTCTCTCTTTTCTCTCTCTCTTCTCTCTCTCTTCTCTTTCTCTCTCTTCTCTCTCTTCTCTCTCTCTTCTCTCTCTCTTCTCTTTCTCTCTCTTCTCTCCCTTCTTTCTCTTCTTTCTCTTCTCTCTCTCTTCTCTCTCTCTCTGTTCTCTCTCTCTCTCTTCTCTCTATCTCTCTCTTTCTTCTCTCTATCTCTCTCTTTCTTCTCTCTCTTTTCTCTCTCTCTTCTCTCTCTCTCTCTCTCTCACCTGACACATCATCTGATCGCTTTGCCTTCCAGCAAACCGATCAGATGATATTGGATCCGGATTGGACGACGCGGGACCCTTGACCCAGGATTACTGCACAGGGGGGTTCTTTATTTCAATAACGATGCAGTCACTAATTGTGTTTTATTTCTAATGCAAATATTTTTCTGTGTGTTGTGTTTTTTTTTATTTAATTAATTTATCTGTACTAGAAATTCATGGTGGTCATGTCTAATATTGGCATGACACCATGAATTTCGGGCTAAGGGCCAGTTGATACAGCTAGCCCTAACCCCATTATCACCCGTCACCAGGGCAGCTGGAAAAGTTGGATACAGCGCCAGAAGATGGCGCTTCTATGAAAGTGCTATTTTCTGGGGTGGCTGCGGAGTGCAATTTGCAGCGGGAGTCACCAGAAAGCTTGGGCACCCTGCGCTACGGATTCCAATCCCCAGCTGCCTAGTTATACCTGGTTGGACACAAAAATTGGGCGAAGCACACATCATTTTTTTTTTAATTATTTCATGAAATTCATAAAATATATATAAAAAAAGGGCTTCCTTATATTTTTGGTTCCCAGCCGAGTACAAATAGGCAGCTGGGGGTTGGGGGCAGTCCATAGCTGCCTGCTGTACCTGGCTAGCATATAATATATAGCGAAGCCCACGTCATTTTTCTGGTGGGCAAAAAACTCCTGCATACAGTCCTGGATGGAGTATGCTGAGCCTTGTAGTTCTGCAGCTGCTGTCTGCCCTCCTGCATACACTAGTGAATGAAGCATGCTGAGCCTTGTAGTTCTGCTCCCCCTGTCTCTCCCTCCAGCATACAGTCCTGGATGGAGCATGCTGAGCCTTGTAGTTCTGCAGCTGCTGTCTGCTCTCCTGCATACACTAGTGGATGAAGTATGCTCAGCCTTGCAGTTCTGCTCCTGGTCTAGTGCCTTCTTTCTCCTTCAACCTATGCAGCTCTGCTACATCAGACAGCACTGCATGGGGAGGAAGAACGCTGCTTCTCCCGTGCAGTCTAATCACTCAATGACGTCACCGCTGCCACCGTTGCAATAGTAACCTGACAGGCGGGTTACTATAGCAACGGTGATCTCCGATCACCTGATTCCCGGCGCCGCTATTCCCCGGCTGTGGCATCCAGTCCCTGCATGTGGGCTGACTCTGTAAAGAGCGCCGACATGCAGGAACAGGGAGCCAAGCATGTGCCCGAGCATATCGCCGGTACTTGCCGAGTATACTGAGTATGGAGATGCTCGGGCGAGCACCGCATACTGGCGACATGCACTGACAGGACTTAGCATGACATCATAGCCATGTCACTAGTCTGTAGCCAATGAGATAATACACACATGACTGGTCACATGTCTATGACATCAAGGAAAGGTCCTATCATCAGTGCTCGTTACCGGGAGGATGCAGTGATGATCGGAAGGAGAAGCGGCGGGCGACAGAGTGCAGGACGTGTCGCGGGACCTGTAAGTATAATGGCAATGTTTATTATTAACTATGTGTATGTGTATAATGTGTTTGTATGTGTTTGTGTTTGCCCGCCATTTTTTTCAATGGGGTTCGAAGGTGTTCGTCGAACGTTCGACGAACACACCCACCATTCGACTAACTGAACCATACTCCAACACTAGGGGGGTGGCTCATCTCTAGTAATGACACAGCACTGTTGTACATACAGTATGTATACTCATATTTATAAAGAGTGATGATACGGCACTGTTGTACATTCGTATAATTAGATGAATAAAAGAGAGTGATGACAAGTCACTGTTGTTTATACATATATTTATATGAATAAATGAGAGTGATGACATGGCACTGTTAAAGAGTGATTGAACGGCACTGTTGTACATATGTATATGTGACGCCCCTGCGGTATCCAGGTGTCACAAAAGGAGGTAACAACAAGGTAACAGCTCGGGTCTTACATGACTGTGCTAGTCGTTACACACACACACACACACACACACACACCAGGACATATACACTCACAACCAGGGTAGGAGACCCCCTTAGAGCCAGCCCAGGGCTGGGCACTGTTAGATAACAGGCAGCCAACTGGGAAGGGAGGGACCAGACCTGGGGGAGGAGAGTGACCCGGGAAATGTTAGTGAGCAGTCTGCAGTGGACAGTGAAAGAGGAAGGAGTGAGGAGAGATGTGTGCAATAGCAAATATGCAAGGTGTCAAGACAGACCACAGACTCTTGAGACACACGGAAATTAGAAAAGACTCTGCAAAGACCTGAGTAGTAAGAACAGCAACTCAGAAGTGGAAAGTAGCTGGAGATTACGAGAGCAAGCTCCAAGGACAGAGGAATCCTGTGGGGTTGACATCCAGGGCTCACAGTTCTTTGCATGCACGGGTTGCAGATCCCAAAACAGCCCAGGACTTCAAGCCATCTGTTAACTCTGCCAGGCGGGTGGGTTTTCAGGATTCATCTGCCACCACTAATGTCTGAGGCATCAGCAGCAAAGAGGGGACTGGGACATATTCCCTTAAATAGTCCAAACTGCCTGCGGCAGGACTCAGACACCAGGAGGACCTCCAAGTGCTCCTCGCCAGGATGGCTGGAGGGATGGATGATAGAGGGATGGATGATACAGGGATTGATGGATGATAGAGGGATGGATGGATGACAGAGGGATGGATGGATGATAGAGGGATAGATAGATACATGATAGATAGATAGATAGATAGATAATACATCTCTTTGTAGGTGAAGGAAAGAGTCAGATTCATTTGTTCCCAAAAAACTACTATAAAGAAATGAGGAAAAAAAATACAAATACAATTTTATTTTCACCACCTTAGATTCAAACCAGCAACTTTCAAACATGTGTCCAGCAGCCCTGCTAGCTGATCTAAGCTGTTGAGCCACTAGGAATGATGATGTCAGAGGGAGGATTTTATATAAATAAACCTACAATGCAGCCTTTGATTACACAGCAGATTACACTAGGCGGGCTTTGCATGCTGCGACATCGGTAACAATGTGTTACCGACGCTGCAGAGATAGTCCCCGCCCCCGTCGCAGGTATGATATCTTGTGATTGCTGCCGTAGCGAACATTATCGCTACGGCAGCTTCACATGCACTCACCTGCCCTGCGACGTCTTTCTGGCCGGCGAACCGCCTCCTTAATAAGGGGACGGGTCGTGCGGCGTCATAGTGACGTCACATGGCAGACAGCCAATAGAAGCGAAGGGACGGAGATGAGCGGGACGTAAACATCCCGCCCACCTCCATCCTTCCACATAGCCGGCCGGGACGCAGTTAGGAGATGTTCCTCGCTCCAGCGGCTTCACACACAGCGATGTATACTGCCTGCTGGAACGAGGAACAACATCGTACCGTCGCAGCAGCGGAAATGTCGGACCCTACACCGATCATACGATAACGACGCTTTTGCGCTCGTTAATTGTATGTAAAAGGCTTTACACACTACGATGTCGACAGCGACACCGGATGTGCGTCACTTTCGATTTGACCGCACCGACATCGCACCTGCGATATCGTAGTGTGCAAAGCCCGCCATAGAGCCCCATTGTACAGAGCAGCATCTCTATGTTCTGTGTTCTAGAGAGAGAGGAAAAGAGTTATTTTTTTCTTCTAATAAAATTACTAAAAATAATAAAAAAAATAGGATAATGTAATTTTATTACACTTTTTTTTATAAAATAATAAACATCACATATCAGCAAATATCATGGACATAACTGGTTCCCTGTAATTGTAACGACCCGAACAACACAGCAATCAGATTATTGAAGGGGATCGGTAAATGGCATAAAAAAAAGGCGCAATTTATTATTTTTCTTTATTAAAACCCATAAAAAATGTAATAAAAATGTATCGCTGAGGCTGTGTTCACACGTAGTGTAAATGCTGCGTTTTTTATGTAGGGTCCGCACCATGAGCGAAATGACAATCTCTGATTATTGTGTGTCTGTGGTATTTTTTATGCATTGTCCCCATATTTGATACATGTTTGTTGCAGAATCCTGAAGCTTATGAAGAAAAAAAACAAAACAAAACCGCACAGTTCAGCAGCGTCTTTAGACGCAAAAGGGGCAGAGATTTCATGACATCTCATCCACTTTGCTTGGACAATTAGTCCATGTTCACATGTATTGTATATGCTGCATTTTTTCCTGCTATTTTTTTGCACATATATTCTACTGTGTTTAATTGTCCACGCAAAGTGGATGAAATAATTCCATGCAATAATATCGCTGGACTCTGCAGTTTTGTTTTGTTTTTTCTCTGGAGGTTTCTATGTGAAGTTTATCCATCAATCTTGCTATATTAGGGCTTGTTGTTTGCGGGACAACTTGTAGTTTTAAATGGATCCATAAGTTTTACCATATAGTGTACTGGACAACGACAAAAAAATTCCAAGTGCGGAAAAACTGCAAAAAAAGTGTGATCGCACAATAGTTTTTGGGATATTTTATTCACCGTGTTCCATATATGGTAAAACTGATGTGTGGGTGTCATGTCTCAGGTCGGTGTGAGTTTGTAGACACCAAACATGTATAGGTTTACTTTTATTGAAGGGATTAAAAAAAATTCACAAGCTTGTCCAAAAAAAGTGGCGCACGTTTTGCGCCATTTTCCGAAACCCATAGCGTTCTTGTTTTTCAGGATCTATGGCTCAGTGACAGCTTATTTTTTCCGTCTCGAGCTGACGTTATTACCTGTACCATTTTTGCGCAGATGCTAAGTTTTGATCGCATGTTATTGCATTTTGCGCAAAATTTGCAGTGACCAAAAAACGTAATTTTGGCGTTTGGAATTTTTTGGCTGCTTCACCATTTACCATTCAGATTAATTGATTTTATATCTTGATAGAACGGGCATTTCTGAACGCGGCGATACCAAATATGTGTATATTTTTTTTTTTTTTAACCGTTTAATTTTCAATGGGGTAAAAGGGGGGTGATTTGATCTTTTAGGTTTTATAATTTTTTTTTTAATTTTTTAAAACTTTTTTTTTTACTTTTTTTTTTAATTTTACTAGTCCCCCTAGGGGGCTATAGCGATCAGCAATCCGATTGCTCTGCCCTATCTGCAGATCACAGCTACAGAGCTAAGATCTGCAGATATGCTGCTTTACTTTTAATGCCGGCTGTATTCTGGCATTGAGAGTAAATGACTCAAGTTAGCTACAGGCATCATCACATGACCCTGTGCTACCATGGCAACCACCGGAAGCCACGTGATCATGTCACGTGACTTCTGATGGGGGCGGGGTAAGTCAGGATAATGGCGGCGCGCATATACATCTCGCTGCCAGATTTTGGCAGCGAGATGTAAGGGGTTAGTTGTCGCGGGTGGAAGCGATTCCACCCACGACTAGCAGGCACACATGTCAGCTGTTGAAAACAGCTGATATGTGCGCTGATCGCCGCGGCCTGCCCACGGCAGCAGGCGGGGATTAACTGCACACAATCCATGACGTACCCAGTACATCATAGGTCGTTAAGGAGTTAAAACGCAGATTCACAACTGAACCAAAAATACATTAAATAATGGAGTAAAGGCATAAAAAATGCAGAAGAAATGAAAAAAACAGAGAAGATAGTTATTGTGTAGTATGGTGCAGACAGCGGCAGAAACAAAAAGAAACAGAATTTATGCACCACGTGACCACGGCCTTATATGCACAAGCAACATGTCATATAGTGACACATAAAAATATAAGAAAATTCTGGCTGCTATGACAACGAACGAACAGTCCGGTGCATCTGCTGAATGACCCTTACTGCCAAATGGGTGTGACTAGGGGTGTGGCTAGAGGTGTGGCCAAAATTTGCCGCGACGTGCCCTTTGTCCCTCTTTCCTTTCTTCAAAAGTTGGGAGGTATGTTGTGGAGCATTGTATATTATGTGGCACAGTATTATGGAGCACGGTATATTATGGGGCACAGTATTGTGGAGCATGGTATATTATGGGGCACAGAATTGTGGAGCATGGTACATTATGGGGCACAGTATTGTGGAGCACGGTGTTATACAGCACTGTGCCAGCCATCCTTGGTGCCACTTTAGACATATTTAGATCACGTTGCAGTCCTCAACAAAATGGCTCCTTACTGTGATCCTAAATTTAATCCTCCCTTATCCTTTTGGAAACACCCAGATTGTGAGGGGAGCTGTGACGTCACACACAGGAGAGCAGATTCTGCCCACTTTTACTGCAGCTGTAATCCAGGCTAGTTGTACACTTGGTTTTCAGAAGCTGCTCCCCCTAGTGTATAAAAGTGGAACATATCAAACTTTTTAATTTTTTTTTTCATATTTTGCTCTATTAAAAAGAAATGATAATATTTAAACAAGACATTAAAACATTATTTTTTTTCAGTTATTAAAAAAAAAATTTGATGGCACCATCCCTTTAAGATTACAAGAGGGTAAATTATCAAATTCGGGACTGGAGAAAAACAGGTTTAACACCGCGCTTGAAGACCACGGACATCAATGTTGAACACACAATTCTTTTATTTTATTTCATTCCTACGCGTTTCGGAGACCACAACTGCCTCCTTCTTCAAGGGAAAGAATTTTACAGAGACCAAGGAGGAGCCCTTAAAAAGGATATACAGAAAAAAAGGGGGAGAAAAAAAAAGGGAAGAAAGGAAGAGGGATCCCTGGCTATGACGTCAGTTCACCGTGTGCTGCAGAGCAATGACTCATTGCCACGTGGAGTAAAGCCGCATTACATGGCCCTTACAAGAATTGAATAAAATACATATTAATACATTTAGCCTAAACAGAACATTCATAATCAAAAATCATAGCAATAAGAGATACAGAAAAAATGAATTTAAAGTGAAAAAGTGAAAAGGAAAAAGGGGGGGAAAAATGTAACTATTAATGATCTTTGACACGAACCCGGGGCAGAGAGGCCGTGAGATTGACCGGCCATCTCACTGACATTGTGCTAACAGAGAGGTTAAATGATGCCTCATGATTAGCTACAAAAACCATTAAAAACCAAGTGCAAATAACATGCAAATCCATCTGTCATTTTACCCTTTATTAGATCTAATAAAGGGTAAAATGACAGATGGATTTGCACTCAATTTCATTACAACCTTCAGTAAGGATAATTTAATCATAAGGGACACTCTATCTAAGCATTGGTCGATCCTGCAAAAAGATCCCATTCTTAGCTCCATTTTGCCCTCAGCTCCTGGTATCACCTTCAAACGAGCACCGACTATCAAAACTATAGTTGCCCCCAGTAGACTCAGAACAGTAACACCTAACCAAAATAAGAATACTCCTACCATAGGGGGAGCTTTTAGATGTGGGTCAAAAAAATGTTTGTGTTGCAAAAACATATGCCACGGGAGGACCACTTTCAGTACTCCTGGTTTCTCTGAGAATTTCCCAATAAGAGATCATCTGACATGACAGTCCGATTATGTGGTGTATCTGGTGGACTGTAAATGTGGGAAGCAGTATGTAGGTCGGACCAGTCAGGAACTCCATAATAGAGTCAACTCCCATCACCATAATATCAAGATTGGCTTCCTAAAGCATGGGTTGTCTAAACACTGCACTATTGCACACAATAAAAATCCAGATTTTAAAATCACGCCCATTGAGCAGGTTCCCCCTAATGCCAACAATAGGGCAGAAACACTCAGTAGAAAGGAAACCTACTGGATACACAGATTGAATACTCTCAAACCCTTTGGCCTCAATGAGATTACTGATTTATTTTATTAATTTATGGGAATATGTTTTTGTGATATTTTATGATATTTAGAATCATAATGATTGCCTTTTATGTTTTATTCGTTCATATATCCTTTATATATTCAATATATGAAATTTTTATATATATATATACATATTTTTATATCATCTTTTTATATCATTTTTTCTCTGATGGATTGTTTTTATATTTTTATATTCATTCAAATATTTAATATATTCATGTCATAAATGTTGTTTTAATTACCAGTTCAGATATTTTATAAACCCCCCCCCCCCCTCCACCCTCCCCCCCTTTTTTCATGTTACTAAAGATATACTGTTAACATATGTTTTGTCATTAATCCCCGTGCACATCGCACATATGTCCTGATTTTTATCCATTCTTTATTAATTCATTTCCTTGCTTAAATTACTACGTGTTTCAAATAATGCATTATTGTTTTTAAACTACCCTTTTCCCTTTCCTTGCTTTTTAGTGTTAAAGATTAGTTTTTTTCGGTAAACCAATTATGAGAGAGATTTGGATGCTTTGTCAGATTAAAATGAACTATCCTTTGTTCTTCCCAGCACTGTCGGGCTTGATCCCGCTTCACACTTCCCTGAGCATTTCATTTGTGATTTGTTGTCTTTCCTTCTCCACGGCATGACTACATGGATTTTTGTGTTAAAATCCTTAACTGTCACTGGCTGCACGCACGCGCACTATAGCTAGTTCCCACGCTTCTGAACTTTCTTAACCTTGGGATGTGAGGAACTTGCTACTTTCTATGTGAAGCGCGCCTGCTCTTTGCAATTTTTTCCCACGATCTGAACTCCTTTCACCTCTTCTCATTAAGAGAATCTGCCTCCATTCTTATACATGCGCACTACACCGTTCCTCTGTTGTTCCTCCTGGTTTATCACAACGGATCCTTTTTATTAGTCGCTCCAATTCAAGTGCACTTCACTCATATAATTAATTAAAAAGTTTGAGTTTTGATATTTAATAATAATAAAAATGATGTCACTATTGGTCCTACTTGCAAATATAATATATGCCCCGTTCTATTTGCCGATTTTTGCCTAGTGCATGTTATTTGCACTTGGTTTTTAATGGTTTTTGTAGCTAATCATGAGGCATCATTTAACCTCTCTGTTAGCACAATGTCAGTGAGATGGCCGGTCAATCTCACGGCCTCTCTGCCCCGGGTTCGTGTCAAAGATCATTAATAGTTACATTTTTCCCCCCCTTTTTCCTTTCCACTTTTTCACTTTAAATTCATTTTTTCTGGATCTCTTATTGCTATGATTTTTGATTATGAATGTTCTGTTTGGGCTAAATGTATTAATATGTATTTTATTCAATTCTTGTAAGGGCCATGTAATGCGGCTTTACTCCACGTGGCAATGAGTCATTGCTCTGCAGCACACGGTGAACTGACGTCATAGCCAGGGATCCCTCTTCCTTTCTTCCCTTTTTTTTTCTCCCCCTTTTTTTCTGTATATCCTTTTTAAGGGCTCCTCCTTGGTCTCTGTAAAATTCTTTTCCCTGAAGAAGGAGGCAGTTGTGGTCTCCGAAACGCGTAGGAATGAAATAAAATAAAAGAATTGTGTGTTCAACACTGATGTCCGTGGTCTTCAAGCGCGGTGTTAAACCTGTTTTTCTCCAGTCCCGAATTTGATGTCTTGCTTGCACAACAGGGCTGCTGCTGGACCACCTTAGCACTCGCTTATGCCACTAAAGGGGTTGTGACTGGCACAACCCGACCAGGTGAGTGCACCATTTCCTTATACCCTTTACCCAGTAAATCGGGTAATACCCTATTGCGCCTTTTCTCTCCTAATTATAGTTTACTCAAGAGGGTAAATTGCAATGTTTGATTTTTCCTTTTTTGTCTCTGAAATATCTATTGTCTGAATCTGCGACGAGCCTGCCTAGTTATTTATAGCTTTCCTTGCTTTTATTACATAAGCCCAATGAAGCTAAATATGGAGACAGGGAGAATTGAAATATTGCATTGCATTAGATAATCTGTGTTAAAGTTTGTCACATATGTGGGGTATTTCTACAGAAAGTGCCATTAGCAATTCATGGTACTTTACTATTTCAATAAATTTCAGCTGAAACTTTCACAGAAGGGTCTTATTATATTTTCTAACATGTATGATAGGAATTCAAACAGCATAGTATCTATTAAACTTGTAGTATATAGATTTTTTTTCCCCCGCGTTTTGCACCGAGGTCCTATCTTTGTAGTTTGCACACAAACTTATTATTGCTCAAAAAAAACCCTCCCAGTTGTATAAATATATTCAGATACTTCTATGGGGACTCATTGTAGTGTACTCTGATTTTATACAGTGTAAACTCACTAGTAATCAGTGGCATAGCTAGAGTCTGATGGGCACCGTTGCTAAATTTGGACCTGGGACCTCCTGCATGTTTATCAGAAGGTTGGGTACTTGTAGTACTCAAGATACTATAAAGACATACTGTCAAAACCCCATGTAGTAATGTCCCCCGTCTTGTAATTATGTTCTTGATCCTGGCCCCTTCCTGAAATAAAGCACTCCATTCTGGGCTCCTTCCTGTAATAATTTTCCCATAAGGGGGCCCTTTTAT
Organism: Anomaloglossus baeobatrachus; assembly: GCF_048569485.1. Lineage (NCBI taxonomy): Eukaryota > Metazoa > Chordata > Amphibia > Anura > Aromobatidae > Anomaloglossus > Anomaloglossus baeobatrachus. Next base: position 694,647,421 of record NC_134354.1, read on the forward strand.
TATGAATTTCCCCCTTCCTTTTTTAAGGATTTATCCTGTGCTCAGCATAGAGCACAACATAAATGTGAACTGATCCAAAATGTTCTGTGCCCCAAATTGCCACCAAGTAGCATTAAACTCAACCCACAAAAACTCCAGTCTGTACTCAGGTCCATCATTTGTTAACTGAAATATAGGGGGCTTCCATGTTACTGGCAGCACACAGGTTCTGGAAAATGCTATGACTCCCCCAAAAAGAAATCCAGCAAAATCTGCACACCCAAATCCAAATGCCTCCCTCTTTTATGAGCAGCACAATGTGCCTAAACCACAGTTAAAGTCCACTTGTTTGGCAGTGTTGCAGTGAGGAGACCCCCCCTTAATTTTTGAGGTGCAGATTACCAGAAGCACGAGCTGGGCACAATGTATGGTCATTCTGAAACATTCTGTCACATGGAGCATTTCCCAAACTTTGCCAACTGTAATGGCGGCATTGGACTCTGTTCAGATTGTAAATTCTGACATTCTGCCCTATGGTTTCTCTGGTGTCTGGGATCAACATAGGCAGGCTCGGGCATCAACCTTCTCTGTGCTGATTCATAAGCAGGCTAGCAAGTTAATCTCTGCTGGTCTGCTTATTCCTTTAATCACATGTTCTGGTAGGACCTATCACATCTGCTCCCCTCCTATTTACTGTATGTTGGTTTATTTTATGTTGGTTTGTGAGGTGTGATGTCTCAGATTTGCTGGTGAGAGTAGTGGTTATTGCTTGGTGCAATTGTGGAGATTACCCCTGTCGTTTTGTAGCTTCCTTACTGCTCTTGTTTTTCTCCTTAAACTCTTATTGTCTTTACCTTGTGTGTGTGTGTGTGTGTGTGTGTGTGTGTGTGTGTGTGTGTGTGTGTGTGTGTGTGTGTGTGTGTGAGACAGCGTTTTGGGTTTTCCCTTGTCTTTCTTTATCTGTGGTTTCAACACACTCCCGTCTCATCCCTCCCTGGGGCTAGGGAAAGAAGGAGGAATCAGATCAGGACTGGTCAGGAACCAGGGACAGGAAGGAGACTCAGGCATCTCCACCATCAGTAGTGTCCCTGAGATTAGGAATAGCATAGGGTCCCCTTGCTTGAGAGACAGCTTAGGAGACCCGGTTTACTGCTATCCTAAAGTCATTTTTCCTCACTGCCCAATAGTATAACATTTTGTGACACACGTGTAGTGTCAATATGCGCACTGCACCCCCGGGTGAATTCATTGAGGGGTGCAATTTGTAAAATGGGGTTACTTGTCTGAAATTTCTGCTGTTCTGGCACCTCAGGGGTTCTGCTAATGTGACATAGCACCCGCAAACCATTCCAACTACATCTCAACTCAAATATGGCGCTCCTTCCCTTCTTCATGTCTGTATACTTTTTTACTTCCTCCCCAGCCCAGGAGATGTGGTAAGATCAGGCCATGGCCATTTTTTTTTTACCTATCCCACTAAATCCGCAGTCTTTTCGAGGGGGGGGGGGGGTATTGATTTGTATGTATCCGCGTCTTTAAAGCGGATACAAATACACTGCAGGCAACGGGCACAGGGAGCTGATTGAACCCGGAACTGCCGACAGCTGCATTTCCGGGGTCACAACACGCGCGCTCCAATCAGCTTCTTGCCAAGAGCTGGGGCATCCAAACCTGTGCAGAGCTCACAGCAGGCACCAGTGTGACGTCTGGAGGATAATCACCGGGTCCGGAGCAGATAATAAGCTGTCTATATGTGAAGGGGGGCTTTACTGCTAACTGTATGTGATGGGGGGGAGGGGCGCACTGCATGCTCAGAAATGCCTGTGCTATCTGTATGTGATGGGGGGAGGAGTGCACTGCATACTCAGAAATGCCTGTGCTAACTATATGTGATGGGGGAGGGGTGCACTGCATCATGCAGTGCACCCCTCCCCCCATCACATACAGTTAGCACAGGCATTTCTGAGTATGCAGTGCGCCCCTCCCCCATCACATACAATTAGCAGTTAGCACAGGCATTTCTGAGTATGCATGCAGTCTGCATGCATACTCAGAAATGCCTGTGCTAACTGCTAATTGTATGTGATGGGGGGAGGGGCGCACTGCATACTCAGAAATGCCTGTGCTAACTGTATGTGATGGGTGGAGGGGAGAGCCTAGAATGTATGGGCTCCTTACAGGTTAGTTGATGATCGTTGCGATGTTTCTTTTTGTCCACTATAATCATGCAAGGGGAGGCTGCTGGGAGAGAGGCTGAGGCTGGGGGAGGCTGGGAAGAGAGAGAGGCTGGGAAGAGAAAGAGGCTGAGGCTGGGGGAGGCTGGGAAGAGAGAAAGGCTGGGAAGAGAAAGAGGCTGAGGCTGGGGGGAGGCTGGGAAGAGAGAGAGAGGCTGAGGCTGGGAAGAGAGAGAGGCTTAGGCTGGGGGGAGGCTGGGAAGAGAGAGAGGCTGAGGCTGGGGGGAGGCTGGGAAGAGAGGCTGAGGCTGGGGGGAGAGAGGCTGAGGCTGGGGGAGAGGGAGGCTGGGGGGAGAGAGGCTGAGGCTGGGGGGGAGGCTGGGGGGAGAGAGAGGCTAAGGCTGGGGGGAGAGAGAGGCTGGGGGAGAGAGGCTGAGGCTGGGGGGAGAGAGAGGCTGAAGCTGGGGGGAGGCTGGGGGGAGAGAGAGGCTGAGAGGAGAGAGGCTGATGCTGGGGGAGGCTGGGGGGAGAGGGAGGCTGGGGGGAGAGAGAGGCTGAGGCTAGGGGGGAGGCTGGGGAGAGAGAGAGGCTGAGGCTGGGGGGAGGCTGGGGGGGAGAAAGAGAGGCTGAGAGGCTGAGGCTGGGAGGAGAGAGGCAGATGCTGGGGGAGGCTGGGAGGAGAGAGGCTGATTTTGGGGGAGGCTGATGCTGAGGGAGGCTGATGCTGAGGGAGGCTGATGCTGGGGGAGGCTGGGAGGGGGAGTGTTGGAGGAGGGAAGCTGATGCTGAGGGAGACTTGGAGGAGGGAGGCTGAGGGAGGAGGGAGGCTGATGCTGGGGGAGGCTGGGAGGAGGGAGGCTAATGCTGGGGGAGGCTGGGAGGAGGGAGGCTAATGCTGGGGGAGGCTAGGAGGAGGGAGGCTGATGCTGGGGGAGGCTGGGAAGAGGGAGGCTGAGGCTGGGGGAGGCTGGGAGGAGGGAGGCTGATGCTGGGGGAGGCTGATGCTGGGGGAGGCTGGGAGGAGAGAGGCTGATGCTGGGAGGGGGAAGGTGAGGCTTGGAGGAGGGAGGCTGATGCTGAGGGAGGCTGGGAGGAGGGAGGCTGATGCTGAGGGAGGCTGATGCTGAGGGAGGCTGATGCTAGGGGAGGCTGGGAGGGAGGAGGCTGATGCTGGGGGAGGCTGGGAGGAAGGAGGCTGATGCTGGGGGAGCCTGGGAGGAAGGAGGCTGATGCTGGGGGAGCCTGGGAGGAGGGAGGCTGATGCTGGGGGAGGCTGCGAGGAGGGAGGCTGATGCTGGGGGAGGCTGATGCTGAGGGAGGCTGATGCTGAGGGAGGCTGATGCTGGGGGAGGCTGGGAGGGGGAGGCTTGGAGGAGGGAAGCTGATGCTGAGGGAGACTTGGAGGAGGGAGGCTGATGCTGGGAGGAGGGAGGCTGATGCTGGGGGAGGCTAGGAGGAGGGAGGCTGATGCTGGGAGGAGGGAGGCTGATGCTGGGGGAGGCTGATGCTGGGGGAGGCTGATGCTGAGGGAGGCTGATGCTGAGGGAGGCTGATGCTGGGGGAGGCTGGGAGGGGGAGGGGGAGGCTTGGAGGAGGGAAGTTGATGATGAGGGAGACTTGGAGGGGGGAGGCTGAGGGAGGAGAGAGGCTGATGCTGGGAGGAGGGAGGCTGATGCTGGGGGAGGCTGGGAGGAGGGAGGCTGATGCTGGGGGAGGCTGGGAGGAGGGAGGCTGATGCTGGGGGAAGCTGGGAGCAGGGAGGCTGATGCTGGGGGAGGCTGGGAGGAGAGAGGCTAATGCTGGAGGAGGCTCATGCTGGGGTAGGCTGGGAGGAGAGAGGCTGATGCTGGAGGAGGCTCATGCTGGGGGAGGATGGGAGGAGAGAGGCTGATGCTGGGGTAATCTGGGAGCAGGGAGGCTGATGCTGAGGGAGGCTGGGGGGAGAGAGGCTGAAGCTGGGGGAGGCTGGGGGGAGAGAGGCTGATGCTGGGGGAGGCTGGGGGGAGAGAGGCTGATGCTGAGGGAGAGGCTGCTGCTGGAGGCGGGGGGAGAGAGGCTGCTGCTGGGGGAATGGAAGAGAGGGGCCAATGCTAGAGACAGAGGACAAGGGTTGAGGGATAGAGCAATGACAATATCGATGGGGGGGGAGTGTAAGTACTCAGAATAAGAGGGGGGCAGCATTGGGAGCTCATTATGGAGAAGGGGCAGCATGTGTGGGCTCAGTATGGAGTGGAACAATGTAGGGGAGTCAATATCAAGAGTGGGGTAGTGTGTGTGTGTGTGTGTGTGTGTGTGTGTGTGTGTCTCAGCATAAGCGCTAGTGTGGTGGTCTTAGTATGATGAGTGGGGCAGCATGGAGGTGTCATTATGGAAAAGAGGAAGGCAGCATTAGGAGCTCATGGAGAGGGGCAGCATGCACGGGACACTATGAGGAGGGGGCAGCATGCATGGGACATTGTGAGGAGGGGGCAGCATGCATGGGACATTGTGAGGAGGGGGCAGCATGCATGGGACACTGTGAGGAGGGGGCAGCATGCATGGGACATTGTGAGGAGGGGGCAGCATGCATGGGACACTGTCAGGAGGGGGCAGCATGCATGGGACACTGTCAGGAGGGGGAAGCATGCATGGGACACTGTCAGGAGGGGCAGCATGCATGGGACACTGTCAGGAGGGGGCAGCATGCATGGGACACTGTGAGGAGGGGGCAGCATGCATGGGACACTGTGAGGAGGGGGCAGCATGCATGGGACACTGTGAGGAGGGGGCAGCATGCATGGGACACTGTCAGGAGGGGGCAGCATGCATGGGACACTGTCAGGAGGGGGCAGCATCCATGGGACATTGTGAGGAGGGGGCAGTATGCATGGGACATTGTGAGGAGGGGGCAGCATGCATGGGACATTGTGAGGAGGGGGCAGCATGCATAGGACATTGTGAGGAGGGGGCAGCATGCATGGGACATTGTGAGGAGGGGGCAGCATGCATGGGACACTGTGAGGAGGGGGCAGCATGCATGGGACACTGTCAGGAGGGGCAGCATGCATGGGACACTGTCAGGAGGGGGCAGCATGCATGGGACACTGTGAGGAGGGGGCAGCATGCATGGGACACTGTGAGGAGGGGGCAGCATGCATGGGACACTGTGAGGAGGGGGCAGCATGCATGGGACACTGTCAGGAGGGAGCAGCATGCATGGGACACTGTCAGGAGGGGGCAGCATCCATGGGACATTGTGAGGAGGGGGCAGTATGCATGGGACATTGTGAGGAGGGGGCAGCATGCATGGGACATTGTGAGGAGGGGGCAGCATGCATAGGACATTGTGAGGAGGGGGCAGCATGCATGGGACATTGTGAGGAGGGGGCAGCATGCATGGGACATTGTGAGGAGGGGGCAGCATGCATGGGACACTGTCAGGAGGGGCAGCATGCATGGGACACTGTCAGGAGGGGGCAGCATGCATGGGACACTGTCAGGAGGGGCAGCATGCATGGGACACTGTCAGGAGGGGGCAGCATGCATGGGACACTGTGAGGAGGGGGAAGCATGCATGGGACACTGTGAGGAGGGGGCAGCATGCATGGGACACTGTGAGGAGGGGGCAGCATGCATGGGACACTGTCAGGAGGGGGCAGCATGCATGGGACACTGTCAGGAGGGGGCAGCATTCATGGGACATTGTGAGGAGGGGGCAGTATGCATGGGACATTGTGAGGAGGGGGCAGCATGCATGGGACATTGTGAGGAGGGGGCAGCATGCATGGGACATTGTGAGGAGGGGGCAGCATGCATGGGACATTGTGAGGAGGGGGCAGCATGCATGGGAGATTGTGAGGAGGGGGCAGCATGCATGGGACATTGTGAGGAGGGGGCAGCATGCATGGGAGATTGTGAGGAGGGGCAGCATGATGTGAGGACAATGTGCAGATCATATTTCATAATTGAGGAAGGTGTGGTGGGTATAATTTATAAGGGAGGGTAGTGTGTAGTATATTAGGGGCAGTGTGACAGTCACAGTATATAAGTGGGGACGGTGTGGTGGGAATATTTTATACTCATGCTATGTTTTGATGTGCCTGTGGTGATCCCCATTGGGGGGGGGGGGTTTAGTGCCCTTCATTTCTCATTGATACTTTTTCAAGTGTTTTACAAAGTAGATCTGCCTTAAACAGATGTCGTGTGCGAAAACTCAGTTTTACGTTGTCACTAAGGGGCGCGACCACTTAAAGTGCCTAGGGCAGCACAAAGGCAAAATACAGCCCTGTGTACGGTCAGGCACGGCCATTACACAGCACACAGCAGGGGCACATTTATAAGATTATCTCAGCACAGGAACATCTTTTTTAATCACATCTGATTGTGGAACTCATTACTATTCTGAGATCTGTTGATTAAAATGAACAATGTTGGTGGGAAACCCCTTTAAGTGATTCTGTCACCTACATCTGTGTGCTGCTTCAGCCCTGCCATTGCCCTCTTCATCTGACTTCTAGATTCTATGGCTTTCAGCGTGTCCTGCCTCAACTGTTTGTATGTCATTCAACATAACCATTTACCCGCTTCCTACTCTTCTATGTGCCTTCCTGCATTTCGTGCTAGCGCTCTTTATTTGTATGTTGATACTTACCTACAGCTTTGTGAATCCACAACAATGTCTATCATATAACAATAAAAAAAAACAACCATAAAATAATGCCTCTCACTAGTGATGAGCGAGTACCAAAAAGTTCGGGCCGAGCATCCCAAGACACTTGTGTACTCGGCCCGAGCACCGAGCCCAATGTTATCCTATGGGAGACCCGAGTATTTTTATGAAATGACCCCCGGCAGCATGTAGAAACCCTAAAAATGTCACAAAAGTCTCAGAAGAGTGCTCAAATGACATGGCAACAGCATGGGGAAGACCCCTTGAACCATTTATCACTCAAAAGTCACAGCTGTGAACAATTTTGTCCGAGTTTTACGCCATTTTTACGGACTCACCAGAAAACCTTCCAAAATGACACCAAAATGAATTTTCATGGCGGAAATATTAAGGGCACATACCCAATAGTGAGATAGAGCTGGTGTATGTTACTTTTTGAGATTAATACATGAAAGATTTTACGTAAAACATTGTGTGGCACTCCGATGTACAAAACGCACGTTTTGTGCTTTTTACTAGCGATGTCGGTAATTTTTTTTTTCATTCTATCTCCCGTCGGTCGGTCTCACTCTGTCAGTCTCTCTGTCTTGTCTGTCCCCCTCTCACAGTCTGTCGGTCATTCTCCCCCCTCTCTCTTACTTACTGTTCCCCGATCACCGGCCCGGCGCTGCACTGCTGTTCACTAAACTCCGGCGGCTTTTCCTCTTTTGAAAAAGCCGGCCGCTCATTAAACAATCTCGTATTCCCTGCTTTCCTGCTTTTCGGCGCCTATGATTGGTTGCAGTGAGACACGCCCCCACGCTGAGTGACAGGTGTCTCACTGCACCCAATCACAGCAGCCGGTGGGTGTGTCTATACTGTGCAGTGAAATTAATAATTAAATAATTTAAAAAAACGGCGTGCGGTCCCCCCAATTTTAATACCAGCCAGATAACGCCATACGGCTGAAGGCTGGTATTCTCAGGATGGGGAGCTCCACGTTATGGGGAGCCCCCCAGCCTAACAATATCTGTCAGCAGCCGCCCAGAATTGCCGCATACATTAGATGCAACAGTTCTGGGACAGTACCCGGCTCTTCCCGATTTACCCTAGTGCGTTGGCAAATCGGGGTAATAAGGAGTTATTAATAAGGAGGTAATAAGGAGTTAATGGCAGCCCATAGCTGCCAATAAGTCCTAGATTAATCATGTCAGGCGTCTCCCCAAGATTCCTTCCATGATTAATCTGTAAATTACAGTTAAAAAACACACACACCCAAAAAATCCTTTATTAGAAATAAAAAACAGTAACAAAGTCCCTCATCACCAATTTATTAACCCCGACAAACCCTCCATGTCGGCGTAATCCACAGTCCTCCAGCGTCGCATCCAGCTGTGCTGCATGAAGGTGACAGGAGCTGCAGAATACACCGCCGCTCCTGTCAGCTTCACACAGTAACTGAAGACAGCCGCGCGATCAGCTGAGCTGTCACTGAGGTTACCTGGATCCAGCGGTGGATGCAGCGGTGGCCGCGGGTAACCTCAGTGACAGCTCAGCTGATAGCGCTACTCACCGCCGCTCCGGTCAGCTCCACGCAGCAACTGAGGTGAGTATAGCGATCAGCTGAGCTGTCATTGAGGTTAATCGCGGCCACCGCTGGATCCAGCGGTGGCCGTGAGTTACCTGACTGACAGCAGCTGATCGCACTACTCACCTCAGTTGCTGTGTGAAACTGACAGGAGCGGCGGTGTATTCTGCAGCTCCTGTCACCTGCATGCAGCAGAGCTGGACGCGATGCTGGAGGTCCGTGGATTACGCCGGACATGGAGGGCTTTGTCGGGGTTAATAAATTGGTGATGAGGGACTTTGTTATTGTTTTTTATTTCTAATAAAGGATTTTTCGGGTGTGTGTTTTTTAACTGTAATTTACAGATTAATCATGGAAGGTTTCTTGGGGAGACGCCTGACATGATTAATCTAGGACTTATTAACTCCTTATTACCCAGATTTGCGAACGCACTAGGGTAAATCGGGAAGAGCCGGGTACAGTCCCAGAACTGTCGCATATAATGTATGCGGCAATTCTGGGTGGCTGCTGACTGATATTGTTAGGCTGGGGGGCTCCCCATAACGTGGGGCTCCCCATCCTGAGAATACCAGCCTTCAGCTGTATGGCTTTATCTGGCTGGTATTAAAATTGGGGGGACCGCACGCCGGTTTTTTAAAATTATTTATTTATTTATTTTACTGCACAGTATAGACACGCCCACCGGCTGCTGTGATTGGGTGCAGTGAGACACCTGTCACTCAGCGTGGGGGCGTGTCTCACTGCAACCAATCATAGGCGCCTGTGGGCGGGGAAAGTAGGGAATATGAGATGGCTGTGTGCAGAGCACAGCGTGCCCGCCGGTATAAAGGCTCGGTCACGCTGTGCGGGCCGGCCAATCACTGCAATTCCACAACTAACAGGGCTGTGGCATTGCAGTGGTCTGCCAGCCAATCCCTGCATGAGGGCTGGCTCTCAAAAGAGCGACAACATGCAGGGATGAAGACCACGAGTACAGCACGAGTAGCCCGAGTACAGTGATACTCGTGTGAGTACCGAGTAGTGACAAGCATACTCGCTCATCACTACCTCTCACCTGTAACTGCTGACTTTATAAGCAGCTCCTACTTAGTTTTCCATAGCTTGGCACAGACAGCACAATGCAATGACAGGCTGTCTAGGTATTGCGGGAAAGGGGCAAGTGGTTCTTCGCTTTGCAATAGTTTCAACTGTATATGTGTCTGATGAAATACATCCAGCTGAAAATAAAGCTGATACAAGTGGGTTCCCCTTTGCTCCGGTCGTGGTTGAACATCCGTGCCAAATGTTCCTGTTTTGCACAGTCTGTGGTGAAGGTACATATGTGTGTGTGTGTCCGTGTGTGTGTGACGCCCTGGACTAGACAGGTAGTCACAGGTAGGCCCCCTGCACAAACACTAGCCCCTAAAAAGGTATCAGCAGCCAACCTAAAAACCCTTAGTCACCCCTCTCAGGTCTTGACGTTCACACCCGGGGGCGGGGCCAGGCGGTTAGCCATGCCCACCGAGGAGTTCGGATAGCCTGAGGCGGGAAAAACACACAGATCGGTTAGGGAAGTGGAGTAGAGAGGAGTAGCATCTGTCAGGGATCTGGGTAGGAGCCCGGATACCCTGTGGCCAGGAGGCAGATGGTGGTGGCCACCTGCAGGAGCCAGGAAGACAGCCGGTGGAACCGTCAGGGACCAGGACAGGGTAGTGGCCCACCGGTACCGAACCGGGGAAGCGAACGGAAACCGGAGCACCAGGAGGGGTACTCAGACCCAGTACGAGGCCCAGAAGCCACTAGACCGAGTCAAATTCACTGATTGGGCTCTGGACCTTAGGTTCTTTCCCACCCAAGTCCCGACTGAAGGCAACAGCCCAACGAGGGGGATAGAAAGCCAACGCCCAGGCATAGAGATCCCACGGGCCAGCGTCTGTGGGCAAACGGGCTCCCCCGACATCCACTAGCTGGGGAGCGGACTCCTGTCGCTGAAGCAAAGGAAGTCAGCATTCTATTACAGAGGTGCAGGAGAAAGGCGGGGACCACCAACCTAAGTAAGGGGCAAAGATCAGCCAGCTGCGGGCACCGACCACCATCCTTTTGGTTTACCAGAGACTCCGGTGTATTTATAATAGTGAGTACAACAGTGCCCTCGGGCAGCGCATAGCACCGCACCATCCCGCCCGCACCTCTCGCCCAATTGGGTTCCTGGGGCCACCAACCCCTGCCACCGAAGGGGATCAACACCAAGCTGCACAACACCGTCCCCGGGAGCCTAGTCAACGGCAGCAGTGGTGCCCACTCACTCACCACAACCCGTGGGTGGCGTCACAAACTTAATCCCCAAACAACTGTGGCCCTGGCCGTGAACCTCCCCACCGAAATCCCCTCACGTAGCGCAAGCATCCCTTGAGAGCGACGTGACCCCCGGGTCGGCGAGGAGCTGCCACCCACCGACGAGCACGGATCCGAGCGGCTCGGCAGCCGGCCGAACACCGGGGCGGTACATGTGCATGTTCCTTGTGCTGTCCCTGTGCTATCCGTGTGACATCCTGATAGCACAAGGACACCATGAGCTGGTATACTTACCTTTCTCCATTGCTGCTGTCTCTGGCGCTGCTGTTACTTCTGGGTCCGCGGTGAGTGCAGTGAATATGCAATGAGTATAATGAGCAGGCCCGGAAGCAACAGCAGAGACAGTAGCACTGGAGACAGGTAAGTATAAAAAATCTTTAATTTCAAGTGACATTGTTGCGCCCCTGAGGTTTTAGTCGCCACAGGGTACTGCACCTCACTTAAGGTGTGGTACTCATCCTGTATATTGAGGATGTCGGTGCCGGTTCCACATCCAAACATTCCATAAATACACAGCAGGTAGCCCTCTTCACTGGGGACCAGGCTAGGGTCGGGTCTGAAGGCTTGCCACCAAACACTGGGGCATCCACCCACTAGTGACAGGAACTCGTGGATGGGAGGGGCAGGCACTGGGGGAGAGAGAGGAGGTCACTCACACAAGAGAGTCGTGCCCTGACTCTGGTCAGGGAAGGGAGCAAGGAGCTTACCTGTGGAACTTGTGGGAGACAGGAGTAAATACGGTCGCTGAGGGGAGAGCTTAGTTGCTCCCTCGAGACTGGCGCAGTTAAGGGTACAGAGCCCTAGGGTGGCATATATTTCAAGTTGCACCACCAAAATCCAACGGACAGGGAGATTTTAAGTCCCTCAGGCCACCACAAGATCCCAGAGAACAGTAGCAACATAGAGCCCGCAGTCGTGATCAAAGTCAGGCCCCAAAAGGACTCGCGCTGCCTGCAGAAGAGACATGAACTTTAACACCGAACAGAGGTCCTCAAGCTCTTCAGGTAACGGGGATCCACACAGAAAGCTCAAGAAGAAAGGGCCCACAATCCACAGCAGCGGCGGTGACCTCCGAATTATCCGGGATCGGCTGAAGCCCATCACAGCATGGATCAGCACTGTAAGGGTGACAACTGGACAGTGAGTAAAACCTTGAACCTCAGCTACTGAGTCAGCCCTTCATTGCCGGTGCCGTCGTCACTACTATCCCCATCATCCTCCCTGGGGCCTAGCTCTACCTGTAGAGAGCTGAACCATCCCGGCTGTGACACCATCCGCCCTAGAAGACAGCACTCACAGCGGTGGCCGATCCCTGGCCGCACACCACAGGTGGCGTCTTGAGATAGCTACAACATCCTTCATCCTCATCAACCCCACCATCCTTTTCCACCATCCACTTCCCCTTTTTGTGGACAAATCGGGGTCACAAAACTGGGCAAGGCCACCTGTGACAACCCCCTGACCCTCACCGGCCGGTGACGAGTAACCCTCAGACCCCGTGGGGTGCTCCAACTTGGCGTCATGAACAGGATAACGTGCCCGTAACAACGGGTACTGTGCGCCTAATAGTCTACATTTCTAGACTGTTTATTTGGAAAAATTGCACCTAGGTGGCCATTAGTATAGAAGTTGATAGGAGCGCACTAACATTCTAGAGAGATTAAGGGATGATAACAAAGGGGTGCTATCTGGTGCGGTAGAGTGGGTGAACGCAACAAGAGAGAGAAAGCAACCGCACATGGATCAGATGCACACCAAAAGTATAAGATAAAATAGCCTTTATTGTATACCAATTTTAAAAACATTTAAAAAGGTGCAAAACATGCAAACAGCCAGAGGTGGGGGTAGGAGTGCCCTGGGCAAAAAAATCACAACGGCATCATATAACGGTAATAATTACATACATGAGTAGATTAATCAAAAATGCTGTAAAGAAAAAGTGCCAATATATAATGCTGAATGCCCAACAATGTTAGGTCTGGACAACCAGGAGCAATAGAAGTAACCTAAATCAGCCAGATATATGCAATGTTCCAAGAAGGGGATAGTAAATATAATAGTACGGAGGGAGGGTCACAGGTACACAATTTGCGCAAATAATGAAATACAATAATACAAAGCACCACAGGTGGCGTCTTGAGATAGCTACAACATCCTTCATCCTCATCACCCCCACCATCCTTTTCCACCATCCACTTCCCCTTTTTGTGGACAAATCGGGGTCACAAAACTGGGCAAGGCCACCTGTGACAACCCCCTGACCCTCACCGGCCGGTGACGAGTAACCCTCAGACCCCGTGGGGTGCTCCAACTTGGCGTCATGAACAGGATAACGTGCCCTTAACAACAGGTACTGTGCGCCTAATAGTCTACATTTCTAGACTGTTTATTTGGAAAAATTGCACCTAGGTGGCCATTGAAGAACAACAAGTGGTCAAGGTGTGCCCGCCGTTTGTGGGCTGGAGGGGAGAGTGACGCGAAAGTCTAAGCCCACCTCTCCTATGCCAGGACATGGGAGAAATGAAACTAAAGAAAATGGGCGTAGAGTTCCGCCTCCCAGGAGATGGAACAGAGAGACAGTATGGCACAGGAGTTGGAGTGAGCAGACACACCGGAGTCACCTGAAGCGCAGGGAGCCAAGCATGCCACACTCTGTCCGTCAAGGAAGCACACCGATGCGCCCAATGATCTGGAGCGCAAAAGACGTGGAGGTCGAAGTAGTCCGGCTGAGGCAAAGGCTGAGGCAGCTGCAGCTGGATGCCATCCAGCAGTGGGAGGCATCCATGATGGGGTCGGTGGAGGCAATCAGGGCCTATGAAAATTGGCGTCCACTAGCGCTGGAGGAGGTAATAAAAAGTCAAGTTACCCCCACTAACAGTGACGCACTCCAGGCCCCACTGACACGTTCACTGTCCTCAGTCCCAGGCCCCACAGCCTATGACCCAGTTGCCAACCCCCAGGCAGCTGAAGACCCGGCCGCCAACCCCCAGGCGGCTCAAGACCCAGTCGCCGACCCCCAGGCAGCTGAAGACCCAGTCGCTGACCCCCAGGCAGCCAAAGTTGCAGCCGCCTATAGCCAGGCAGTGGAGAATTCAGCTGCCCCTGACCTGGCAGCCTCTGACCTGTAACCAGGGATCGAGGCTCACACCAGAGAGCTGGAAGACGCCCTCCTGGGTATATCCTGGGGGGATTGCCAGGTGGTCCTTGAGGTCCCCGCAGCCACACCAACCAGTGAGGGGGACAACCCGTGGACTGTCTGCAAGGCTACCATTGTCCAGCTGGATGCCGAGGATCGGCAGTGCCAGGATCGCCTGGCGGCTGTGGAGGCCCATAACATGGCGGCCAAATAGCGGCTCCGGAAGGCCTGGCCAGCAGAGCGGGGACCACTAAGGATGGACATCGTCACAAGGTTTAACTTACTGCGGGGGTGGGGATTCAACTCTGAGCCGAGACTGGCCAAAGAGATCTTCGTGTCCCACCAAGATGTTGAGTTCCGCCTCCGTAGCATCAGGACGGGACCTGTATCCTAGAGATAGGGTAATTTACACCCGGTATAAGGGAGAGCGGTGCTGGTGTACCCTGGACGTGGGACTGTGTCGCCCGGAGGTGTCTGCTGCAGCAGCAGAGCCCATTCCGACTGCACGTCCGGTGCCAGTCCCCACTTCCCACCAAAACCCCTGCAACAGAAAGACCTGGTACAGTTGCACGCAAATTGTGGAGGAGAATCCTAGGAAACCTGGTGGACCGGAGTTCCCCTACCCACAGTAAGAATGTTAGTATCGTTTAAAAGTTTGATCTGATGGACAACCGGGCCACTGGACTATGTATGGGTGGCCGGAACTTTTTTTGTATATAGTTGCACCTATTGTGCACCCTACCAGAATTAAGGAAATCAAAAGTTCCCATGTTCAAGAAGGGATATTTGCCAGAGGGGAGCAGTGCATTTACAGGCGGCACATTGGACTCCATCGTTGTATTCCTTCTCCTATGTGTACTGAAAAGTTTTATATATTTTGCTAAAAATTCTGAAAAAGTTTTAGATATCTTATACTTTGAAAAGGTTGTATGATGCTGAAAATTTCCACTGGTAATCTGTGACTGAAAATGACCTATTGACTTTGTTGGAACATTGAATCGTACGGAGTTATGATGTTTGAAATGTTTGACGTACTGGTGCCTCCCATAAAGGAAAGATTGTCTGCCTGTTTATTTTGCATAACAAAATTGCAGTGAACCATTGTAATTTCATTGCAGCCCGGGAGTGCTGCGATTTGCAGTAGGGGTATGTGGCACCCCTGAGGCTTCAGTCGCCACAGGGTACTGCACCTCACTTAAGGTGCGGTACTCATCCCGGATATTGAGGAGGTCGGTGCCGGTTCCACATCCAAACATTTCATAAATACACAGCAGGTTGCCCTCTCCACAGGGGCCGGGTAGGGTCGGATCTTAAGGCTTGCCACCAAACACTGGGGCATCCACCCACTAGTGACAGGAAATCGGGGATGGGAGGGGCAGCCACTGAGAGAGGAGGTCACTCATACAAGAGAGTTGTGCCCTGCCTCTGGTCATGGAAGGGAGCGAGGAGCTTACTGGGGGAACCTGTGGGGGACAGAAGTAAATACGGTCGCTGAGGGGAGAGCTTAGTTGCTCGGGACCGACGCAGTTCAGGGTACGGAGCCCTAGGGTGACGTATATTTCAAGTTGAACCACCAGAATTCGACGGACAGGGGGATTTTCAAGTTCCTCGGGCCACCACAAGATCCCGGAGCCCAGTAGCAAAATAGAGCCCGGAGTCATGATCAAAGTCAGGCCCCAAAAGGACTTGTGCTGCCTGCAGACGGGACCGTTACTTTAACACCAAACAGAGGTTCCCAGGTACTTCAGGTCACGTGGATTCAAACAGAAAGCGCAAGCAGGAAGGGCCCACAATCCACAGCACCGTCTGTGACCCCCGAATTATCCGGGATCGGCCGGGGCCCATCTAAGGTGACAACTGGACAGTGAGTAAAAACCTTGAACCGCAGTTATTGAGTCAGCCCTTCATTGCCAGTGCCGTCGCCCCGCGCTCCGGCGCCAACGTTCACTACTACCCCATCATCCTCCCTGGGACCTAGCTCTACCTGTGGGGAGCTGAGCCATCCCGGCTGTGACTCCCTAGAGGACAGCACCTGCAGCAGCGGCCGATCCCTGGCCGCACAGCACAGGTGGCGTCACGAGATAACTACAACAACCTTCATCCTCATCACCCTCACTATCCTTCTCCACCATCCACTTCCTCCTTTTTGTGGACACCTCAGGGTCACGAAACCGGGCAGGGTCACCTGTGATAACCCCCTGACCCTCACCGGCCCGGTGATGAGTAACTACCAGACCCCGTGGGGTGCTCCAACATGTTTTCTCCAGTACGTGTCACACTGATGTCACACTGATCATATCAGTGTGCGATCCGTGTGACACCCGTGCTGCCTTGGCTGCAGAAAACTGACACATTGCTATGTAAAGCACACGGACATACATGTGCTCCACATGGACACACAGTCTATGTAAAAACAGGGATGTGTGACCAAGCACATAAATTTTAATGGGTCTACATGTGTCCGTGTCTACAGTACATATGAAAACAGATGTCACACGTATCGGAGACACGGATGTGTGAAGGAGGCCTAATGGGTAATTTTCTGATCAGTATGTAATACACAGTGCAATTAGCTAACATGGAGAAACAGGTTTTCAGCGCCACTCTCCTAGTTTGCAACTGAATTTTTTTGCCTGATATGAACTATCTGATTGTTTCTTCAATGGCTGAGCACCTTCCAGTGCAAAAAGGTAGCATTACCTGGCCACAAACAATGCACAAGTGAACACTACAATGAGAGATGCTCTGACCTTGGTGTCCAGCCAACACAATTTGGTCCTTGTCAAAGTATCTCAGATCTTTCCGCTCACATCAGATAAACTTCAAGATCTGACAGTTCACTTGTTGCCTAATACGGTATATCTCACCAATTCACATGTGCCATTGCTACAAAAAATAAGTTATTAACTTCACATGTCAGTGATATTAATGTTATGATTGGTGATAATCAAATCTTTTGAAATTTGAAATTACCAAGTTTGGCAATTTTTTTCAAAAAATTTGATTCATGATAAATTTATTCTTTTTGGTATATCCAACTATCTGATTTTTTTATTCCATTTTATTTATAAGGCCAAGTGACCAAAAAGCAGTAAATCTGCCATTTCAATGTTTTTCCATTTCATTCCATTTTGAGCCACACACAGGAAGTTGATATCACCAACCATTCCCATTTTATTTAGATGTATCCATATAAATTGTCGACCCTGTATTCATTCCTATATTCATTATTACACATATCTTAGCACTACAGAGTGCAACTGTCTCTTTTTTTGTCATGCCCAGTAGAATGTTATTTTTTGTACCAATGGCACATGTGAATTTGTGGGATATACAAGCCCTGGCAAAAATTATGGGCTCACTTGGCTCTGAGGATGTTCATTCAGTTGTTTAATTTTGTTTAAAAAAAAGCAGATCACAAACATGGCACAAAACTAAAGTCATTTCAAATGTCAACTTTCTAGCTTTAAAAAAAATCGTGAAAACATAATGTGCTAGGCAGTAACGGTTACTTTTCAAGAGCAAACAAGGGGAAAAGAATATGGAATCACTCAATTATGAGGAAAAAATATGGAATCATGAAAAACAAACAAAAGAACACTCCAATACATCACTAATATTTTGTTGCACCACCTATGGCTTTTATAACAGCTTGCAGTCTCTGAGACATGGACTTAATGAGTTACAAACATTACTCTTCATCAATCTGGCTCCAACTTTTTCTGATTGCTGTTGCCAGATCAGCTTTGCAGGTTGGAGCCTTGTCATGGACCATTGTCTTCAACTTCCACCAAAGATTTTCAATTGGATTGAGATCCGGACTATTTGCAGGCCATGTCATTGACCTTATGTTTCTTCTTTCAAGGAATGTTTTCACAGTTTTTGCTCTATGGCAGGATGCATTAATCATGATAAATGATTTCATCATCCCCAAACATCCTTTCAATTGATGGGATAAGAAAAGTGTCCAAAATTTCAATGTAAACTTGGGCATTTATTGAAGATGTAATGACAGCCATCTCCCCAGTGCCTTTACCTGACATGCAGCCCCATATCATCAATGACTTTGGAAATTTACATGTTCTCTTCAGGCAGTCATCTTATTATTGTTTAGCTTTTCCGTATGTAAATCCCATTTCCTTTAGGTGGTTTCTTACAGTTCGGTCACAAACATTGACTCCAGTTTCCTCCCATTCGTTCCTCATTTGTTTTGTTGTGCATTTCCTGTTGTGGAGACATATGGCTTTAAGTTTCCCATCTTGACGCTTTGATGTCTTCCTTGGTCTACCAGTATGTTTGCCTTTAACAATCTTCCCATGTTGTTTTTATTTGATTCAGATTTTAGATACTGTGAATGACCAACATCTTTTGCAACATTGCGTGTTGATTTACCCTCTTTTAAGAGTTTGATAATCGTCTCTTTTTTTTCAATTGACATCTCTCGTGTTGGTGCCATGATTCATGTCAGTCCACTTGGTGCAACAGCTCTCCAAGATGTGATCACTCCATTTTAGATGCAGACTAACGAGCAGATCTTATTTCGTGCAGGTGTAAGTTTTGGGAAAGGATTGAAAATTTACAGGGTGGCTCCATAATTTTTTCCTCAGAATTGAGTGATTCCATAATTTCCCCCCCTGTTTGGTCTTGAAAAGTAACTGTTACTGGTTAGCTCATTATGTTTTCATGATTTTTTTTAGTGTTTCTTAAAGGCAGAAAGTTGACATTTGAAATTACTTTAGTTTTGTGCCATGTCTGTGATCTGCTTTTCCTAAACAAAACTAAACAACTGAAAGGACATCATCAGAGCCAGGTGAGTCCATCATTTTTTCCAGGGGTTTTATTAGGTCACAAGTGAACTGTGAAATCTTGAAGTTTAGGCTGGTTTCACACTACGTCTTTTTAACATCCGTTGAAAACGTTTTTTTAGCGGAAGTACGGATCCTGCTTTTACAGCAAATAACGTATGCAAACGCATATGTTATTTTGCAGGATCCTGCACTGGATGTTTAGGGGCGGGCATTGGAGTCATGTGATCGGGAGTGAGGGGAGCTAGACTGGGAGCCGGCTTCTGACAGCTGCAGACGCTGGTAACCAAGGTAAACATCGGGCTTGGATACCCGATATTTATCTTGGTTACGAGTGTCTGCAGCTGCTAGGAGCAGGGCTGCCTGCACGCGTAACCAACGTAAACATTGGGTAACTAAGAGAAGTGGTTACGCGATATTTACCTTGGTTACGAGTGTCCGCAGCTCTCAGGTGGGGGAGAGGGAGGGAGGGAGGAAGGGGGAAAGACAGATAGAGAGAGAGAGGGTGAGGGAGGGAGGAGGAGAGAGAGACAGATCACGCGAGACTGGTTCTGGGCATGCTCAGTACTTTCTGGGCTTGCTCAGTACAAAAGCAGGATCCTGTCTATCAGCACGCCAGCGTTCACCTGCGTTCGCGTGCGTTATAGTGCGGATGCGGTGACTTGCAGTATTTTGACGCAGCTCAAAAACGCTACAAGTAGCGTTTTTGAAACATGTTAAAAAACTGCAAGTCACCGGATCCGCACTATAACGCACGCAAACGCAGGTGAACGCAGGTGGACGCGAGTCCATTGCAAATGCATTGAAATGAAAACGCATTTGCACTGGATCCGTACTTCCGCTAAAATAACGTTTTCAACGGATGTTAAAAAGACGTAGTGTGAAACCAGCCTTATCTGATGTGAGCACAAAGATCTGAGAGACTTTGACAAGGACCAAAGTGTGTTGGCTGGACACCAAGGTCAGAGCATCTCTTTTTGTAGTGTTCACTTGTGCATTGTTTGTGGCCAGGTAATGCTACCTTTTTTAACTGGAATGTGCTCAGCCATTGACGAAATAGTCAGACAATTCATATCAGGCAAAAAAAATTCAGTTGCAACCTAGGAGAGTGGCGCCGAAAACCTGTTTGTCCATGTTAGATAATGGCACTGTGTATTACATACTGATCAGAAAAATACCCATTAGGCCTCCTTCACACATCCGTATCTCCGGTACGTGTGACGTCCGTTTGATGTGCTACATGACCCTCTTCCATTGGAAATAATAAAGTTGGATCCAAAATGGCCGACTTCAAAATGGCCACCATGGTCACCACCCATCTTGAGAAGTTCCTCCCTCCCATATACTAATGAGCCACAAAGAGGAAGTTGATATCAACAAACATTCCCATTTTATTTAGGTGTATCCATATAAATGGCCCACCCTGGATAGACATACAATGCTGCTATGAAAAACATGTAAAAATTGAGATACTTAGCACACAAAAATGACCAGTTTTATGTGAGCCCAACAGCCAATAGCAAGGCTACTATTTAATGTTGGGTCCCTATCTAGCTATAATGCCTCTCTTTGGGTTGACAAAATAATTAAAATTGCCTAAGGCTGAAGAGCAGGAGTGCTCAATCAGAAGGCATGACACTATAATCTAAGAAACAGACTGATTAACATTCTAGTGTGAACAGGAGTAAACTGAGCATGAAACACAGTAACAAAAAAGAGACAGTTGCACTCTATGCTAAGATATGTGTAACAATGAATATAGGAATATAGCCATGCATTACTGCTATGGAAAACATGTAAAAATTGAGATACCGACCACATAAAAATATTTTATGTTCGCCCAACAGCATTTGCCATGGTGCTCTGTGTATTGGTGCGGACTCTGCATACAGGTCTAAAGGGCACTTTACACGCTGAGATCTCGCTAGCGAGCGTACCCGTCCCCGTCGGTTGTGCGACATGGGCCTTTTTAAGGAGGCGGTTCGTGCGGTGTCACAGTGACTTCACACGGCAGTCGTCCAATAGAAGCGGAGGGGCGTAACATCCTGCCCACCTCCTTCCTTCCGCATTGCAGGTAAGGAGATGTTCACCGTTCCTGCGGTGTCACACATAGCGATGTGTGGTGCCCCACGAACGATGAGCAACATCGTACCTGCAGCAGCAACGATATTATGAAAAGGAGCGATGTGTCAACGATCAACGATTTTGGTTGTTTTTGCGATCGTTGATCGTCGCTCCTTGGTGTCACACACGCTAACGGCGCCGGATGTGGGTCAATAACGACGTGACCCTGACGATATAACGTTAGCGATGTCGCAGCGTGTAAAGCACCCTTAAGAGGGAGGCAGCTTTCAGTTCAAACCAGGCAAGCACATGGCAAATATAATCAATGCTGCAAAGTGAGGGAGTGAAGTTCCAGCACCTCTAGTGCTGGTAGAAAGAGGATCTGCCCAATAAAATAGAATTGATGGCAATTCACAGATTATGGGACTTCGACAGCTCCTAAACATACAAGACTGGTAAGTGCACCAAAAGCAGTTTAACTTGTTTGTGGGGTTTTAAGGGTATCATGACCGTGAATTTCTGTGAATTTCTGCAGGTTTTACCTGATAGGAAAGTCATCCTTTACGTTATTATGCTCATGTAAAAAAATGAGAAAATAAAAGTTAAGCAAATCTCTTAACTCCGCCAATGCTCTGTGCTGTCCTAGCAACATATTATGTTTTCTTCTGTTGACAGCGGTTGACTCAGCTGGTATCACACAGGACAGTAAAGCAAGATATAGTGCAACCAGGCGCTAGAGGAAAATCCTAAACTGACCTTCGCTCCTGAAAGCCATAAAGGTTACAGACTGACAGACTGGCTTATGATCTGAGGCTCATGGCGTTGGCATATAATGGAGCTGTTGTAGTAGTAGCCACTCCTAGATCGGACATGTACAATATGTGGCACACCCTTACTCTTAAAATGGCAATATTTGCTTGATTAATTTCTGCAAAGCTAAAGGAGCCTGAGTCTTATGTAATGAGTTCCCGTTTGGAACCGCACCATCTTTGACAGTTTAATTACCTTTAAAAGGCGGTTAACTGCTTCAATGTATTAACTCTCACCCTTTGTAAACAATTAAAGCTCGATTATAGCTCCAGAACTGGTAGAAACAAGTCAGTCCGGACAAGAAGAGTTCACAGAATTTTATATCTACTAGTCTATAAGGTAGATGGGAACACATCTTCTTTTTTAAAAAAATATATATACCCTATTTTTCGTTTTATAAGACACACTGGATTATAAGACGCACCCCTAATTTAGAGGAGGAAAATAGGAAAAAATCATTTTTAATGTTAAAATTAGGGTCCATTTTATAATCCTAGTGCGTCTTATAATATCTTACCAGGGGTTAGCGGCGGTGGTGGAGCGGTCCAGGAAGGTCACAGGAGGCAGGGTTTAGTGATGCTGCGGGCTCGGAGGAGGGGGTGTTGCAGCTCAGGAGAGTCAGTAAATGGAGGGTTGTCGATCCTGCGGGCTCAAGGGTGTTGCAGTGGTGGCGGGCACCATTAATCTGTCGGTGGCCTGTGGGCTCCACTGAATTGTCCACGGTTGACGAAATGGACTTCCAAGAAAATGGCTGCGGAGGCGGTGAATACACAGATAGGACCCCGTGGACATTTTTTTAAGTCCATCGCAGTAATCTACGCACATGCCGCCTCAGCGGCCATTTTCTTGAAGTCCATCATGTCAACCACGGGTGATTCAATGGAGCCCGCAGTCAGATCAGTGGCGCTCACCGCCGCGACACCCTGTCCTGTGACCCTCCTAAGCTGCTCCACTGCAGTGACAGCCCCTCCTCCAAGCCCTCAGTATTGCCGACCGTGCCTCCTATGACCCCGCTCCACCACCGCCCCGGTAACCAATATCCAGATTATAAGACACCCCCATTTTACCCCCAGTTTTGGGGGGAAAACATGAGTCTTATAATCCTGAAAATACTGTATATAAAATGTATAATAGGGCGTAATAAAAATAGTAAATTCTTCAATTTATTACCGTATATTTTAATGTCAGTAGCGATTTATTATAACCGTCTTATAATACAGTATCATAGGCAACTTTAAATGTATCTTCCCTTCAATTTTTTTACTACTGATGGCTTGAAGAAACAATGCTGACTTCTCTAGTTAGTCCTCTGGAATCCAAGTTCTAGTGGAAAGGGATACAATTTTTATTTTTTCAACAAGATGTTTGCTCTGAGTACAGATACAGTTTGTGATCACACCAGGGTGAAAGCGGCCGACTATTTCTGAACATCTAATTTAAAAGGATTCTCCAGAAATGTAGTAAAATGGTCCTTGTCATGTAATTCAAATGGTAGCTCTTATTAGTCATATGTCACGGTGGGCTACAGTCTGAAGAAAAACAACTCCCGAGACCTGTGTTTCAACTAATGGAGCTGCATCATAAGCTCAAATAACTGTGCAGATACATTAGGGCTGTGACAGAAGAAGACATTAATTTCTCTACTAACTGCATAAGAAGAACTGAGACTGGAGAAAAAATCCTTTGTGCTCAGTCAGCTGAGAAGATTTATATCCTCTGATGTCATAGACGTTCTCCTGAACTTACAAAGGTTTGTGTGCTTACAATATAACTCCTCTATAATTATTATTATTTATTATTATTATAGCGCCATTAATTCCATGGTGCTTTACAAGTGATAAAGGATATACATAAAAACTAGTACAACAATCATTAACAGTACAAAACAGACTTGTATAGGAGGAGAGAGGACCCTGCCAGCGAAGGCTCACAGTCTACAGGGAAGGGGTGATGGTACAATGACAGCCCCCAATACAGCGGTGAATTCCGCGTCTGACAGCCCACACAGCGTGTTCCCTCACACATGTGCTACTGAGGAAGGTCCACATAGGACCGAAAACGTTTTTGTTACGCACATGAATACATTTTTCTTCAAATCATCTTGGGAGTGCCTTGTATACTTCTCACTGTTTGGCTTTGCTACCTGAAGTGCACCCCAATATCTCCGACGCATATATAGGAAGTGCCATTCTCTTCTTGCTATGTGCAGCTAACAGGCGTGGGTGGTTCTCCGATCCACCCGTGCCTGTTAACCCCTTAGGTCGCTCTGTCAAACTCTGATAGCGCAATCTAAAGTGCTCTGTTGGGGATCACACTTTTCCCTGCCACTACAAGAGGCCCTGTGACTCGACTATGGGGCAACAATGGGCTGTTATGACAGTGTTGTGTCAGATGATGACCTCTATCACTGCCATGACTCACTTCCTGTGAATGTCGGCAGAGCACCAGCACTCAGATGAGACCAGTATTTCTCCTGATATGAGCAATGCTGAAGCATCACTCTGATCAGTTGACGTGATTGGATACTGCAGGCATCAAGTCTCCTCCCTTGAGGGAATAGTAAAAACATTAAAAAATGTAAAGAAAACCATTTTAAAAAATATGAAAAAAAACCTAAAAGCTCAAGGCACCCTCTTATGCCCCATTGAAAATATAACAATAAAAGAAAAATACACATATTTGGTATCATCGGGTTAAGAAATGCCCGATCTATCAAAATATAATATCAATTAATCTGATTGTTGCACGGCGTATTAAGGAAAAAAAGTCAAAAGGCCATAATTACATTTTTTGGTCGCTACACAAAAATGGTATAATTAAAAATGACAGCTTAAGACACAAAAGAACAAAAAATAAGTCCTCACTGAGAAAAACTTTACATGTTTAGTATCCACCAACTTGTACTGACCTGGGGAATCATAATGCAAAGTCTGTTTTTCCGTATAGTAAATATAGTAAATAAAAAAACCCAGAAACAAATTTTTAATTGCACTTTTTTTTTGCAATTTCACCGCACTTGGATCCCATTTTCCAATACAATATGGGGCAGAATGAATGGTGTCGTTCAAAAGTACAACTCATCCCACAAATAACAAGCCCTCATATGACTATATTGACGGAAAAATAAAAAAAAGTTATGGCTCTTGGAAATAGGGGAGGAAAAAACGAATAACGGGAAATCGCCCCAAGGTGAAGGGGTTAACCTAGTTTTCTCTCCTACACACGTCACATGAAGCCTATTACACTACAAATATCTAGAACACTCTGATATACTAGAGCCGCACAGAAAAAAGTCAACATGTAATATAAGAATACCGCCTTTCAGGAATCTTGGTCATATTACACTCAATGAATGATATGTCTGTAATATGTCCGGTGTACAACAGTCCATAAATATGTTTCAGGACGAGAGCGTAAAGTCGTTGTACACACCCTTCCCTTCTGACACACCTAGCTTTGTGACTTTACTCTGGCAACTCACAATTTCCTTCTCAGCAGGCTGTGTAGTTTATCAAATCACACCCTACATTGTAAGCAGACCCCTTGTCCTGCAATATTGTCAGCAATGAGTAACACAAATGATCTGTCTGACTGATATAAAAACACTAAGGCCATGTGCGCACATTGCGTATTTTTCTGCGTTTTGGCTGCGTTTACAACTGCACTGTGTCATTGTCAAAATGCATGTGTTCTGCTTCCCCAGCAAAGTCTATGAGAATCATGCAAAATCTGTGCGCACGATGCTTTTTAAAACGCAGCGTTTTGATTGTCAAAAATTTGACAAAATCTCTGTGTTTAGAAAAGCAGCATGTCAATTCTTTTGTCCGTTTCGGCAGCGTTCTACACCCGTTGAAATCAATGAGTTGTAGAAAAACACTGCCAAAATGTTAAGCAGTGTGTTTGCACTGCATTTTTGTTGCGATCCGCATGGTTTTTTGACATAAAAAAGGCAGGTCTTTCGGTCTTTCTCTCTCTGTCGGTCGGTTTCTCTCTATCTCTCTCTCTGTCCATGTCAGTCTCTCCCTCTCACCCCCTCTCTCATACTCACCGATGCACGATCACCGGCGCGGCGCTGCACGCGTTCACACTGTGGCGGCTTCTCCTCTTTTGAAAATGCCGGCCGCTCATTAATCCATCTCGTACTCCCTGCTTCCCCCGCCCACCGGCGCCTATGATTGGTTGCAGTTAGACACGCCCCCACGCTGAGTGACAGCTGTCTCACTGCAACCAATCACAGCGGCCGGTGGGCATGTCTATATCGAGCAGTTAAAAAAATAAATGAATAATTAAAAAAAAAAACAACATACGGTCCCCCCCAATTTGGATACCAGCCAGGGTAAAGCCACACGGCTGAAGGCTGGTATTCTCAGAATGGGGAGCTCCACATTATGGGGAGCCCCCCAGCCTAATAATATCAGCCAGCAGCCGCCCGGAATTGCCGCATCCATTAGATGCGACAGTCCCGGAACTCTACCCGGCTCATCCCGAATTGCTCTGGTGCGGTGGCAAATGGGGTAATAAGGAGTTAATGGCAGCAGCCCATAGCTGCCACTAAGTTCTAGGTTAATGCCTCATATAATAATGCCCACCACTTTGCCACTTACAGAGTAAAATGACTCCTTTGTGGCTTCATGAATGGTAAATTTGTCCCTACAAAAACAAATGCCCTCTGCAACTGCTCTAGTAAACATTGCCTACATTTTTCCGCCTAGAAAGTAATAATGTCCCATTGTACTTATTGACAATCATAATACCCTGAGTGCACTTGTAGCGCCCTTGATGCCCTTAGTGTGCTACAAGGTTCTGCATCCCCACAAGGATGCAGGGCCTACCCCCTTAGGGACCCAGAACCCCAGTGCCGGTACCAACAAGAACCCAGGTAATCCCAGTTTTCCCCAACAAATGCCCCATACAATGGTACTTAGCTAGGGTGGGACCAATGGATGGTCGCCTAAAAGTGGAGCCACTCCAGTCCACTAGTTGACCAGATGGGAGTGGCAGACTGTGGAGAGTAGTCAGTAGAGAACAGTGTTGACAGTGGAAATGTAAAGGTGTGACTGAGCAACGTCCTGACTCGGGTTGATGGTGACCTGGTACCCAGGAGAAGTGGTTGCTGGTGGAGTACGGTGGAGTACTCCCAGAACTTCGCACCGACGGGGTACAGGACCCTAGAAAGAGCTTCAAGCCGACCTGTTAACACCTGCACAGCAAAGGGGACCATCAAGGACCTTGCTGACCCTAAAGAATCCAAAGACTCAGTAGCAAAGGGAGAACCGGAGACAGGATCAGAGACTCCAACCCCACAAGGTTCACGTTACCATCAGGCAGACAGAAGTAGACAAACCACAGAGTGGGGACCCATCTCAAATCCGGTTGTAGAGCACCAGTCAGCCCGGCTTCCTGAGGCCATACCTTCACCGGCAACACCACTTCCATCCCCGGTTGTGGACCGGACTCCTGGGATGTGTTGTGTTTGTTCCTGAAGTGCTGATCCCACGAGGCCAAGTGAACCTGATGGCCCCTACCCAGCACCCTGGTAGCTGTCACCTGCTATGCTACCAGTTATACTGTTTACTGTTGACTGTTCCAGTTTATGTTGTGTGATGAAGATGCTGATTCAACCTGCCTTTTGAATGTTTGAACATTGGACTATTCCAAATTGCAAAGTTACCAGTTTTGAAATACCCCACTAGGGTATACCCATCCAGCGGACATTGCTGAGAGCACTACCACCAGGAGAGGCTGGGTGCAGGAAAGGTCTGCGGCAGAGGCGGCCGAGACCTAGTCAACAGTGAAACCGGTAACCTGCCTCCTTAGAAGGGTTCTGGGACCAGGATTTTTGGGTGGTGGGTGCAGGGAGGGATACCCAGGTTGCAATGTTTGAAGTAATGAACCTCCCCTGCAAGGATATACCTGTTCATATTACCTGTTGAAAATAAAAGAAAAAAATGTGTAACCAGTTTTACCTTGCAGGCGGAGGACATGCTGGAATTTACCAAGGGGGAAAGTAGCGCCCCTGAAACCCTTAGGGTGCTACATGGTTCTGCATCCCCACAAGGATGCAGGGCCTACCCCCTTAGGGACCCAGAACCCCAGTGCCGGTACTAACAAGAACCCAGGTATTCCCAGTTTTCCCCAACAAATCCCCCATACAATGGTACTTAGCTAGGGTGGGACCAATGGATGGCTGCCTAGAGGTGGAGCCACTCCAATCCAGTAGTTGACCAGGTGGGAAGGGCAGACTATGGAGAGTAGTCGGTAGAGAACAGTATTGACAGTGGAAGTGTAAAGGTGTGACTATGCAACGTCTTGACTCGGGTTGACGGTGACCTGGTACCCAGGAGAAGTGGTTGCCGGTGGAGTACTCCCAGAACTACGCACCAATGGGGTACAGAATCCTAGGACAGGAAAGAGCTTCAAGCCGACCTGTTAACACCCACAGCAAAGGGGACCATCAAGGACCTTGCTGACCCTAAAGAATCTGAAGACTCAGTAACAAAGGGAGAACCGGGGACAGGACCAGAGTCTCCGACCACACAGGGTTCACGCTACCATCAGGCGGACAGAAGTGGACAAACCACAGAACGGGGACCCCCAGTGTTCCATACCACGGGGACCCACTTACCAGAGACAGGTGCAGGGGAAGAAGATACCAGAGAACTTGACTGGCACTGGGACGAAGGGAACTTTGAGGCAAAACCACCCGGCCTCGGGCAACCAGTTAACATCCAAAGTGAGTAAACCAGTTGCACTGAATCCCCTGTAAATATCCCCATTACAAAAAGGGCCCAGGGCACGGAACTGGGTAACGGCCACCATCGTGACATTCCCAACACGTACACTGCCCAGAACCGAGTACTGCATATCCCTGAGGGCTACACACTTATAACAATAATGCTTAAGTACCCACTTAGCATGTAATAATATCCCAAGTCGCCACCTGTACTGCTTCTGAGTACATTGTGTGATGTCCCACAGCCCCCTTATGCACATTATCATGGGCTCACATCACCCCTATATATTGTATGATGCCCTCAATAGCTTCTTATACACAATTGAATGCCCTGCATACTGTATAATGCTCCCATAGTAGTCTCCACCCTGTGTGATGGCCTCAATAGCAGTTCACATACTATATGATGGTCTCCTTAAGGGAATCATCTGAGAATTGTTATCTTTAGTCATGTAGCTGAGCCCAGGGAGCTCTCCCTGCTCACATCAGACTCTCTATAGAGATTGTACATTGACAATCAGGTGTTAATCACAGGAAGGGGCATGTTGGACTGACATTCATGTGCCAGCTAGACCTAGCAATGATAATCACCAAGCCATAATACCTTTAATTTAAGTAATCAACAGCATTAAGCCTGATAAGAAAGGCATAGTTGATTTTTGTTTTTTAACCTCTACAACATGCAGGCTTCACCTTACATAGCAAAAACCTGCTGAGAGATTCCCTTTAATAGCCTCCACACTCTATGATAGCACCATAATATATGATACTCAGTGGTGTAACTAGAATCCAATCAGTGCAAAATATTTACCTGGTTCCTAACCTGCATGTTTGTCAGATGTATGGGCCCTTGTAGTTTTCTAGATCCTATAAATACATATGTATTTACTCCCAGGTAATAATTCTTGCGCATCCTGAAGCCTTCCTGTAATAATGTCCCAAATCATGGGCCCTTCATGTAATAATATCCCCATCCTGGGCCCTTCCTGTAATGAAGTCCTCCATCATGCTCCTCTTCTTGTAATAATGTCTTCCATGCTGGCCCCATACCTTGTGGTGACCATCCAAGTGAGCCTACCCTAACCCAGTCCCGGTGAGAGGGCAACTAACTGTGTGTATTGGTGGATTGTGGTGGTTTACCGGCAATGACCTCCTCTGTAATCGGGATGAATACTGCACCTCTGCTGAGATGCAGTACCCTTTGGCACTGAAGCCTCAGGGGCGCCACAGAAGCCCAGAGTAATTCAGCCAGACCCTCAGGTTCACCCAGATCAAGTGGACAAATGAAACTCTTCAATAGCCGGGTGGAGGAATAGGCACGGGCCGACCCTGAAGTTGTGGGCCTTGATTCTAGTGGAATTTTCAGGAAGCAACTGACTCCTATAGGACCGGTATAGGGATGTGATACACCACTGGACAGTGGTGAAGGAACTCCGTTCGGTGGTGTATCACATCCCTGTGGGAGGGGACGCGGTTATATCCATGTGGGACTCCATGAATTTACTAGCTGCCACTGTGGTGTTGGCGGTGAAAACAGACAGTTCTATAGTAGCTGGAGAGATATGCAGGAGGGAGCAGTGCGCAGGAAAATGTGAAATGAAACCAAACCGTAACATGCCTGTAACGTTCAAGCTGTGTGCCCACAGCGGATTTGCTACACAGAAACTGTGCGAGTTATTCAGTAAAGAAGTGTTAAATGGTATCCTGGACTTCATGTCTGAATTTGTCCTGAGTAGGAGAAGCTGCGGTGTCCCTGGTTGCACTGTGGAGGTGGCAAGAATGCAGCACCGAAGAGAGACGCTGCCTGGAAGAAGGGGCTCGCCTCTGCCCACGTCTATGGCCCCCTGCCACATCCACAGCATATGTTTGACGCCCTGGCAATACCAGGAAGTCACAGAAAGAGTTAATTCTCCTTGGCAGCTACACAATCCCCACACAGATGTGCACCAACCAATCAGGCCCTACTCACCCCCTCCCCAGGAAAATGGGAGGGGGCAAGAGGAGCTAAGGAAATGGAGAGAGGAGTTAAGTTCAGTTCGTGCTGTAGTCAGTGAAGAGCTGACAGAGGAAGCTTGGATCTCCCTGGAGAAGGTGGTAGTCGGGGTAGGAGCCCTGGACTACCGAACTAGGTGGCAGTGAGGGCCACAGGTGACGGAGATCTGGTCGCGGAGATCCTGAGGCGACCAGGACAGGGTTGTAGCCCGCCGGTGCCGAGAGTGGGGACTCAGTCCGGAAGCCGTTCGAGCGGACTAGTCCAGACACGAGGGAGACAGACAGAGAGAGTGGAAGGAAGGGCCCTGGCTGTACATCTGGGTGTGGGACCCGAAGACACCCACCAAAGGTGACCGGCCATTTGGCAAGTTGGTTGACAAAACAGACTGTGTGTTTACTGACCCACCACATCAATACAGCCTCATCCAGCACCACGACTACCAACTGCAAGTGCTCTACTTCCTGCCTCCTAAAGACTGTGTGTCGCCCTGGGCAACCCAGGGGACACAGGTCACAACACCACACACACCCCACATTCCCTGCAGGTACACCAGCTAACCCACAAATCCTTGTTGCCTTCCTCCAGAGGCTGATGATTCACACCAGGGGGTGGGCCAGGCGGTTGGCTCCGCCCACCGAGGAGTTCACAGCTCTGGAGGCGGGAGAAACCAGGCAGTTGAAGCCTAGCCGAGGGCTAGAGAGGAAGAAAGCTCAGGGAAGAGCTAGAGTGAGGAGCTAAGTGGAGGAGCAAACAAGTGAAAGTGGAGAGAGAGAGTTTGGAGGAGGAAGAGGAAGGAGTAGGAGGTGGACGGAGTGTAGCTCAAGAAGGAGCTAGATTGAAGTGAAATATCAGTGGAAGTGACAGAAAGCCTGAGGTTGGTCTGCAGCTGTGTGCCCAGACGGAGTCAGCAAGGTCAGCAGACGGTGGTGAAGGTCTGCAGTGGGACTGTCTGGAGGTTGCTGGAAGGACCACGTCGGCTGTGTGCCCGGGGGTCTGGAGCAGTATACAAAGGGCAGTCAGCACCAGGGCAGGGGCCTTTCGGATCCCGGCAAGGCTTGGAGTCGCCGTAAGTTGCCAAATCCGTTAGTGAAGGGGACGTAGATCCCCCAACAAGCAAGTCCTGATTGACGGCAAAGGTCCAACCACAAAGGGGAAACACCGCCACCGCCAAGGCACCAGTTTCCCAGGGCCGGCGCCTGCGGGCAAAGAGTGGAGCTCCTCCGGCACAGATTGTAGTCGGGGAGCGGGTACCAGTGGGAATCCATCGCTACCAAACAGACATTTCAAAGGTGCAGGGAAGAGACCGTCACCGCTAACTGCAGGGAACCGCAGCACCGTGGACCGCCCGAGGGACCCGTCCAACCAGCCGTTTGTTTACCGAGAACTGTGTCGTGTTTACTGGCTGAGTGAGTACCACAGTGCCGCAAGGCACAGCGCTGCCCCCGCGTCCCTGCACCCACCAGGCCCTGCATCTCCCAAACCATCACCGGGCCCCGGGATCACCAACCCCTACCCACGGAGGGGCAACACAACACCTGGCTGTTCCGCATCACCATCCCCGGGAACCCCGTATAGAGCAGCGGTGGTGAAATCACCACAACCGTGGGTGGCATCACGGACAATAAACAATATCCCAACACCCAATCCCCTTTCACTCACGGACGGGGAGCGCCGCTCGAGAACCCCCGGGATCCGGCCCACAGCTCGAGCCACCACTGAGCAGCAGCCGCCAGACCCGAGTAGAAGGGGTGAGCGTAGTGTGCTGACACCCTCCTCCCCGCCCGCGACAACTGCTCCCTGCAACCTCTCACATTACCCTGGGCCCCAGGACTACACCTCCCCTATCCGTGGAGGGGATCCCACCTTGCTGCCCTGCTCCATCAGCCTCGGGCACCCCCATATCTAGACAGCGGCCGTGTCACCATCCATCACCGCAACCCACGGGTGGCGTCACAGACAATCTCCCTTGTAAATATCCCCTTTTCAATCGTGGGTGACGGACGGCTGCGCGAGCCCCGGATCCGGCTGCCACTCGAGCCACAGCCCCCCGGTTGTGATCTGTCCCCCGCCCGTGACATATGCACAGTGTACACAGAAAGCTGCCAATCAGTGGTGTGGGATACAGAGCTCAGTATTCAGAGACCTGCCAGATCTGCAGCAGATAAAACTGGAATTTTATCGAAACTGCAGCAAGCAGCCTAGCAAGTGATACATCACTAGTTTCAGGCTCTGTATATTATGCTGCTTTCAGAGTGGATAGGAAAAGTCTATTGACAGATTCCCCTTAGGAGGCAATAAGCTCTCAAATATATCCATGTATTTATCACCTTGGACATTAGTGTGAAATGTGATGTCCGGTTAATATACATTGTCGTTTAATTCTATTTTTATTTATTTATGCTACAGATATAAGGGGGACATTGCGATACAATATTGGTTACTTCCATTACGTGTCAATGTTTTACTCAATAAGTGAACCAGAAATATTATCATTCTCCTGATTGTCACCATCTCGCTATGTGAGCGGCTATGTATACAATCTAGCTGCAAAATCAACTCTCCGGAGGGAGACGCGGCAGGAAGCCAGGGTGACTGCTTACCTTCCTGCCGGCTTCCTGCAGCGACTCCGAGCTGTATACTAATGTGCAATGTAATGTATCCCAGAGTGTATATATATATATATATATATATATATATATATATATATATATATATATATCTGTGCATACATTAAGTACAGTAATGAGTCAGCTCCTGCTGAAAAGTTCAAATTCCTCCTATTCACTCTTTAGGTGAAATGTGACATGTTGGGAAAAAAATCCAACTGTTACTTTGTAAATACAGAAACCAGACTGACGGAAAGACATAATTAGAAGGTTAGTAAAATTACCCTTATCTCATCACAGCGGACAACAGACCAGATGTTTCCAAGACAGTGATCGGAACCGGAGCGTTAAGGGGCAGAGATTCATCACACCATGCCCAATAGTGCATTTAGAGGGCTGTGTCAGAAACACCCTGGGCCAGGCCTAAAGGAATCTGTCAGAAGGTTTTTGCTCCCCCATCTGAGAGCAGCATAATGTAGAGACACAGACCCCGATTCCAGCGATGTGTCACTTACTGAGCTGTTTGCTGTCATTTTGATAAAATCAATGTTTTCTCTGCTGCTGCAGATCTAGCAGTTATACGCAGCTCATGAATACGTTGGACTACCTGGTAGCATGCCAAGTAGTCCTGTAATGATAATCTACTGCTGATTTAAACAGCGATTTTATCAAAACTACACTAAGCAGCCTAGTAAGTGACACATCACTGGAATCGGGATCTCTGCCCCTACGTTATGCTGCTCTCAGATTAGGTGGCAAAAATCTGGTGACAGATTCCCTTTAAATGTACGGATTCTGCCCATTAGAATTAATGGGAAGTATGTCTTTTATTAATGCAATACTGCATTCATTGTCAGTTAATAAGCCTAATGTTCCTCCACATACCATCTAAATTTATGCAGAATTTGCAAAAATAAAATCGTGGTGTCCTCTATAACATCTGGAGGAAGGTTGAACTAGTCAGACCTAGGTCTTTTTTTTAACTTATGTAACTATGTAACATATCATATTTAAAGAGCTATTTAATGGCTCACAACGGCGACATTCAGCACCACCTAATAATGCTGCCAGCAGGGCCCTAACTTTAGGGGTGCAGAGGTCGTAGGCATACCCAGACAATGGAGCCTATGGGGAATGAAATGGTCCAATTTGGTAAACTAAGTAGACCAATATAGACCCATGAGCATTGGTGGCCCAGTTGTAGATGTTACATTGCAGCCCTTGAACTAGATGGTTTGATGGTTTGCTGACATAGAGCCATTTAGGAACGGAACAAGAAAAAGTACTGTGGCGCCCTGGACAAGCCAGGTCGTCACAGAACTACACCAACACACCCCACACCCTGGCTAGGCACACCTAAGTCAAACAAAAATCCTTGTTGCTTTTCTCCAGGGGCTGATGTCCACACCAGGGGGTGGGCCAGGCGGTTGGTCCCGCCCACCGATGAGTTCACAGTCCTGGAGGCGGGAAGAGTTTCAGTTGAGATGAGAGTTTTAGTTTTGGAGAGGGAAGTGGTGGAGGAGCAGTCTGAAGGCAGTCTGGGTGTGTGGCCCGGACGGAACAGCAAGGTTGGCAGACGGTGGTGACCGTCTGCAGGAGAGGCTAATTGGAGCAAACTGTATGGACCGGGGACGGGCGGTGGCCCGGCGGTACCGGATCGGAGAGTAAAGAGAAGCCAGCACCATCCGGCAGGGCTTACGGACCCCGACAAGGCTAGGAGTCGCCGTCAAATTTGTCAAATCCATTAGCGAAGGGAACCTCCGGGGTTTCCCAGCAGTCAAGACCCGATTGAAGGCAACCGCTCAAACCGTAGAGGGAAACACAGTCACCGCCAAGGCTACAGTTCCCAGGGCCAGAGCCTGCTGGCAAAAGGGGCTCCCTCAGCATCCATCCAAGCTGGGGAGCGGGTTACCAGTGGCAAGCCATTGGAACCGTAACACAACACAGGTGCAGGGAAAGGCAGTCACCATCAACCTGCCGGGAGGAGAAACACCGCAGCCGTCTGTGGGACCCGTCCATCCAGCCGTTTGTTTTACCGGAGACTTTGCATTCGTCATTGGCTGAGTGAGTACCACCGTGCCGTGCGGCACAGCGCTGCCCCCGCGACCCTGCACCTCACCAGGCCCCGTAACCCGCCTGCCATCCCTAAACCCCTCACCGGACCCCAGGACAACCCAAACCCCCTACCCACGGAGGGGAGAACCAACATCCAAGCTGCTCCCTGCTCCGACACCCATCGGACTGGGCGGCTCCCGAGGTGAGTATAATAAAGGTGTTTTTTGCATTATACAGCCTAGCCTGGGCTCTTATATACAGCATTCTAGAATGCTGTGTATAAGGTCTCACTGGTGGTGGCTGCAGCTTATAGGGGAAAAACCTGGTGACAGGTTCTCTTTAAAGAGATTATAGGAATAAATGTCACTTGTTTCCGGTGACGTCCTAACCTTCTCAGATAATATTGGCGTCTATGTCGTTTGCGTACTTCGCGGTGCACTCCCTTCCCGCCTGCTGTATATCTGGTTAACAGCCGTCACGAGTGCAAAGTGCAGTGTAAGGAGACGAGTAACACTGAAACACTGATGCGGCACTTTTGAAATCAGAAGGAATTTTATTGAAGATGTTTCACAATTTCACACCATACATAAAATCCCTCCCATACAAAGTCAGAAGACTTCCACCAACGAACACAGAGCAGACGTTACAGAGCGGAAAATGGACGTTTTCCAATCCTGCTTCTTATACAGACGCAGGCACAAACTTTTGTTAAAGGCACCAGTGACTTTGACTCGCAGACATTTTACTGTCCGGCAGCTTCTGTGGCATCGGCGATTTGGGTAGACTTTATAGATGAGAGCGAATGATAGCACCGAATATTTCTACTGATATATACAATGGGGAGCCTCTCTGCATAAAGATACTATAAAATGTTTAATCCACCCAGAAATACTGCAATTTTTGTTTTTTTGGGGGGTCTGGGCATCACCTCTATACTAAACATTGACCTGCAGAGGTTTTATAGGGACAACAGAGATGTAAAGGGCAGTAAGAGGGAGCGAAAGCGGACACTGCAAAGATGGAGAGGTGTTGCTTTTAACAACATTAGTTCCAGCCATACCCCCTATACAGTGTGAGAGATATTAGGAAGTTCAGGTGGCAAATACTTGGCACAACACTGAGGTTTTAGAATGTGAGGCAAACTCAGCGCTTCTATACAGTGCCTTAATGTTGCAGAATGATGTTTGTGTTGGGAGGTATGGGTAGCACTGATGATGTCAATGATCAAGGACTACTACAGCTTCTTAGTATCTATGGCTGCTTCTGCTGGAAGATGTTGTCATAGTGTAGGACTTTGAGACACCGGATGATCCACCACCACTGCCGAACTTGACAGCGCCACCACCGAATCCAGATCCAACACCAAAGCTTGATGAAGCGCCAAAGGAGGATCCACCGTAGCCTCCAAGTCCACTTCCACCTCCAACTGAGGAGCTTGAGTTCACCACAGCTGCAAAAAAAATAAAATAGTTATGGATCCATGTACAGTATTCCTTTCCTATACTAATTCCAAAACTCTATCACAAAGACAGATACTTACATACGCTAACTGCACCAACGCCTTCACCAGCCAGTCTAAAAATAGAAAAAATACATTATTAGAGTTAGTTGAGATCTTTAAAATTCTTCGTAGCTGAATAACAAGGTAAAATTACGAATGAATTCAATACACAATACCCACAAACTACTTCAACAGCCCTTTCCATACCTGCTCTCTTCTCCTTCCAGCAGTTTCCTGTAGGTGGCGATCTCAATGTCCAGAGCCAGCTTGACGTTCATCAGCTCCTGGTATTCCCGCAGTGTGCGAGCCATGTCCTGCTTGGCCTTCTGTAGGGCACCCTCCAACTCTGACAATTTCTCACGGGCATCTTTAAGAGCCAATTCACCGCGCTCTTCAGCCTCGGTAATCTGTGCTTCCAGCTTGGCACGCTAATAAAGAAAAAATGAAAAAAAGTTACGTATCAATTTATTATTGTATGAATCACTATGTCATTTATGATAAAGGTCTGTAAGAGTAACTAAAATGGTAACAGTAAAATATATCTTTGTACCGTGTTAGCCAGTAGAGATAAAAAAATTGTTTAAAAGAACAGAGAGTCCTCAGTGGTTGATACCTTTTAATGGCTAACTGAAAAGATGGTAATAATTGCAAGCTTTCGAGACTACTCAGGTCTCTTCATCAGGCATGGTATAATACAAAATCTGAAGAGTCACGTATTTATACACAACAGGACTTAGAATAGATTCTAAGTCCTGTTGTGTATAAATACGTGACTCTTCAGATTTTGTATTATACCATGCCTGATGAAGAGACCTGAGTAGTCTCGAAAGCTTGCAATTATTACCATCTTTTCAGTTAGCCATTAAAAGGTATCAACCACTGAGGACTCTCTGTTCTTTTAAACAATTTTTTTAAAATGGTAACATCGTACAAAAGGCAGGTGCAATCAGAAGTCAGACTGTGCTCATTGTGCAGGTGGATCGAGATGTTACGACCTGCATAATTTAACAGCAGCAGCTGATCACGCGATGAATCATGCATCCACGCCCTGCCCTCAGACTAAACCTTCACAAAGCCATCTAAACTGTATCTAATCCAAGTCTATGATCGCCGCCTGCTTTTTGTTGCTTCTAGGCAGCATTAAATCTTCCGTTAGTGCACCTGCTATAATCTGTTATGAATAACTGATCAAGATGTTACATTATCAAAAATGGAATAAGGACACAAAACTACCTTTTCATATGCCACAAAGTAGTGAAAAAGACTGTAAAGGTCCTGATACACATAAGGCTAATGTCAGCCAAGCTTGCCGATATTGAAAAGTTCACAACTGTCCCCCGATTGAGGGTATTGGGGGAGATAAGGATATGGTCTGTCTGATTTTGGGCAGCCAATTTCTTTGTTTTCTAAGAGATAATCATTACCATCAAGAGGAACAAGGGATGAGAGAGAATCCAGCACCGATGTAGTAAAAGTATTTTCTTTATTCAAAAATCATAAAATGAAGATCTGACCAAGTGCAGAGTATAAATACGCTTAATGCGTTTCAGAGAAAAACAGACTCCTTATTCATAAGCAATGCTTATGAATAAGGAGTCTGTTGTTCTCCGAAACGCGTTAAGCGTATTTATACTCTGCACTTGGTCAGATCTTCATTTTATGATTTTTGAATAAAGAAAATACTTTTACTACATCGGTGCTGGATTCTCTCTCCTCCCTTGTTCCTCTTGATGGTACTGATTACTCAGCTGTGGAAGCCAAACCACTTGTTCCTTGCACCGGACCAGAGGCTGGAGATACCTGCTCTAGAGTGGTGAGCTGAACATATATTTATTTGTGTTTTTTCAGTTTTCTAAGAGATAACCTGCCGTCTGATAGAGTACCCACTAATGCTTGCCCATACCGGCACTCTTGTGTATGGGAGAGACGGGTGAGATATCAGTTAGCCGAGTAATCGGCTGAACAATTGTTCATCCAACAGCTATATAAAGTGTATGTGAGCTTTAGGGAGAATTCATGCAGCTAATTATCTTCATAATCTTCTGAACGCAAAGAAGAGTATGAGAGGAAACCATATAACAGGGGTCCCAAACCTGTAGGTCGCTTGATGTGTGGCTCGTAGCTAGGTCTAGTAAACGGTTATGAAGACCAGGTTTCCAGGTGGTGAGTTATGCGAGTAGAGAAATCCAGATCTGGATGCACATACACTGGTCATGGGGGTGGAGAGATAAATATTGTGCGCTGGAGGTAGGATGGTGCGCCAGTTAGAGGGTTGCATGAAGCTGGATGCCATAGAGTAGAGAGAATACTTGATGTAAGAATGTCAAATGGGAGTAATGTGAGAATATAAGGCAAGGCAGCACAAAACCTCAGCGTCATATCTGGGCAGAAGCTTTACCCATCATTATCCTGGCAACTGGGGGTTCTGTGTGTAACTACTTGGGGAGAGTGGTTAAGCTGGGTGTAACCCAGAGGGCTTTAGATGTGTTTTGAGACCATTTCTCAGTGCTGAATGTGGCTGTTAGGGTAAGAAAGGTTGGGGACCATTGCCGTACAGGGCTGCAGATGCAGCAGTCGCACCTCAGGCTTCTCTAACCCATGGTAAGTGGGTTGAGGGCAGTTTTACAGATATAGCATTATGGCTAATGTGTTTTATATTACATGATTACCTGAGCCTTCACATTCTCAATCTCAGCTTGAAGTCTTTGGATGGCACGGTTCAGCTCGGAGATCTCAGTCTTGGTGCTGCGCAGATCATCTCCATGACGTCCTGCTGTGGCCTGAAGCTCCTGGAACTGTAGAGGCAAAGTTTACATTATACTTAGCAGTCTCTAATAAATCATAAACAGATTTTAAGCTGCTAGGCAATTAAACTAAGATTTAGTATGAAGTGTCATAACATAGCTAGCGTTTACTGCGAGCTTACTTTGTTCTGGTACACGGACTCAGCCTCTGCTCTGCTTTTGTTGGCAATATCTTCATACTGAGACTTCACTTCAGCGATGATGCTGTCCAGGTCCAAGGCTCTGTTGTTGTCCATGGACAGGACGACGGAGGTGTCTGAGATCTGTGCCTGCAGCTCACGCAGCTCCTAGAGAGGTAAAAAAATATCCAAATTTAGCAATTATACATTTTCTGAAAGTATAATGAAACCCCATTTAGTGCTACTTACAGCTTCATACAAGGCCCTCAGGAAGTTGATTTCATCACCCATAGCATCAACCCTGGCGTCCAGCTCTACTTTGTTCATGTAGGCACCATCCACATCCTTTACAAAAAATAGAAAACCCGTCATCAGAGTTGTCTACAGCCACATTCATATATACATATGAGGTTCTCCAGCGTGATAGGTGCTAATCATGGATTTATCTAGAATCCGCAAAGATGTTTCTGCATTAAATGGACAACTTTGTAGACTGGAAAACAGAAAAATCTTACCTTCTTGAGAATAACAAATTCATTTTCAGCTGCGGTACGCTTGTTGATTTCATCCTCGTACCTGCAAGGAGGAAAGACGAGACGTGAGACATGGATGGTGAGTACAGTTGGCAGGAAGGCCTGAACTGCAAAACAAAAAAAGAACTGTATTCCCTTTCTATTCATTGTTATATAATCTCCTCAGGAAACCGGGCAGCCAGGTTTTTCCTTTCATGCTCTGTTTAATGATCCTCCCCTCTACAACGTGGGGTTATCCGGAGTATCGTGACATTTCATACCAAGACTTAACTACTAGACCTTGCTGTAATTTCCCTTGTAACCATCTCTAATGTCATATCTCCAGTTTATACTGGGCACTACAATCGTTGAGTGAGCATAGTGGGAATATTGTCATGCCAACATTGTGCAAAGAAGTCTACCAGGACCTGAGAAACAAAATTACAGCTCCAGACACACACATAGTTCCTCCGGGAAGGAAAGGGTTAGGTTGTGTGCTGTTCTGTGTATCAAGGGAGCCTTCGGTCTACACTTTGGCAGGAATTAGTGTTTGTACTCCATGTTACTCACAATTGGCTGATCTCGTACAGTAACGCCGTGAAATATTTTGCTCTTATTTGGTAAAAATATAAACTCTCAAGCAAATCTGAAAAATGTCTGTACAGCACCAAACTGTGCACATGTATACTGAAGTATCCTCCGGTGGCAAAGTCTAGGTGCATGAATATGTGTAAATGTATGTGTTTTGTGCAGTATAAATCTAATGAAGCTTTCACTTGATACTGAAAAATTAATCAAACACAATCTTCATTGTCTGCGCGCCAAGCCCCTTCGTACTGGACATGCACA
Source organism: Anomaloglossus baeobatrachus (assembly GCF_048569485.1). Taxonomy (NCBI): domain Eukaryota; kingdom Metazoa; phylum Chordata; class Amphibia; order Anura; family Aromobatidae; genus Anomaloglossus; species Anomaloglossus baeobatrachus. Next base: position 694,688,110 of record NC_134354.1, read on the forward strand.
TTTCACTGGATATAGATTACCTGCTATTGACTTTCCTCTAGGAGACACACCCCAGGTTTATCTACTTTGTTTGCTTTTGTTCCTGTCAGCCTCTGCTTGGCCAACACAGTATTTTACAAACCCTGCCCTCTTTCCATTTTCTTTGGTCCCAATAGGGTGTGGCACTCGCCCATAGAAAACACTTTGGAATCATTTAGTTACAGTACTGTTCACTAATGTGTAACCGAGTCCACCACACGTATAATTCCATACTATACACAGTAACTTATCGCTTCAAATGTTGACTTACTTGTTTTTGAAGTCTTCGACCAGGTCTTGCATGTTCCTGAGTTCTCCATCCAGTCTGCTCTTATCACCGATCAGGCAATCTAGCTGCCTCCTAAGATTGGCAATGTAACCTTCGAACATGGGTCCAGTGTTACTGGTCTTAGAAGAAGACTTCTGGTTCTGCAGAAGATCCCATTTGGTCTCCAAAACTTTGTTTTGCTGTTCTAGAAATCTTACCTATTAGCAGAATAAAAAAAGAATACACAAAAGACGATATTAACAAAACGTGCACACCCTGTAATGATGTAATATTGTAGATCACATGAATAGGTGCACACATTATAGGAACCACCTGCTGTGGCACTGAAAAGGTTAAATATGAAGACAGTACGTGAAATTGCACAGTAGTACCGTACTCTTGGGATCTGCGCAGAGGTTAATACAGTAACGATAATTTTCCATGTAATATGTTATCTCTGCACACCCTGTGCCATAGCATAAATGAATGAAAAGCGGACTTTAGTACATAGACGTCCACGAGCATTACATGCATGTGATATATACTATATACCTTTATATTACAGATACAATTACATTATACCACCCAGCTATACAGTCCAATATGAATAGGTTAAAGGAGAATAATAAATTCTAACAAACTTTTAATACATACTTTACCTTATCAATGAAAGAAGCAAACTTGTTATTCAGGGTCTTGATCTGCTCCTTCTCTTCCTTTCTAACGGTTTGGATTGTGGGGTCAATTTCCAGATTAAGGGGGGCCAGCAGGCTTTGGTTGATGGTCACTTCTTGGATTCCAGGTCCAGCTACATGGCCACCTCCGAAGCCACCTCCATAGCCACCACCGAATCCAGACCCAGCTCCAACTCCATAGAGAGAACCACCACCAAAGCCACCACCAACGCCACCTCTGCTGCTGGATACACCGTAGGAGACACTCTTCCTCACTGAGCCCAGATTGGACAGGCTTGAGCTGCTGAAGCCTCCTTGTCTTCCAAATCCTCCACCAGCTCCACTGGATGAGCGGGTCTGGCTAATTCTAACAGCGCTAATACCTCCCTGGGGGATAGCGGAGCGAGTGCTGAAGCTTTTGGTTTGGAAAGACATTGTGCCAAGTGTGGATGAGGAGAAAAGAGAAGTTGGTGCTGCTGGTCTGCCTGAAGGATCCAGTGTCTGTCAGGGAGCAGCTTCCCCTTTTTATGTTGGATTGTAGGAAGGGGGTAGGGGCAGAGGGATCAGCTTACTGTATGTCACAGCTAGGTGTGGCTGGCTGCCATCCATCTTCAGTTACCTGCAGTTCGGTCCCCACCTCCCTCCTGTTCACTCCCATTGACCACTCCAGCCTGGATAGACATTCACACTGTACTAAACCAACAAAGAAATAGTTTTCCTGGCGTTTCTTACGGAAGGACAGTTTTAGTCGCTTTCTTTAAAGGCACCTGCACTTTATACTGTAGCTGCAGATCTTACATTAGCCCTGAGGGGGTTAAATGAGAGTTGCACAGCAGGACTAAAACACACCATGACTCATATTTAGATAAGAATAAAGAATTTGCAGGGAAAAAAAACAAATGCCTTTCAGAGTTTGTGGAGGCTTCAGTTTGGAGACGTGAAGATGGCAAATGATTATATTTCTACTGCAGAAGATTGTGCTCAGTCAATGCAGACAATAAAGGCCCCGTCACACTAAGCAACATCGCTAGCAACATCGCTGCTAACGAACAACTTTTGTGACGTTGCTAGCGATGTTGCTGTGTGTGACATCCAGCAACAACCTGGCCCCTGCTGTGAGGTCGTTGGTTGTTGCTGAATGTCCTGGGCCATTTTTTAGTTGTTGCTGTCCCGCTGTGAAGCACAGATCGCTGTGTGTGACAGCGAGACAGCAACAACTAAATGTGCAGGCAGCAGGAGCCGGCTTCTGTGGAGGCTGGTAACCAATGTAAACATCGGTAACCAAGAAGCCCTGTCCTTGGTTACCCGATATTTACCTTTGTTACCAGCCTCCTCCGCTCTCACTGTCAGTGCCGGCTCCTGCTCTGTGCACATGTAGCTGCAGCACACTTCGGGTTAATTAACCCGATGTGTGCTGTAACTAGGAGAGCAAGGAGCCAGCGCTAAGCATTGTGCGCTGCTCCCTGCTCTGTGCACATGTAGCTGCAGCACACATCGGGTAATTAACCCGATGTGTGCTGTAACTAGGAGAGCAAGGAGCCAGCGCTCAGTGTGCGCTGCTCCCTGCTCTCTGCATGTGTAGCTCCGTGCGGTGGTAACCAAGGTAAATATCGGGTTGGTTACCCGATATTTACCTTAGTTACCAAGCGCAGCATCTTCCACGCGGCGCTGGGGGCTTGTCACTGGTTGCTGGTGAGCTCACCAGCAACTTGTGTAGCGACGCTCCAGCGATCCCTGCCAGGTCAGGTTGCTGGTGGGATCGCTGGAGCGTCGCAGTGTGACATCTCACCAGCAACCTCCTAGCAACTTACCAGCGATCCCTATCGTTGTTGGGATCGCTGGTAAGTTGCTTAGTGTGACTGGACCTTTAGGTGCACATATATACTGAGGCACATTTTTATGCAGAATGTGAATTATTGTATGGAACAGTTTGGACTTTTGCGCCCTAACAATGTGATATATCGTAATCTGTGAGAAGACGCAGATGTTGGCGTGTCATTCTAGAATGCAGGAGTCATGACCAGGAGGGTGTGTGGTGACCCCAATTGTGTGGTCTGAATGCTTTGTTGATGTTGGAAAGTTCTTGCTCAGAATGGATCAAACTCATTTGCTTCCTATTCAATAGCTGTCTTTTCTTTTATCTTTTATTATTATTTTTTCTATATACAATTATTTATGATTCTTTATGCACAATACGTGTGGTCAGTAATATTTAAAGTGCAATGTAGGTTATTTGGGAATACAATACGCTAGGATTAAATGTTAAAAAATCAGTCATTCCTTATTGTTTTACTACAACTCCCAACATAGGCAGGGTCTGGCAGGATATGTTGTAGGTCAAAAACAACTGGGCTAAAAGCTAACAATCTGGTCCCAATTCATCAAGCAGTTATTTGCCAGAATTCTGATCTAAAATTGTTGCTGTTGCAAAATTTTTGCGCAACTTCAAAATTAAAAAAATTGCAATTCAGATGTATTTTTACGTAAGCCACAGCCTACTCCGGCAAGTTTTAGAAGAGTGAGAAGAGCTTGGGCTTTAGGCAGCATGGCCAAGTATACATGACATATTCTTCATAACTCACACCACAAAATCTCTTAATGAATTGGGCACATCTTCCTCCAATGTTACCTTCAAACATGTAGCCAGTCTTAATGAATTGGAGCCTATATACGAATCTACACTGGAGATCAAAATTAGAGAACAATGTATGATCACTTGCATTTTTCAGAAATAATGTAATCTACATTGATGAACATTTAAAGATTTTTTGTTAGGGGTGCACCATGCCATTAGAACAGTGTTTTACAAAAAATCCAAAGTTTATCAACATAAAACCTTTATTTTGCCCAAAACCTGATGATCATAATTAGAGAACAGCAATGACTGTAGCACAGAGAAAGATTGTAACTAAATTTTCTGAAGGTAATAACAGTCACCGATCAGTAGGAAGTGTACAGGCCTTTGCTTTGAATGACTTCAGCACATCTGTGGCCACAGGACATCACTAGTCTCTCACACTGCTCTAGTGGCATTTTGGTCCACTCTTCTTCCAGTCTCTTCCACAGTTCTTTGACTGTTGTGGGTTTCTTGGCCATAACTTTATCACCAATGTTTTTCCAGAGGTTTTTTTATTGGGTTTATGTGGCGCCCCTGTTATTGATATGTCTTGTTTTAACCAGGCCACTGGACTTAGTGGCTGGTTCGTTTCATGCAACCCCCTAAGTTAAAGTTACAAAGACAATTGGTCCACTGAACTATGTGTGGTCAGATCCTTCCCTTGTATATATGTTGCACCTGTTGTGCCCCCTACCAGAATTCTGGTGGGAATGCCCAAAAGACTCAAAAGTTTTATTCTTTTAAACTTTGTAACGTTCAAGTATATGTGCCTCCCATAAAGGGAAGAAAAAGTTTTACTGTTTTAATGTTATATGCATATATAAAAAATTTTGCAGTTTCTCCACTTTCTTGTTGTTTCAGCCCGTGGACGTGCTGGGATTCGCTGTGGGGGAGTGTGGCGCCCCTGAGGCTTCCGTCGCCACAGGAACATTGCACCCCAGCCAGAGGTGTGATGTCCCATCCTGGGTAAGGAAAGCAGTAAACGCCGGTCCACAGGCAAATCTGCACTACACCCATTGTTAGGCACACACAGGGACCAGGGACAGTGGCAGCTACCCTCCCATGCTGCATGCTGGGAGGGGCCGTAAGACCCATCCCTGCTTCCATAGGGTAGAGCTAAGGAACTGGGTGGGTGGGAGGAGCCAGCTGAGTGTAGAGTAGAAACGGCAAGGTCAAGTTTAGTCAGATTGAGTCTGCAGAGAGAGTGAAGTGCAGAAGGAGTCAGTTTGCAGACAGAGGAGGGAGTGAGAAGTTGGAGAGCTGAGAGGAGTAAGAAGAGTAGTGCTCTAGTCAGTCAGGAGCAAGAAGGAGAAAGTGATGCTTCCTGGTGAAGACCCTGGGACCCAGCTAGGTCCAGGTGACACCACAACCGAGAAATACAGAAGGGATTCCAGGGCCAATGAACCGCTTTCAAGCACAGGGCCTGTTCCACAGAACAATCAGGTGGAGGGATCAAGCTGCAGACAGGGGACGGTCCCTAGAAACCGGAGGAAGAGAAGTCAATTCCAAAAGTGAAAACCGAGGTCCAGGGTGGCTGCAAGCGCCCAGGGCCACAGCCCACAGCAGAACCTCTGGAATGGGGGTAGAATACTCACTAGGCAAGCCCCCGGCCCGGAGGCTGTAGTGGAAGCCAAGCCAGGTTCATCCAGCAAAGGCAAGGCTTAGAAATCAGCTGAAGAAAGGAACACAATAGAGGGGTGCACCAGCTTTTATTTCCAGATCTACCCGGGATCAGCGGAGGTCCCTGACAGGGGATTCCAGCACACCAGTGGGAAACCGGACAGCTGCCGTGTTGAACAACCATTGTGAGTAAACATCTTGAAACTGCACCCCCTGGTGTTGTCTCCGTTATTTCACTGCATAGACTTCCATCACTACATCGACACTTACAAGCACCAACAGTTGCCCCGGGGCACCGCTCCACCTGTGGGGAGCAGGACCATCCAAGCTGCCATTCCACCAGCCCCGGAGGCCCCTTACAGCAGCGGTGGCTTAATAGCTGCAAACCACAGGTGGCGCCATGAATAATATAAACTTTAAGCACCCCCACGGAAGCCATATTAATTGACTCCCGCCAGGGTCACGGAGTCGGGCCCCACCACCACTGACTACCACCGGACTAGTCCGGCCCAGCACTGGGTGTCCCATAGCCCTGGGGTGGGCGAGTCATTTACATCAGAAATTTGGGCTGGCCAATTGTTTCAATGTTTTCTGTTCCAAGAAACTGCTTTACCTATTTTGCTGTGTGACAGGGGGCATTGTCCTGCATGAAAATTGCTGGCTGATTGAATGATGAACGCAAGTAAGGAACTACGTGTTGAAGAAGAAGGTTCTGATACACACGCATTCATTCTGCCATATAGCTTGAGAAATCCAACTCTTGCTGCAGAAAGCATTCCCCAAACCATGACACTTCCTCCACCACCTTTCACTGCTTTCATCACTAAAATGAACCGTGGACCACTTCTCCTCTGACCACACAACATGCTCCTCACCAAAGGTGAGTCTAACCTTTTGATTCTTTATGCTAATGAGAGGTTTGGTCACTGCAGAGTGGGTTTTCAGTCCAAATGCTCTTAAACGTTGTGACACTGTATGACGAGACAGATCCTTACCCTGTTCAGTGCTGAACTGGTGAGCAATTACAGCTGCAGTGTTGACATGATTACCCATGAAGATTCTCCACATTATCATGTCCTCTCTTTCATTTGTCTTTTGAGGGTCGACCAGCCTTCTTGTGGGGACTTGAAAGAGTTTGTGATGTTGTAAAGATGCAATATTTTCAAAATCACAGGCTTGAAATGACCAACTCCTCTTGCTATGGCTTATAGGGTCACCCATATGGCCTTCATCTGGACAACCTTCTGCAGGAGGCTTTCAGTCACTTTGGAATGGCACACCATTTCTGCAAAGTCAGTGCAAAAAGAAAAGTTAGGCTGCCAGTTAAATAGGGTTTGTCAGATAATTAAGGAAATTAGCACCAATAACTTGCAAGTATCAGATAATTTTGATCAGTCTTTTTAATTTATTTCATTTACATTTTTCTTATGTGATTTAGAATAAATTCAATTTATGAAATAAGGTTAAAATACTGTTAGTTTACTCATGTTAGGAAATAATCACATAGGACTGCACAATGACAGCAACATTTAGAAAATTGTGTGTTATTTTCTTATTTTCATCTCCAATGTATTATTGGCCAATCTCTTTGTCTTAAGGCCCCATTACACGCTACGATATATCTAACGATATGTCGTCGGGGTCCCGGATTCCGTGACGCATATCCGGCATCGTTTGATATAACATAGCGTGTGACAGCTACGAGCAACTGTTAACGAGCAAAAATACTCACCTTATCGTTGCTCGTTGACACGTCGCTCATTTTTAAAAACTCGTTCAATTTCAGTGCACCGGTTGCTCATCGTTCCTGAGGCAGCACACGTCGCTCCATGTGACACCTCGGGATCGACGAACTGCAGCTTACCTGCGGCCGCCGGCAATGCGGAAGGAAGGAGGTGGGCGGGATGTTACGTCCCGCTCATCTCCACCCCTCCGCTTCTATTGGGCGGCCGCTGTGTGATGTCGCTGTGACGCCGAACGTCCCTCCCTCTTCAGGAAGAGGATGTTCTCCACCCCCAGTGAGGTCGTTTGGAAGGTAAGTACATGTGACAGGGTTACCGACTTTGTGCGACACGGGCAAGAAATTGCCCGTGTCTCACAAACGATGGGGGCGGGTGCGATTGCACATGCGATTGTGGCGCCCCTGAGGCTTCTGTCGCCACAGAGACATTGCACCTCAGCCAGAGGTGTGATGTCCCATCCTGGGTAAGGAAAGGAGTGAACGCCGGTTCACAGGCAAATTCACACTACACCCATTGTTAGGCATATTTTGAGACCGGGGATAGTGGCAGCTACCCCCATGCTGCATGCTGGGGGGCCGTAAGACCCATCTCTTCTCCCAGAGGGTGGGGCCTAGCAACAGGGAAAGTGGGAGGAGCCAACAGAAAGAAAGAGCAGATACAGGAAGGTCAAGTGCAGAGAGACAGAGTAGTTGGAGACAGTGTGTGAGAGGGAGGTAGCTACCTCAGCAGAGTGGAGAGAGAAAGTGAAGCTTCCTGGTGGAGACCCTGGGGCCCAGCTAGGCCCAGGTGACACCACAGACTGAGCAGAGCGGATTCCAGGGCCACTGAAAAACTTTCAAGCTTGTGGCCTGTTCCACTGACCATCGGGTGGAGGGATCAGGCTGCATACAGGGACGGTCCCTAGAAACCAAGGAAAAAAAAACATTTCCAAAGTAAATACCGACGGCCCAGGGTGGTTGCAAGCGCCCAGGGCCACATCCCACCGTAGATCCCCTGGGAAGAGGGCAAGATCCATTCAGGCAAGTCTTCTTGACCAGAACCTATAGTGGACACCGAGACAGGTTTATCCAGAGAGGTCAAGGCTTGAAGACAGCCGAGGAAAGAGACAAAACAAAAGGGTGCACCGGCATTCACTCCCAGAACTACCCGGGATCGGCGGAGGTCCCTGACAGGAGATTTCAGTAGTCCAAAGGCACCAGTGTGCTGCAGCCCTGGAATTGTGAGTAAACATCTTGAAACTGTACCCCCTGGTGTTGCCTCCTTTATTTCACCCTGCACTGCACCATAGACTTTAATAAGCACCAACGGTTGCCCCGGGGCTCCACTCCACCTGTGGGGAGCAGAACCATCCCAGCTGCTAATCCATCAGCCCCGGAGGTCCCATCCAGCAGCGGCGGCTCCATAGCCGCATTCCACAGGTCATCACGAATAACCTACAAACTTTATTATTCTTTACCATCCCCACCACTGCCATATTAGTTGACCCCGCCAGGGTCACGGAGTCGGGCCCCGCCACCACTGACTACTCCCGGACTAGTCCGGCCCGGCACCAGGTGTCCCAAAGCCCTAGGGTAGGCGAGTCACGATCACTTGATAAAACGTCCCGTGTAATGGGCCCTTTAGCATTTTACTTCTGTGGACACCTTTCTATACTTAGGCTGCTGTTCATATCTACATTGTTCATGTCCATTGTTCTGCTCCGTCATAGGAACAAAACAGCTAAAATTAGGGTACTGTTGAATCCATCACATCAGTGATATTAATGGCGCCTGATAGAGGCATAAGGCTATGTGCCCATGCGGAAAGTGTCCTGCTGATATATCCACATATATACATTCCGCAGGAGCTCCCAAAAAACGCAACACAACTTTGTCTGTTTCCATGCTGCGGTTTTATTGCGGAATGTCTTGTGGATATGCACTGCATCCTCAATGCAGAACAAGTGCTGAGTGATCGGGAAGTTCATATTTGCCTCCATCACGCAGCACTTCACTTTCTGGCCGTGTGTGTGTCTGCACTGTGCAAGAGAAGGTGGGCGGGCCTGAACTAGCTCCGGCTGTCACATGACCAGAGCTCGTGCAGGCCCCACCCACCTCCTGCTCCTGGCTCTAACGCTCTCCTCTGCACTGGAGGAAGTGACTCCAGTGTCTTCTATCAAGACAGGTAAGTATGGGACCCTGTGGAAAAATATGCAGGAATAATTCACATGCTGCAGATTTTTCCACAGGGAAATCCACATTATTTCCGTTGCGGAAAAAAATGCAGCATGGGCACAGCAGTTCCAAAATGCCATAGAAATGGCTGGGGACTCGCTGTACTGTGGATTTTTGAAAAATCCGTGGAATTTTCGCGACAAAAATCACGGCAAATTCCGCAAATTTTCCGCACCGTGGGCACATAACCTAAGGATTGGGGGACATATTAGTGTTTTGTATCCAGAATGGGGGATATTGTAAGTGTATGGGGTCACAATAGGGGACATTAGTAGTGTATAGGGCTGCAATTTGGAACGATATTAGTCTATGGTGACATAATGTAGGACATTGCTAGTGTATGCAGGACACAGTTGAGGACAATTTTAGAATATAGGGACCCAATGTGGTACATTGTCTGTGTAAGGGAGCACAACAGGGGACATTATTAGTGCAGAGGGCCACAATGGGGGACTTGGTTATTTTAAGAGGCCACAATAGGTGATATAATCAGACCAGTACACCTCTGTGCAACCAGCTCTATCCTCACCTACTCTATCCTCACACATCACCTGTAGACCGTGAGCCCTCGTGGGCAGGGTCCGCTTTTCTCCTGTACCAGTCTGTTTTTGTAATGTTCATGACTGTTGTACTTGATTTTATGTATACCCTGTACACTTGTAAAGCGCCATGGAATAAATAGAGCTATAATAATAAATAATAATAATTAGTGCATAAAGCCACAATGAGGGACACAGTAGACCACTCCGTCCTATTACAGAATCTCTCATCTCTGGGCATCACAGACTTGGCCCTATCCTGGATCTCTTCATACCTAACCGACCAAACTTTCAGCGTCTCCCACTCTCACACCACCTCCTCATCCCACCCTCTATCCGTTGGTGTCCCCCAAGGTTCAGTTCTCTATCTACACCTTCGGCCTGGGACAGCTCATAGAGTCCCACGGTTTTCAGTATCATCTCTATGCCGATGATACTCAGATCTACCTCTCTGGACCGGACATTACTTCCTTACTAACCAAAATCCCACAATGTCTCTCTGCTATTCCATCCTTCTCTGCGCGATTCCTAAAGCTTAACATGGACAAAACAGAATACATTGTCTTTCCTCCTCCTCATTCAACTCCTCCACCAAGCCTATCCATCAAAGTTGATGGCTGCTCACTCTCCCTAGTCTCACAAGCTTGTTGCCTTAGAGTAACCCTCGACTCTGCTTTATCCTTCAAGCCGCACATCCAAGCCCTCTTCACCTCATGCCAACTAAAACTCAAAAATATCTCCCGGATCCGTGCCTTCCTTAACCAAGATTCAGCAATAACATTAGTACATGCCCTCAACATCTCCCGCCTTGACTACTGCAAACTCCTGCCCTCTGGCCTCCCAACACTCTTGCACCCCTCCAATATATCCTGAACTCTGCAGCCCGATTAATCCACCTCTCCCCTCGCTATTCCCCAGCCTCACCACTCTGGCAATCTCTTCACTGGTTTCTCATTGCCCAAAGACTCCAGTTCAAAACATTAACCATGACCTACAAAGCCATCCACAACCTGTCTCCTGCTTACATTTGTGACCTAGTCTCCTGGTACCTACCTGCACGCAACCTCAGATCCTCACAAGATGTCCTTCTCTACTCCTCTCTTATCTCCTCTTCTCACAATCGTGTACAAGATTTCTCCCGTGCCTCTCCCATACTCTGGAACGCTCTACCCCAGCATATCAGACTCTCTCCTGTCGCGAAAAGCTTCAAGAGCAACCTGAAGACCCACCTCTTCCGACAAGCCTACAACCTACAATAACCCTCAGTCCAGTACACCACTGTGCAACCAGCCCTGTCCTCACCTATTGTACCCTCACCCATTCCCTGTCGACTGTGAGTCCTCACGGCCAGGGTCCTCTCTCCTGTACAAGTCTGTTTTGTACTGTTAATGATTGTTATACTAGTTTTTATGTATACCCTTTTTCATTTGTAAAGCGCCAATGAATTAATGGCGCTATAATAATAATAATAATAATTATTAGTGTATAGGACTATGTTGACGATCATTAGTGTAAGGTGCCAAAAGTGGGGACGTTATTAATGGATGAGTCCATGATTGGGGACATTATTACTATGCAGAGCCACAATGGGGAAAATTATTAATGTTTGGGACCACAAAGGGGATTACCTCTACTTTATAACTGTATATGTGGCGCCCTGGACAAGCCAGGGGCCACAGCTAACAACACACACACACCCCCACCCCCAGCAGTTCACAGCAGTGATCCCCAGTGAGACCTGATTTCTTCCCTTGGGTTCAGACAGACACACCAGGTGGGCGGAGTCAGGCAGATAGGCACGCCCACCGAGGAGTCTAGCTGGCCTGAGGCAAAAACCAGCTCAGACAAGTCCAGGCAGAGGAAGAGAGAGGAGGTCTGCAGTGAGGCAGACGCAGACTGGGGCCTAGGATGGAGCCTAGGTCCCTCGTGTAGCCAGTGGGGCGGACGGTGGTGGCCGTCTGCAGGAGCCGGGAAGACAGTCTTGGTGGAACCGTAGGTAGCCGGGACAGGGTAGTGGCCCGTCCGGTACCGAACCGGGGAGCCAGCTGGAAACCGGAGCACAGGAGGAGCGTACACGAAGGTGAAGGAAAGGACTTACACTACCAACCTTGGGTCAGGGGAAAAACACCGCAGCCGCCTGTGGGACCCGTCCATCCAGTCGTTTGTTTGACCAGAGACTCCGTGTAAATTACTGGCTGAGTGAGTACCACTGTGCCGTGTGGCACCACGCTGCCCCCGCGACCCTGCACCTCACCATGCCCCGTAACCCGCCTTCCATCCCTCCCTCACCGGGCCCCGGGACAACCAACCCCCTACCCATGGAGGGGAGAACCAACATCCAAGCTGCTCCCTGTCATCGCTCCCGGGATCCCCGTTCAGAGCAGCGGTGGTATCACAACCTCACCACAACCGTGGGTGGCGTCACGGACAATATCCATAAACCAAACCACCCCCCTTTCACTCACAGGCGAGGAACACCGCTCGAGTCCCCGGGATCCGGCCCACCGCTTGAGCCACCACCGAGCAGCAGCAGCAGCCGGACCCGAGCAGTGGATGAGCGCAGCGTCCCCTCCTCCGCCCGCGACATATACACATACTATTTACAGAGATCCTGTGTATGTGTCATTAGTGATATTGGTCTCAGTACAGTGTTTTTGTTAGTAAACAGTATGATGGCATTATTTGGTCACAATATGGTGGTAATATACGGTTATGGTTTGTCGCCATTATTTTCCCCTTGCATAGTGGTATTATTGGTACTATTGGCCTTGGAATTGTTGTTTTTTTCAGTAATAGGTTGCTGGATGAATACACTATTTGTGTCAATATAATTGAATAACTATTCTTTAGAACTATTACCTAGAGAATGATCTTGCTGCTGCATTTCCTGTGAGATTTATAAACAATCCGTTATAAAAAAAAGTTGGGATTATTATTATAACAGAACATAGAGCACATATGAGGAGATGAAAGTCAGACATTTTTCAATTTTATTTGAAAAAACATTACGCTAAGGCTATATAAACACTCACTATTTTTCGCGGCATTTTTCGGGTGCGATTTTGGGTGCAAAACTATGACTTTTCATTTTTGCTGTCCGCAAACAACGTTTTTTTAGCTGTCAATTCTTTCCTGCGTTTTACTGCACTTTTCACCAATGCAATACATTTGAAAAATGCAGCAAAACGCAGAGATCAAAAACGCAGCAAAACGCAGCCAAAAAACGCTCCAAAACGTGGTAAAAATGCCTTTTTGTCGCGGGTGCGTTTTTGTGCGTTTCTTGCAGCCAAAAATGCAGCGTTTTTGAGAAGTGCAAAAACGTCATAGTGCACACATAGCCATACTCTTTTAGAAATTGTTGGCAGCTACACATTTTAAAAAAGTACGGACTAGTCATGGGCAAACCTGCACTGTAAAATTTAGGATCTGTCCGGAATACCTAGTATCCATGCACCGACCCCTCCTTCTGGGAACTGCATGTAAGTATCCCAATTCGGCCACCCAGGTAATGGAAAAAATAATGGAAAAAGAAAGAAAACATGGATAAGCAGGAACGTTATACTTACCAAGTATCCCACACAGCAGTAACACTACTTTCAGGGCTGCTCATTACCCTCATGCATATGCACTGCTTCCCCCGCCAATTGGGGGAGCATCTTGAATCCTATATCAGACAAAAATGGGACAAGATTACTCTTGCAAAATTATTTTTACAGTACCATTGGTTCCATGGTGTTGTACATGAGAAGGAGGACTTCATATGTACCGCCCTGTGCTCGGTAGCCGAGCCGCTTGGGTCCGGACCTTCAGTTGGTGGCTCGAGGGTCTCCGGACCCGGGGGTCTCGCGGTCACTTCAACTGAAAGTGGGGTTGTGGTTTGGGGACGTAGACGTACGGCTGGAGCCTCGTTAAGTTCGTGACGCCACCCACGGGATGTGGTGAAGGTGGACACCACCACAGCAGTTACGGGGCACCAAGGGGAGATGTTTGGCAGCAAGTTGTTAACCCCTCCGTGGGCAGGGATGGTGGCCCCGGGACCCGTTGGGGGTGTTTGGCGGTGCAGGGAGATGGGCGACCAGAGGGTGCTGATGTACTCACTATTAGTAACCACACGAGTCTCTAGTAAACCAAAGTGATGGTGATGGTCGGTGCCCGCAGCCGCCTGCAATCTGGTCCCCCACCCGACTGGTGGTCTCTGTCTTTCTCCCGAACCTGTTTTGATTGGTGGACTGCCTGCGCTTGCAACTTCAGGAGTCCGCTCCCGGCTTGTGGTCGCCTAAGGAACCCTTTGCCCGCAGACGGTGGCCTGTGGGATCTCTGAGCCATGGCGGTGGATGCTTATCCCCCTCGTTGGGCTGTTGTCTTCAGTCGGGACTTTGGGTGCACCAGGACCTCTAGTCCTGGCCGCAATCAGTTAATTAGCTAGCCCCCAGTAGCTTCTGGACCTAGCTTCAGGGTCTGAGTACTCCCCCTTTGTGCTCCGGTTTCCGAGTCGGTTCCCCGGGTCAGTACCGGTGGGCCACTACCCTGTCCCAATCCACCTCGGTTCCACCGAGCCGTCTTCCTGGCTCCTGCAGACGGAGACCGCCGTCTGCCTCCTAGCCAAAGGTACCAGGGCTCCTACCCCGGCACCTGCTCAAATTGGTTTCTCTCCTCTGCTGGAGCTGCACACAGCTCCAGCCCACATACCTCTCCAACTTGAACTCTAGACCGAAATTCAACTTTCCAGCCTCAAGCTGTCTGAGACTCCTAGGTGGGCATCTTCCAACCACCTGGTTCCGCCCCTGGTGTGTCCATCAAGCCCTGAGGGGGGTGACTAGGGTTTGAATGTTTGGCTGTGTGTTACCTATGAGGGACAGGTGTAATGTGGGTCCCTATTTGTGACTACCTGGCCTGGCTAGGGCATCACACTCCCCCTTGGTTAACCACAGACCGTCCGCGGGCTGTCCGACCACTACCGGTTTATTTTGCTTTAATCAGAAAAGATAAAACACATGTACAATTATAATAACATATTTACATTATATGAAGGCTTAGTTTCTTCCCTTACAGGAGGCAGTTTGCTGAAACGTTGCATAAAAATATAAAAACATTTTTATTAACCGGGAACGGGACGGGACCGGGTCCTTTTCACTGTTGCCCACCCAAACAAACCTCACCCTGATGCTGCCTTTAAAAACCAGGTCAGCACTCCTTTTTCCCAGTCCAGGAAACGGGTTCGGGTCTGGGTGTTGCCCATATGGGCCGGGTAATAAGTTCCTTACCCGGCAGTCCTGCTCAGGGACCTCACGTTCAGGGGATCCCTGACCCGGAGGGTCGTCACCCGTCTTGCTAGTGACAGGACCTCGGCCTACAATTTCCCGCAGGCCCTTCCTCCAACCAGCCTATCCGGAGACTACGGCACGATGAAAAGGGTGGTCTGGGGCTATTTACAAGGCCCAAAAGTTTTTGGGTTGGCTTGCAAGTTCTCGGCCTTGTCTCTTTAAATGGAATTAAACGGGAACTTCAACAGGGTCCCAACGGGGACGGCAGAAAGGTAGCCGGGAACCGCTACCTATTTAGGCTGCTTTCACACATCCGGCTTGAGCTGTGCGGCTCAATCCGGCTGTGCAAGCTATGCAACGAATGCGGTGAAAACACCGCATCCTTTGCATAAGTTTTTCCCATGCGGCCCGTCCGGTTTTTGCTGCTTGCAGCATGCTACTGAGCGTGCGCAGTGACAAAAACCGCATGCGGCGACCGGATGCGGTTTTTGCCGCATCACGCCGCATCCGGCATCCATAGGGATGCATTGGAAAATGCACCGCATCGGCCGGATGCGATGCGATGCGTTTTTTTTTGCCGCACAAAAAAACGTGCCAGGCTACGTTCCATCCGGCCACCGCATCGGCTAAATCTGCCGCATGCGGCAAAAAACTGACGGAACGCAAGCCCATGCGGCACAATGCGGCACTAATTAAAGTCTATGCAGGAAAAACGCAACCGGCAGCAAAAAAAAAACGGTTGCGATTTTCCTGCAAAGTGCCGGATTGTGCCGCATTGCAAAAACCGGATGTGTGAAAGCAGCCTTAGCATTCTTCTGAATCATGTGAAAATCTCGGTTAATTGGCATTCATTCACACATCTATTTACACAATCAACATGCAACACCCCTAGATTGCGGTCTCCCTGTATCTGAGCGGGGGCTGATCGAAATTAGGGAGTGTAGACCTTCTGACCCCTATACTCTCGTGTGGGGCTGGTGGAGGAGAAGGAACGACAGGCCTCTCTTCTCGAGTGTCAAGTATGGCGGGTAGAGACCTGCGGGGGCGTGGTGTAGATGCATCCCTGGGCGCTGGCTTGGGTGGCTCGCTGACGGACCTCTCTGGCTCCATTTCTTCCACGGGCTGTGGGAACATTATCACGGGAACAATCACCGCGCCATTCTGCATAGGCCAGTCAGACGGAAAATCACCCATCACTATGTGGATCACCTCTTTCTTCTTTTCCACGCTCGGCGTGGAGACAGGAACCTCGTCCATCAGCTTCAGGGGCCCTGGGCATCTCTTCAGGTGGTCCCTGGAAACAGTGGCTGTGGTCTTCCCCTGGTTACGACTAATCAGATAGGTCTTCTTGTCCTCCCATCCGGTAGGCTGGATGACGTAGGGGGTCCTTTCCCACTGATCATCAAGCTTGTGCGCCCTCCTTTTACGCTTCAGCAGCACATCTACGGGTCAAAAAGGAGCAGCCTGAGACCGCTTGTTGAAGCCTTGTTCCTGCCTCTGCTGCATCCAGGGGAGCTCCTCCGGGCTGTCGGCGAGCTGTATCTTCTCCACGGGCTTGACTTTCATTGGTAGCTGCAGAGCGGCGAGGATCCTGGCGACGTCATCACTAAGGCTCTGGACTTGCGACGACAGATCTTCCGGCGCTCCGGTGGCTGCGACAGGGGCCGGCAGGGCCAACAAGGGGGGTGCTACTGAGACGGGAGCAGTGTCAGCCGGCCAAGATGGCAGATCGGGGGCACCAGCATCCGGGGCCTGTAGGGCTTGATGGCCCGGTCTTTTAGGACTGCAAAGTTCAGATCGGCGTGCTCCAGAGACCACACCCGCAGTTGTTTACGATCTTCGTCAGACCCTAGTCCCTGCAGGAACTGTTCTACTAGCATTTTGTTACTGTCAGTCTCATTAATGGGGTCCACCTTCCTCAGGGTATGCAAGGCCGTCTGTAACCGCAAGGCATAGTCTCAGATACTGTCCCTCGGCCGCTGCCGACAATTATAAAACTGCATCCGTATTTCCGCTTCTGTTCGGGTTTGAAAAGCGGTCTGGAGCTTATCAAAAATGGCGGCTACCGAGGTCCGGTCCACGTCTACCCAAATCTCCACCTCCTGCTCGGCAGTACCGGTCAGCTGCCCAAGTACTACCGCTGCACACTGTTTGCCAGTAATGGCGTACAAATCAAGAATCGTGCATATTTTCTTCCGGAACACCTGCAAGGCATCAGGCTTCCCATCGTACTGGGGTAGCCAGGAGGCACCGGGCACGTAGGGCAAGGAGATTGGCAGTACCTGGGTGACCGTCGGAGCCGCGGCCTCTCCCGCTCCTGCGACCGGAGCGAGCGCCGCCACATTCCCATCGTCAGGCGCACCTGCGGGCGCCACCGCTCCAGCGGCCGGCGCCACTCCGCCATCAGGGTTGGGTGTGGACATCTTCCCGCTTTTCCCCTTGGTCTTTTCCTGGAACTCCTCTAGCCGGGTGTTAAGTTTTGTTTTGCGACTTCCAGCTTTGCTTTCCGGACGTGTTCCCAGTGGGCGGGGCTTCAGTTTTCACGCTCTTTTCGTGGGGAAGAAGACTCTGGCGGGAATATTTGCGCCAAATGATGGCAGCAAGATGGCGGATTCTGGAAATTTTGTATCGGATCACCGCTGACTTCACTACAAGGCACACTTCCACAAGGTAAGTGGATGGATAAGTATCCTGTTCTTGACGCCAGAAATTGAGGTGTACCGCCCCGTGCTCGGCAGCCGAGCCACTCGGGTACGGACCTTCAGTGGGTGGCTCGAGGGTCTCCTGACCCCGGGGTCTCGCGGTCACTTCAACTGAAAGGGGGGTTGTGGTTTGGGGACATAGACGTACGGCCGGAGCCACGTTAAGTTCGTGACGCCATCCATGGGATGTGGTGAAGGTGGACACCACCGCTGCAGTTATGAGGCACCTGGGGGAGATGTTTGGCAGCAAGTTGTTAACCCCTCCGTGGGCAGGGATGGTGGCCCCGGGACCCATTGGGGATGTTTGGCGGTGCAGGGAGATGGGCGACCGGAGGGTGCTGATGTACTCACTATTAGTAACCACACGAGTCTCTGGTAAACCAAGGTGATGGTGGTCGGTGCCCGCAGCCAGCTGCAGTCTGGTCTCCCACCCGGCTGGTGGTCTCTGTCTTTATCCCACACCTGTTAAGAATGGTGGACTGCCTACGCTTGCAGCTTCACGAGTCCGTTCCCGGCTTGTGGTCGCCTAAGGAGCCCGCAGACGGTGGCCCATGGGAACTCTGAGCCGTGGCGGTAGCCTTCTATCCCCCTCGTTGGACTGTTGTCTTCAGTCAGGACTTTGGGTGGGAGAGGACCTCTAGTCCTGGCTGCAATCAGTTAATTAGCTAGCCCCCAGTAGCTTCTGGACCTAGCTTCAGGGTCTGAGTACCCCCCCTTTGTGCTCCGGTTTCCGAGTCTGCTCCCCGGGTCGGTAGCGGCAAGCCACTACCCTTTCCCGATCCACCTCGGTTCCACCGAGCAGTCTTCCCAGCTCCTGCAGATGGAGACTGCCGTCTGCCTCCTAGCCAAAGGTACCAAGGCTCCTACCCCGGCACCTGCTCAAATTGGTTTCTCTCCTCTGCTGGAGCTGCACACAGCTCCAGCCCACACACCTCTCCAACTTGAACTCTAGACCGAAACTTAACTTTCCCGCCTCAGGCTGTCTGAGACTCCTAGGTGGGGTCTTCCAACCGCCTGGTTCCGCCCCCTGGTGTGTCCATCAAGCCCTGAGGGGGGTGACTAGGGTTTGAATGTTTGGCTGTGTGTTACCTATGAGGGACAGGTGTAATGCGGGTCCCTATTTGTGACTATGTGGCGCCCCTGAGGCTTCCGTCGCCACAGAGACATTGCACCCCAGAGGTGTGATGTCCCATCCTGGGTAAGGAAAGGGGTACATGCCAGTTCACAGGTAAAACTGCACTACACCTATTGCTAGGCACACACTGGGGACAGTGGCAGCAACCCTCCCATGCTGCATGCTGGGAGGGGTCGTAAGACCCATCCATGCTCCCATAGGGTGGTAGCTTAGCAACTGGGGGGTGGGAAGAGCCAGCCGAGTGTAGAGCAGAGAGGAAGGTCAGAGTTTCAGTTTACCTCAGAGAGTGAGAGAGTGAGGAGACAGCATGTAGCTGTGAAAGAGAAAGGAGCTCTGTGAGTTCAGTGTCCGCAACAGAGAAGGAGAGAAACAGAGAGTAGAAAAAGAGCTCTAGTCAGGCAGGAGCTAAAGAAAGAAGAAAGTGACGCTTCCTGGTGAAGACCCTGGGACTCAGAGGGTCCAGGTGACACCAAGCAGGGAACGAAGGGATTCCAGGGCCACAGATAGCTACAGAGCTGGTGGCCTGTTCCACAGGAACATCGGTGGAGGGATCAAGCTGAATCAGGGAACGGTCCCTAGTCACTGGAGGAGGAGAAGCCATCTCCAAAGGTTAAAAGACCGAGGTCCAGGGAAAGCTGCATGCTCCCCGGACCAAAGCCCACAGCAAGAATCTCTGGAAAAGGGGCAAATACCGACAGGCGAGCTCCCAGCCCGGAGGCTGCAGTGGAGGCCGAGCCAGGTTCAGCCACAAAAGGCAAGGCTAGTGAAGTCAGCTGAGAAAGGACACAATTAGAGGGGTGCACTGGCATTTACCCCCAGATCTACCCGGGATCGGCAGAGGTCCCTGACAGTGGTCCCAGCAGTCCAAAGGCTCCTGCAGGCCTTGACAAGGACTGTGAGTAAAGACCTTGAAACTGCACCCCTGGTGTTGCCTCAGTTATTTATCTGCATAGACACTTACGAGCACCAACAGTGTCCCCGGGGCACCGCTCCACCTGTGGGGAGCAGTACCATCATTGCTGCCATTCCATCACCCCGGAGACCTCATACAGCAGCGGTGGCTTAATAGCCGCATACCACAGGTGGCATCACGAACACAAACTTTATTCACCCCCAACACTGCAGCCATATTTAATTGACACCCACCAGGGTCACGGAGTCGGGCCCCGCCATCACTGATGACCCCCGGACTAGTCCGGCCCGGCACCGGATGTCCCATAGCCATGGGGTGGGCGAGTGAACTACCTGGCCCGGCCAGGGCGTCACACATACTCTATATGAGATAGCTGTGGGATTCCCATACTGAATATATGGGAGCTGTTGGTATATTGTACATTATATAGAGAGCTTTGGGGCCCCCATACTTCATAGAGGGGAGCTTGTTGAAGATACAGGGAGCAAACTCAGGCATAGTCATGACCAGCTGAGGGAGTATTCTCCGGTCGTGATGTCTGTGTTACCAAACCCCTTATACTATAAATAAACACACGGACTGCATGCGACTTGGTTCAAAATGGCCACAGCAGCCTTTTATTGCCTATTGTTCACAAACTAAGCACCTTAGGGACGCCGTCCAACGGGCGACCCAAAACAACACACAGATAACAATAGACAATGCCAATTACATGACCCTCCCGGGGGCAGGCCCAGTCCATAACTACTACTCCCCTTGCCCCTGGCCGCAACACACCGACCCAGAGACGAGGTGCCAATCACCCACGGATTGACACCCCCACACTTTGGCAGAACCCCGTGCCTGCCACATCCCGGAACCGAGAGCCACCATACCGAGACAATGACTCCCGATCCAGTTACCAGTCACTTCCAACCTCTGGACCAGACCTACCCCCCCCGCCGCTGTGACAAATAGCATCCCAACATCCCAAACCACGTCCCCCAGATGACAACACAAAAAGGGAGGGTGGGCGGGGATCTCTTGGCGTCTGGAAGAAGAAGAGGAGGTAACCCCCTCCTCTCCCAGACTAACCCTTTCCCTACTCCTCCTCTTCCTCCCAAGCTAAAACCACCCCTTAATGCCATATTAGGCCTGCCAAGCAAACTGTCCCTATTAACCCCATCACTCCCTAACTCCCCCTTGGTCATGTCGCCCCTCCTCCCCAAGGGGGGATCCATGGCTGTCTTGACCAGCTGAGGGAGTATTCTCCGGTCGTGATGTCTGTGTTACCAAACCCCTTATACTATAAATAAACACACGGACTGCATGCGACTTGGTTCAAAATGGCCACAGCAGCCTTTTATTGCCTATTGTTCACAAACTAAGCACCTTAGGGACGCCGTCCAACGGGCGACCCAAAACAACACACAGATAACAATAGACAATGCCAATTACATGACCCTCCCGGGGGCAGGCCCAGTCCATAACTACTACTCCCCTTGCCCCTGGCCGCAACACACCGACCCAGAGACGAGGTGCCAATCACCCACGGATTGACACCCCCACACTTTGGCAGAACCCCGTGCCTGCCACATCCCGGAACCGAGAGCCACCATACCGAGACAATGACTCCCGGTCCAGTTACCAGTCACTTCCAACCTCTGGACCAGACCTACCCCCCCGCCACAGGACAGACCACGTGACACCTTACGTGGCCTGGACCCGCCACACACCAAAAGCTCGCTCAACACCATCCTGCAGGCCCAATGCCCATAAATCCACTCCAATGTCGTTGAGGTGCACTCCGTCACCCCTCCGAAACCGCCAATCTGCCGGCTCCAACTCCCTGTGCCTCACCACAATCCCACCGTTCCTGATCACAAACCTGGCAACCACCCGATTCACCTGGGCCCTGGCCTTATTGACCTTTTCCACCGACCGAGCCCCCCTCCATGACAACCTGGTCACTATGTCTGACCACACGACAATCAAACCCGGGTACTGCTTCCACAACCGCAGTAAGTCAATCTTTATATCCCGGATCAGATCCCGTGACGCCCGGACTCCCAGATCATTACCTCCCACGTGTAATACCAGCACATCCGGAGGCCGGTCAACCTTACAATAACGACCAAATTCTGGGACCACCCTGCCCCACTCCATGCCCCGAACACCGATCCACCGAACAGTCGCCTGCCCACGATCCAGCCCTAGCTGCCGACCATTCGGGCGAACCGCCGCCCGCCGAGCACCCCAGAACACGAAGGAATGCCCCAGAATCCAGATTAGGCACATCCCTACAACAAAGAAAGACAACGAAAACAGAAATTAAAAACCAATAACATCACCACCATCAACGCCTCTCAGAAAAAACCCATTCTACCTCCGTCCTCTAACACTTGTACATTACCCCCTCTTTTTTTTTTTTTTTTTTTTTTTTTTACATATATAAACCACTTCCAAACTGCCAAACCACCTGTACCTAGACCAAAGTTACCATAATGCTACAACAGCTGCGGCCTCACGTACCGCCGAAAACAAGAAGATTCCCATCTACCAATACGCTTTACCACCTCATCTCCAAGCCCCCAACGAGCGGCCTCCGTAGCTTCCCCTATCCGAAAGGAATGCGACCCAAAATCCTCCGGGCGCTCCCCCACATTCTGCAAACTTCGCCGCAGAACCGCTACAAACTGAAACCTTGATAAAAAGGACCCATCCACGTGCCGCAAAAATGGGCCCGGTAAACCCCCCCTCACGGCCATGAATTGCTCCACCAAACGTACTGGGCACAACTCCTCCCCCGGGTCCGCGTATAACACCACCAACCTACCCCGACCCAGCTGATCCGTTTTCGACCGACTAATCCGGCACTCCACCTGATCACCGCCCACTCGCACATCCTCAAGCAGCAACCCGCCGCCTGTCACCCTGGACGGGCTTACCAACTCACCGATCCGGAAAGCCCCATAAAAAGCAAGACCGAAAGCTGTTGTAAACAAAACAGTCTCGTAAACCGACTCACAAATGCCGCTCAGGCCCCCCACCAACCGCCTCAACAAACCAAACGATACGGGACGCCTCTTGTCCCTCTCCCGCACACCGCGGCGGAACCCCCGCAAGGCCCGTCGAACCCGAAAATCCTGCGAAACATCTTGTTCCCCTCTCATTTTTAACCAAAACGCCACCGCCGCCACCCGATGCGCCACGGCCGACGCCGATCGCCCGGCCGAGAAATCCACACTCACTAACGCCAGTAATGCCACCAAGTAATCCACGCTTACCCCATCAAACATCCGACCCAGCAACTCCTCCCATTCAGCCCACACCTTAGCATATCGGCACCAAGTCACCTCAGTCACCGAATTCCGAATCAATTCTAAGATCACCGCCTCACCAGATTCCATAAATCCACGGGACACTCCACTCCGACTTCGTCCGCCCAAGGCAGTAGCGCCCGAAACCTGCTGAACTGAAAACGAGACAAAGCGTCAGCCACCCCATTGTCAACTCCCGGAACGTGCTTTGCCACCACCTGTACATTCAGCTGCAGACATCTCAACACTAAATGCCGCAAAAACACCACCACTGGCTCCGACTTAGCCGACAAGTTGTTAATAGCAAACACCACCGCCTGGTTATCACAATGGAAGCAAACCTTCCTCCCGGCAAAACGCGACCCCCACAGCTCCACTGCTACCACGATAGGAAATAGCTCCAACAGAGCCAAATTCCTGACCAAACCGCTCTACCGCCACGCCTGTGGCCACCGACCCACACACCAGTGACCTCGAAACACGGCCCCAAACCCTGCCGACCCAGCCGCATCGGTGAACAGCTGTAACGCCCCGTTAGACGCCACCTTCTCCATCACCAGGGCCCGGCCATTGAAACACTGCAAAAATTGATCCCATACCAAAAGATCGTCCTTGATCGCCTTCGTGATTCGCACGAAATGTGTCGGCGACCGCACACCTGCCGTCGCCGTTGCCAAACGTCTCGCAAAAACTCTCCCCATCGGCATAATCCTGCAAGCGCACCTTCTTTGCCGCCTTCACCCCTGCCACCGCGGCCCTCAAATCACGAACCTTCTCCTCCGGCAACCTACATTCCATGGCAATAGAATCAATCTCAATCCCCAAAAAACGTATCACAGGCGCCGGGCCTTCCGTCTTATCGGGGGCCAAGGGAATTCCGAAGCTGTCTGCGACTTTCTGCAACGCAAATAACAACCCCGCACAAACCATTGAACCCGCCGGCCCAACACAAAGAAAATCGTCCAAATAGTGAATAATGGACATAAGCCCAGACACATCCCGAACCACCCACTCTACAAACGAACTAAACGCCTCAAAATACGAACACGAAATTGAACAACCCATTGGCAAACAGCGATCAACATAATAACTGCCATCCCACCAGCAACCTAACAAATGCTGACTATCTGGATGAACCGGTAACAACCGAAACGCCGCTTCCACATCAGCCTTTGCCATCAACGCACCCCGACCCGCAGCCCTGACCAGGTCCAACGCCTTGTCGAACGACACATAATATACCGCCGCTAACTCCGGTGCAATGCCATCATTCACCGATAACCCCTCTGGGTAAGACAAATGATGGATAAGCCGAAATTTGTTCAGCTCTTTCTTCGGCACAACCCCCAACGGCGAAACCACCAACTTCGAACACGGCGGGGCGTCATAAGGACCGCCCATTCTGACCAAAACCACCTCCTTTCTCAGCTTCTCATCCACCACATCCGCATGATCCCGAGCAGAACGTAAATTACGGTACGGCGGGGGCGATGGACTAACAGCCGACGGGATACGGAAACCGTCAGAAAAACCAAACCATAACAACGCCGCTGCCTCGCCGTCCGGATACCTATTTAAAAAGGGGGCCATCGCTTCTACCTTCACCGGCGTCATCCCTTTTTCCAACCCCGTCACCCGCTTTTCCTTTCCCCTTTTTAAAGCACTTGGACAGGCTATGTCCTCCCCCACAACCTGAGCATTCATGCTTAAACCGGCATGCCGCTGAAAACCTGCACTGCCCCTCATTATATTGCCAACAGAAACCTTTTTTCTGACTTGCCGGGGACCCGGCCCCTGGTCCCCCGGCACCCCCCCGAAAGGGCTGAGTCGGTGCCGACATCAGTCGCTTCCATAAGGAAATATCCTTATGGTCCCATCGCATATCCGGCCGCAACGCCTTCCGCTGCCGGACTTGCTCGTCGTAACGCAGCCACGCCAGCCCGCCATAAACCCGATAAGCCTCCCCTATCGCATCCATGTAACCAAACAAGGCCGAACAATGCTCCGACTCCTTTTCCCCGACCACGCTCGCCAAAATCGCAAACGCTTGCAACCAGTTTGCAAAAGTCCGAGGAATAAGCCTATAACGGCGCTTTTCCTCCTCGTCCTTCTCCTTTTTGGAGTCGCTCGGCTTAACCCTATCCAAATTAAATTTCTCCAGGGGAAGCAGAGAAAAAATCTCCACATATTCCCCTTTCCAAATTTTTTCCCGCACCTCCTTCTTTAAATGAGCCCCCAGCGGGCCCTCAAAACAAACATAAACTTTGCTTTTAGCCCTATCATCTAGGCGCACCACCTCATCCTCCTTCTCCTTTTCTTTTTCCTTTGCCCCCTCCGCCGCACTCCCCCCTGTGCCCCTCCTTCCGCCGCGCCCGATCCGTCCCCCCCTCCCACCGCCGCCGCCCCCCGACCTGTCGTCCCCACCCACGCCGCCGCCGGCGCCTGCGCCGCCCCCCCCCAGCCCCGGCAACCGCCGCCAACCCCTGCAACAGCCCCAACAACTGGCTCCACACTGCTACTCCACCAGGCGCTGCCGTGTCCACAGCCGCCCTCCCGCCCCCGACACTCCCCGCCAGCGCAGCCCCTGCCGCCCCCGCTGCCGTCTCACCCAACCGCGGCTCAGCGTCCCCCGATACCGCAGCCTCGCTGTCCTCCGTCTGCCGACCATCCGACTCTTCCGACAGCACGACCTCCTCATCCTCGCCGCTGACATCTTCTTCCATCCGACATCCGGGGGCGCCGCCGCGGCACCCCCCCACCACGGCCGCCAAACCGGGCCGCCGCGTGGGCAGTGCTGTCCCCGCTCCGTCTCTTGCCCTGGGGCGACAGCCCAGGAGACCGTCCTGTTCCCCGCGCCGGCACCCCAGGCCTCGACCTCTTGCGCCCACGCCCACCCCCTCGCCGACTGCCAGGGGACTCTGGACGCGGACTGATGGACGCCCGGCTCTGGATCCCAGCCGTCGCCGCCTCTGGCCCTCCTGGGCCGCCGCAGGCCTCCTGCCGCTGGGTCCTCCCGCTCCCACGGGACACCGCCACATCCGGGGCTGCACAGCGGTCCTGAGTGACCGGGCGGTCGCCGCATGGCTCACGCCGTCACCCCTGCTCACTGCCGCGCCAGGGTCAGGCACCACAGACCTCCCCCTGGCGCTGGACCTACCGCCGCCTGCAGCCCCTCGGTCCCCCCGCCGACTGCAGGGGGAACTGCTGGCCTCCATCCCTCGCCGAGCGCACTGCCGACCTGGAGCCGCTGCTGTCACTGGAAATCCAGCCCGGAGGCCGGGACCGGAAGTAGGCCCCACGCTGGCCACTCCCACCTCCCGACCACCGCGGCTGGAACGCAGATTCCTCCCGCTGCTGCTGGGAGCAGCAGCCGGACTGCGCTGCTGCTCGGGCCCGCTGCGGAGGGTCCCTGGAGGGGCTCTGGCATCTCCTCCTCGCCCCCCCCCCACGCACCCGGGGAATACCTGCGGGGGGGGCCGCGACTAGCGCACACCACGGCTGGGGGAGCGAGGGGCAAGCGCCGACGGGTTAACCCTGGCAGCCCTGATGTGGGGTCTGCACTGCCAGGGGCCCGTGCGCTGCAATGGCTGCAGCAATCAGGCGCTGAAGTTCCTGGAGATCAGCCATGGTGACTCGTGCTGCTGATCTCTTGGCGTCTGGAAGAAGAAGAGGAGGTAACCCCCTCCTCTCCCAGACTAACCCTTTCCCTACTCCTCCTCTTCCTCCCAAGCTAAAACCACCCCTTAATGCCATATTAGGCCTGCCAAGCAAACTGTCCCTATTAACCCCATCACTCCCTAACTCCCCCTTGGTCATGTCGCCCCTCCTCCCCAAGGGGGGATCCATGGCTGTCTGGTCACAGTCTGTGGTCACAAAACCAAGAGGGCACATAGTGAGCACAGGGAGACAATAGAAAAATAGTCAGGCAACGGTCCAGGGTCTGATAACAATAATTAGAACTAGTAGCACACCAATAGGCAAGCCAACAGCTCCACTCTAGCATAAAGGGTTATGGGAGAGACTGCTCAGCTAAGTAGCTGGGCAATCAATGGGAAGATGGAACACCTGAACAACCCAGCACTTCCCAGAACCAGAATGGATGGCTGCGCTGTCATTAAACCCACTGATAGCGCAGCATGCCCAGAATTCATAGTACCAGCAGACAGTAATCATTGCACCCAAGACACACTGCGCAGAGGAATTGTGACAAGTGTATGGAGTTTGTGAGAGGCCATAATACTGCACATAGGAAGCTGAGGACAATCATTTTGTGTGCTGGGATCAATCTGGGGTCATCATACTGGGGTCCACATCTAGTGGTGATCTCCAGAGGTAAGCTGACTCCCTTTCTGTTTCGGTCCTTGTATATGTACTTCAAAAAACGTACTCAAGGAAGCCGATGCAGATTATAATTGCAATTTTGAATATCACCCAGGGCCAAATGCTCTTGCAGGGTTCATAGCCAGATTACCACTATTATAAGCCAAAGCACCAGTGGAGTAGAGGCAGGGAATCAAGGATGAGATCCACAATTGCCAACCCTCCACTTTTGATTGTCATAGATGATATCTCAATGACATCTATAGGAAATATCAATAAATATCAGAATGTTTGCGGGCAGAGAGGTGGTCCAAGCATGGTCTGTAGACACCTATCGGATTGCTGAGACAAGATGTATGTAGCGTGGGAGCTGTATAGAACTATTTTTCATAGGTATGCCACATTACTATGGGTATATATGGGTGTTGCTGGCGTGTACATTAAGATGCATATAACGTGGTGGTGATGTCGCGGGCGGAGGGGACGCACTCGCCACGCTCGGGTCCGGGGCTTCTGCTGCTGCTGCTCGGTGGCTCGAGCGGTGGACCGGACCCAAGGACTCGAGCAGCGCTCCTCACCCGTGAGTGAAAAGGGATGGTTTGTTTGGGGAGAGAGTTTGTGACGCCACCCACAGGACGTGGTGATGATGGCACCACCGCTGCTGGTGACGGGGATCCCGGGAGAGATGGTAGGAAGCAGCTAGGATGTTGTTCCCTCCATGGGTAGGGGTTGGTGATCCCGGGGCCCGGTGGTGTAACGGGGAGGCTGGATGGCTGGGGTGCAGGGTTGCAGGGGCAGCGCGGCGCGGTGCCGGACGGCACTGGTGTACTCACTCAGACAGTCAATGACAGAGTCTCTGGTAAACCAAACGGCCGGATGGACGGGTCCCGCAGCTGGCTGCAGTGTTGTTGTGCCCTCCCCGGATGGTGTGATGGTGGCTGTCTTTCCCTGCACCTTTTAGAATGTTCTGACTCCTGTGGTTGCCCACCGGTAGTCCGCTCTCCGGTGTATAGGTACCGAAGGAGCCCGTTTTGCCCGCAGGCGCTGGCCCTTGGATCTCTAGCCTATGGCGGTGGCTGTATATCCTCACGGTGTGGACTGTTGCCTTTTGTCGGGTCTTGGTTGTTGGGAAACCCCTGGGGTTCCTGTCATACTCGGATTTGACTATTGTCGGCGGCTCCAAGCCTGGTCTGGGTCCGATGGCCCTGCCTGTGTGCTTAGCTTCAATCCGCTCCCCGGTTCGGTACCGACGGGCCAACGCCCAACCTCGGTCCTACGGCTCTGCAGAGTTCCGCTAACTCCTGCAGACGGCCACCACCGTCTGCCAACCTTGCTGTCAGTGCCTGGGCTCCTACCCAGGCACACGTAGTTAGCCAACGCCCGACCCCAGTCCTACGGTTCCGCGTTGCTTCACCAGTCTTGCAGACGGCCACCACCGTCTGCCAACCTTGCTGTTAGTGCCTGGGCCACAAACCCAGACACTCAAGTGTTTACTCCTCACTCTTCAAACTACTGAACTCTAACTGACACTTTTTCCGCCTCCAGGCCTGTGAACTCCTCGGTGGGTGGGGCCAACCGCCTGGCTCCGCCCCACCTGGTGTGGACATCAGACCCTGGAGGGAGGCAACAAAGGTTTTTGTCTGACTGGTGTAACTGTCTAGGGTGGGGGGTGTGTATGTTGTTATGTCTGTGACTACCTGGCTAGTCCAGGGCGTCACATTCCCCCTTGGTGAAAGGCAGACCGTCCGCGGACTGCCCGTCCATCACCGGTTTTATTTTTTTTTGTAAAAGATAAATTAACATGTAAACATTCAACATAAGTATACTTGTAGTTCTTCCCTTACGGGAGGCATGGCACTTTTAACGTTTCAAAACATATAAAACATTTTTATTAAAACGGACGGGTTCATGGTCATCCACTCTCCCACCCAAGCAACCTAACCCTTGATGCTGCCCCTAAGAAATGGGCAGCACCCCTTTACCCCAGTCCTGGTCCAGGTTACCCGAGCGGGAACGGGTACGATATCTCGCACCCGGCTGTCACTTCAGGGGTCCCCCACGTCCAGGGGGACCCCTGACCCCCGGAGGATGGCCACCAGTCCCGGTGGTGGCCGGACCCCAGCCTGCTCTGCTGCGGGTCCCTCCTCCAATCTGCCTCTCCAGAGGCGGCACGGAACGGAAAACGGCCCACAAACTATTTACAAGCCCACAAGTTCGTGGGTGGCCTGCAAGTTCTCGGCCATGTTCATGAGCAGTTTCTCATGTGGGCTGTTTAGGATACACACACTGATGGTCCCAACGGGGACAACTTGTCTTACAACAGACGGCAATCAGGTGAGACTTCGGTGATTGGTGAGTGTTCATTCAACGGAAAACAGGGTGCTGAAGGTCCCAACGGGACAACTTTGTTGCCACGGTGGATCGCTGCCATTATCTGAGGTCACCCTCCTCATAGGCCTCCTCCAACTCCACATCCGGATGGGACGGTGGAGGAGGGGACTGGGACCACCTCTGGGCATTGCGGCCTACCCTCTGCTTGACATCCAGGGCAAACCAGCCCCTCTCCCCGCAATGTCGGGTGTAAGTCACTAAGTCGCCCGGTTGTAGATCGCGACCAGGATGACCGGTTGGCAGGTGAGAGTTCACATCTCGGCGGGCCACGAATATCTCGGCCTCCAGGCCCGGTTCTTACACAAAGCCGTATCCCCGCTGAGGATCAAACCTCCTCACCTGGCCTTCATACACCGGGCCCCGCACCTGAAAGGTGGCGTTGTGGAGATTGTCCTTCTCCTTCATGATGCGTGCCAGCACTTCGGCCCTCTGCTGCTCCCTAGCGGCAATTTCATGGCCCAACTGGCTCGCCTCCCTGTCCCAGTAAGGGCCGTTTGCATGCCCCTGCGCGCAGGTCGGACCCCGCCGGACTTCGGCCACGACCGGTAATCTCTTGTGGGGGGTCCTGCGGTGACACGGCCTGGGCTGCTGCTTTGCAGCGACGACCCAGCGCAGCCTCAGCCGAGGCGTGGGGTGCAGGGACAGCAGGCCTCACCTGCTGGGCCTTCCGGTTCACGGCTTCCACTTCTCCAGTAGCCGGACGGACTGCCGGGGCCGGGATGGCCTCGGGTGCGGTCACTTCCGGGGCCGACGGCTTCTTTTCGCGGACGGGCACTTCCTGCGGGATCTTCCATGGCAGCGGGAGGGACGTGGGCCGTTCACGGACAATGCCTTCAGGTTGGTCCTCCAGGGTGGACGGACTGGGTTCCGCTGCCGGTGTCGGGGACAGCGAGCCTAGTGGCGAGGTGGCAACAGCCGGTGCAGGTGGCGGGGGAGGTAGCAGGGTGAGCGGGCGCAGACCGGGCTCCTCGACCGCAGCGACCGGTCCTTCAGGGACACAGGGGCGTGGGTCGCTTACCCGCTCCTCCAACACTGCCTCCACCTCGCGTCTCCGCACGGCCGCCGCCACCTCCTCCATTTCGGCCACCCACCGCTCATTCAAGAATTGAACCTGGGCTTGCAGGCGGCAGCACATTTGCGCGGTCCGGGCCTCCACCCACGCCACTGTTCCTGGCGTGGGCTCCGGGATCTCAGCGTGGCCAGACGGGATGGACATGTCAGGGCTTGTGCTCCCAGGAACCGGATGTGTAGCAGAGTCCTGGCGTCCCTGCTTCTTATACTCTCAGTTACATGATGCAGGCCTTCACCCGCCCCCCCTTGGTTCTTTCTAGCACTTCCTCTTTGGTGGTGGGGCCTCACTTTCAAGCCTTCCCTGCTCGGGGAAGACGCTCGAGCGGGAAATCTTCGCGCCAAAAGATGGCGGAGCTTCCAATTTTTCGGCCGGACGCCGCCGGCGGGGACTGCAAGGCGCACTTCTACCGGTAGGTAGATTGGTTCTATCCTGTTCGTGACGCCAAGTTATCGCGGGCGGAGGGGACGCGCTCGCCACGCTCGGGTCCGGGGCTTCTGCTGCTGCTGCTCGGAGGCTCAAGCGGTGGACCGGACCCGGAGACTCGAGCAGCGCTCCTCACCCGTGAGTGAAAAGGGATGGTTTATTTGGAGAGAGAGTTTGTGACGCCACCCACGGGACGTGGTGATGATGGCACCACCGCTGCTGGTGACGGGGATCCCGGGAGAGATGGTAGGGAGTAGCTAGGATGTTGTCCCCTCCTTGGGTAGGGGTTGGTGATCCCGGAGCCCGGTGGTGTAACGGGGAGGCTGGATGGCTGGGGTGCAGGGTTGCAGGGGCAGCGCGGCGCGGTGCCGGACGGCACTGGTGTACTCACTCAGACAGTCAATGACAGAGTCTCTGGTAAACCAAACGGCCGGATGGACGGGTCCCGCAGCCGGCTGCAGTGTTGTTGTGCTCTTCCCTGATGGTGGTCCTACGGCTCTGCAGAGTTCCGCTAACTCCTGCAGACGGCCACCACCGTCTGCCAACCTTGCTGTCAGTGCCTGGTCTCCTACCCAGGCACATGTAGTTTCCACTCCTCTCACGTTCACCTCCAAACTCTAACTGTCTGCTTTTCCCGCCTCCAGGCCTGTGAACTCCTCGATGGGTGGGGCCAACCGCCTGGCTCCGCTCCACCTGGTGTGGACATCGGACCCTGGAGGGAAGCAACAAGGGTTTTTGTCTGACTGGTGTAACTGTCTAGGGTGGGGGGTGTGTATGTTGTTATGCCTGTGACTACCTGTCTAGTCCAGGGCGTCACAGTGACAGTTTGTAAATTTAAAACCTCCTGACAGAATCCTTTTAATGGTGTGGTGCATATTTCAGGGGTGACTTTGGTATTTTCAGTGCAGCAAAACTCTGCCAGGCAAATTTTGCAGAGAAGAGTTGTGGCTGGATGCCGACATGAGAATCTGACCAGATGGAGAAAAAATGAAAGAAATTGACATAGCAGGTGATACATCACTCGTAAGTTATTGGATGTGAATGTTTATTCTGTATGTGTTCGGTATGAGATGGAGAGCGATTAATATATTGCCATCCCTTATTATGTAAAATGCAGTTGCTTATTATAGTTCCCCCTCTTTTTATGTATAGCGCCATCCCTTAATGCATAGAACACTCTTTTACAATGTGTAGCACCATCCCTTTTTACATTGTATGATTGTGTTGTTGTTTTGTATAGTGCCATCCCTTATTGTATAGTGTTTCCCTTTTTATGTATTGCACCTTCCACTATTATATAATGTCTTCCCTATATATATATATATATATATATATATATATATATATATATGTGGCGCCCTGGACAAGCCAGGTCGTCACAGGTACTGCAACAACACACCCCACACCTCAGCTAGGCACACTGAAGTCAAACACAAATCCTTGTTGCCTCCCTACAGGGGCTGATGTCCACACCAGGGGGTGGGCCAGGCGGTTGGCCCCGCCCACCGAGGAGTACACAGTCCTGGAGGCGGGAAAAGAGAGAGAAGAAGTGAGATGAGTTTTGGAGAGTGAGGTGGTAGTAGAGGAGACTGACCGTGTCCAGGTGTGTGGCCCGGGAACCGTAGGACCGGGGTCGGGCATTGGCCCGCCGGTACCGACCGGGGAGCGAAGTGAAGCCAGCACACACAGGCAGGGCCATCGGACCCCGACCAGGCTTGGAGCTGCCGACAATAGACAAATCCGAGTGTGACCGGAACCCCAGGGGTTTCCTAACAACCAAAGACCCGATAGAAGGCAACTGCCCACACCATGAGGGTATACAGCTACCGATAAAGACTAGAGACCCAAGGGCCAGCGCCTGCGGGCAAACGGGCTCCTCCGGCATCCATACACCGGGGAGCGGACTACCGTTGGGGATCCATAGTAGTCAAACAAGTACATCAAGGTGCAGGGAAAGACAGCTGCCATCACCTGTCCGGGGAGAGACACTGCAGCCGGCTGCGGGATCCGTCCATCCAGCCGTTTGGTTTACCGAGGACTTTGTGCATCTCTTACCAAGTGAGTACACCCATGCCATCCGGCACCGCGCCGCGCTGTCCCTGCAACCCTGCACCTCACCAACCCTGCCTCCCCGTCACATCACCGGGCCCCGGGACCACCGACCCCTACCCACGGAGGGGGAAAACAACATCCCAGCTGCTCCCTACCATCGCTCCCGGGATCCCCGTCACCAGCAGCGGTAGTGCCCATCTTCACCACGACCCGTGGGTGGCCTCATGGACTAAATCCCCCAAACCAACCACCCTTTTCACTCACGGGCGAGGGGCGCCGCTCGAGTCCCCGGATCCTGCCCACCGCTCGAGCCACCAAGCAGCAGCAGCCGTAACAGCGCCGGACCCGAGCGTTAGCGAGCGCGCAGCAGCGGTGGCGTCCTCCCCGCCCGCGACAGTATCATCGGTGTAGTGTCTGGTAATTGCATAATTATGCGATTGCGACAGGTACGATGTTGTTCTTCGTTCCTGCGGCAGCACACATCGCTGTGTATGAAGCCGCAGGAGCGAGGAACATCTCCTACCTGCATCACGCCGACTATGCGGAAGGACAGAGGTGGGCGGGATGTTTACGTCCCGCTCATCTCCGCCCCTCCGCTTCTATTGGCCGACTGCTGTGTGACGTCGCTATGACGTCGCACGACCCGCCCCCTTAACAAGGAGGCGGGTCGCCGTCCAGATCGACGTCGCAAGGCAGGTGAGTCTATGTGAAGCTGCCGTAGCGATAATGTTCGCTACGGCTGCTATCACAAGATATCGCTGCTGCGACGGGGGCAGGGACTATCGTGCTCGGCATCGCAAGCATTGGCTTGCGATGTCGTAGTGTGCAAAGTGCCCCTTAGGATAGCTCATCAATGTCTGATCGTCTGGGGTCCTAACCCGGTATTCCCAGTCGATCAGCTGTTCTCGGTACCATCGGCGACAGCCGACAGACGGAAATTCTCCGTGCTGGAGCTGCCCCATCAATTGATAGTGGCCGTGGCCAGATACTGCACAATCGCTTCCGATCATCTGCTGCCACCGCTGGCACCTAGAACAGCTGATCAGAGGTGGATACCGGGTTTCGAACTCTGTCCGAACAGACACTGATGACCTATCCTAAGGATGGGCCATCAATGTTAGTAGTTGATAACCCGTTTAATGAATACATGAGAAAAATCACCACATATCACTTGTTTTAACCATTTCAGGGTCCGGAAACTCTGGGTCAGTTAAAATAAGTGATATACCGACTCTCTGGGCAACTTCTGCTGGGAAGCCACCCGCTATCTATACTTCACAGTAAAAAGCTAAAGTCACCGCAAGGAGAACAGCAAAACCAACAGCAATGCGGATGCAGGAAAACAATCACCGTTATATTTCTAAAGCAGCTTCACACGGGAAAATTGAGTGTCTGTGTCTGCATCTAAAAGTCATCATGTGGGCACCGGCTAACATTGGGAGTAAGGTAAGAATTGTTAAAGCTGCAGGTGGTCACTGGTCGGCTAAGGTGAGAATCCCACCTAGAATCCTATTTTTTAAGCAGTCTGAGTAACTTGAAAAGTAATTTTTATCTACTGGACAGTCATATAGGGATGGAAAAAAACAAGCAGGACAATTATATTATAACTATTCTTGTTATGGAAGCTAAAGACAGCTATAGAACTGTACATGAAGGTGGCAAGACCATGGCATTGCTTCTATGGGATAATACAAGCACCACATGGAAGCATACAAAGGGACTAAGGACTAGGAAAGGCCTACACATTGTGTGCATGATGTCTTAGTGCTACTATTATATAGAATCAGCCTACTGTAATGTTTTATTCACTGTGGTTCTAATCAATTACATTCATGCCAGGGACTTTATGTATATTTTACATTCTCCCTCTGCCTCTAGATCTTCACTCTACATATAGCTCCTCCCTCTACCTCTAGCTACTCACTCTACATCTAGCTACACCCTCTGCCTCTAGATACTCACTCTACATATAGCTCCTCACTCTACATATAGCTCCTCCCTCTACCTCTAGCTACTCACTCTACATATAGCTCCTCCCTCTACCTCTAGCTACTCACTCTACATGTAGCTCCTCCCTCTACATATAGATCCTCCCTCTACCTCTAGATACTCCCTCTACATCTAGCTACACCCTCTGCCTCTAGATACTCACTCTACATATAGCTCCTCCCTCTACCTCTAGCTACTCACTCTACATATAGCTCCTCCCTCTACCTCTATCTACTCACTCTACATGTAGCTCCTCCCTCTACATATAGCTCCTCCCTCTACCTCTAGATACTCCCTCTACATCTAGCTACACCCTCTGCCTCTAGATACTCACTCTCCATATAGCTCCTCCCTCTACCTCTAGCTACTCACTCTACATGTAGCTCCCCCGTCTACATATAGCTCCTCCCTCTACCTCTAGCTACTCACTCTACATCTAGATACACACTCTGCCTCTAGCTACTCACTCTACATGTAGCTCCTCCCTCTACATATAGCTCCTCCCTCTACCTCTAGATACTCCCTCTAAATCTAGCTACACCCTCTGCCTCTAGATACTCACTCTACATATAGCTCCTCCCTCTACCTCTAGCTACTCACTCTACATGTAGCTCCCCCCTCTACATATAGCTCCTCCCTCTACCTCTAGCTACTCACTCTACATCTAGATACACCCTCTGCCTCTAGCTCCTCCCTCTACATATAGCTTCTCCCTCTACCTCTAGCTACTCACTCTACATTTAGCTCCTCCCCCTATATATAGCCCCTCCCTCTACCTATAGCTCCTCCCTCTGCTTATAGCTCCTTCCTTGGCCTCTAGCTCCTCCCTCTTCCCATCATCATAGAATCTCATCAGCACCAACTGCCATCCTCTAGCTAAGTAATGGGAAAGACTTCACTGAACACAGATTTTACCTCAGAACTGAGAATTTTAATGATGACTGATCAATTCTTGCAGAAAAAGAAGCAACTTTGTCTGATAATATAAATTACACGGTTGCTTATTTTCATATGTACTATTTATTTATGAAATAAAATTAAAATTATGGTTACACTACAAGCCTCATTTACATATGAATACAGAGAACAATTGTAGAAAAAGGGTTTTCAATACCGCGCCAATGATCACAAATCTGGAAGTCGGATTGATGTGGCTTTATTGTAGCATAGGTCTACGCGTTTCAGGAGCTCTGCTCCCTTCCTCAGGACCATAGAAACAACATCAAATCTACCGCAGTGGATACACACATACATTAAATAGATCCAGTGACGTCATAGTACCTCCCCGTATAGAAAAAAACGGCGGGAAAGGATGCAGCGTGGAAGAAAAAACATGACGCAATACAGAAAAGACATGATCAAAAGAAAAAACATACAACTCTTATTCAGTTTAAGTGACCCAAATACTGACAGATCATAATAAATTCAGTGAACATTAAAAAAGATTTTATATATAAACTTATTTCAATTGTGTCTGCAAAAATGAACCCAGTTAGTAAAATATACAGGCATATCTATACATATATATATATATATATATATATACATATACCCAGATCAATGGAACAACCCAAATCAAACAAGTGATAAGTACAAAGTGAGCCCAGAACTCAAGAAGGGTGAAAGGTACTAAATCGTGAGTGACTACAGATCCAAACTGAAGCGGGTAAAGCCCGCTGTACCATGAGGACATTGTAATCTAAGCCGTGCAAAAAACAGCAAAAAACACTGCAATGGAAGGTGTGCAATGATCGGACAAAAAAACCTCCCGATGTGGATGTTATACATCTTATTTAACTAATGAAAAGTGACCCTTATACGGTATATAAGGCAATAAAACCAATAAACCCCACTTCCCCTGCTCGGGCAAAACTAAAAAGGGGGGGCAAAAACTCAGAAAATTA
This sequence comes from Anomaloglossus baeobatrachus, assembly GCF_048569485.1. Classification (NCBI taxonomy): domain Eukaryota; kingdom Metazoa; phylum Chordata; class Amphibia; order Anura; family Aromobatidae; genus Anomaloglossus; species Anomaloglossus baeobatrachus. The sequence goes on from NC_134354.1 coordinate 694,725,265, forward strand.
CTATCGTGCTCATTTATTATAAGTGTACAACCATACACTCCTTTCAATAAGGATTACATGTCATAGAGCTCCAGGGAACCGCTCCCTACCCTCATTTTCAGCGTAAGTTCAAACAGGTTCAAACCGTGGGAAAAAAACCCACGGCGGCTGCGCAAGGCGCGGGTATCAAAGGAGCGGGGTGAAACAAGTTCATACTCGTGGGAAAAAAAGCAGGCGCGCATGCGCTGGCGACTACCTAGCACAAAAAAGATAGAGAGCAGAAGAAGAGTGTGCTAAAAGGAATAGGAGGTGCTAAGGAGCACCACAAGTGCACAATACCGCCAACACAGATTAACTAATATTGTGAAACAACTGCCAAAAGGTCCAATCTAATAAACAGTGTACTATTTAGGCAGATTAGCAAAAGATCAAGTGAAGGACAAAAAAAGAAGAAGGAAAGAAATTACGGAGGGAGAATAGTGGATAATTAACAAACATACGGAAAATGAAAAAGGGAAAGGGAAAAAAAAATTTCTACGGGACCTGTATCAACAATTATCAACAAAAACGCGGATCTAAAATAGTTTGTAACCAGTCACCGGAAAGATATACGGAAGACTCCAATTGTCTCCCTACAGCACCAATACCGAAAAAATTCTAAAAACATTTTAATAACTAGTAATGGTATCATACACCCACATAAAAGGTTAAAAATATTCCCCAACCCCTAATTCTACAAATACAAATGTAGTTATGCCAGTGAAAACCAAGGAACATTGGCAACAATTAAAAACAATAATGATTATACTTTATGCCCTAATAATTCAGTTGAAAATTGAGAATAAAACATCTAAAAATAATACATAATATGGATAAAAATATATATCTATGTATAAAATTTCTAAAAAGGACTAAACTACTACAACCCTAAAAGAAATGTAATGGACCTTAATTCACAAACAATTGAAAAATTGCAAGGGCACCCGTATCCACAACCCTCTCTCATCTGTTATATGGATGTATATGAAAAAATGGTTTAATGGAACAGGTCTGGGAAAACCGGGAGGAATGGAGTTTTGTATAAAAAGTAACCTTACATGTCAGTCGGACTATGTCGTTTATCTTATTGAATGCGATTGTGCAAAGCGTTATGTGGGAAGGACGACGCAGCCTTTGCACAAGAGGTTAAACTCACACAGGCATAACATTAAGATTGGGTTCATGTTACACGGCCTGTCTCGACATGTGACCCTACATCATGATAAGAAAATTAAATTAAAGATAACCCCTATCGAACAAATACCCCCACATGTAGGTAATAGGGCCGAGGTCCTAAATAGGAAGGAAACCTTTTGGATATATAAACTGAACACTTTAAAACCGCAGGGCCTAAATGAAGTCACAGACCTGTTCCATTAAACCATTTTTTCATATACATCCATATAACAGATGAGAGAGGGTTGTGGATACGGGTGCCCTTGCAATTTTTCAATTGTTTGTGAATTAAGGTCCATTACATTTCTTTTAGGGTTGTAGTAGTTTAGTCCTTTTTAGAAATTTTATACATAGATATATATTTTTATCCATATTATGTATTATTTTTAGATGTTTTATTCTCAATTTTCAACTGAATTATTCGGGCATAAAGTATAATCATTATTGTTTTTAATTGTTGCCAATGTTCCTTGGTTTTCACTGGCATAACTACATTTGTATTTGTAGAATTAGGGGTTGGGGAATATTTTTAACCTTTTATGTGGGTGTATGATACCATTACTAGTTATTAAAATGTTTTTGGAATTTTTTCGGTATTGGTGCTGTAGGGAGACAATTGGAGTCTTCCGTATATCTTTCCGGTGACTGGTTACAAACTATTTTAGATCCGCGTTTTTGTTGATAATTGTTGATACAGGTCCCGTAGAAAATTTTTTTTTCCCTTTCCCTTTTTCATTTTCCGTATGTTTGTTAATTATCCACTATTCTCCCTCCGTAATTTCTTTCCTTCTTCTTTTTTTGTCCTTCACTTGATCTTTTGCTAATCTGCCTAAATAGTACACTGTTTATTAGATTGGACCTTTTGGCAGTTGTTTCACAATATTAGTTAATCTGTGTTGGCGGTATTGTGCACTTGTGGTGCTCCTTAGCACCTCCTATTCCTTTTAGCACACTCTTCTTCTGCTCTCTATCTTTTTTGTGCTAGGTAGTCGCCAGCGCATGCGCGCCTGCTTTTTTTCCCACGAGTATGAACTTGTTTCACCCCGCTCCTTTGATACCCGCGGCTTGCGCAGCCGCCGTGGGTTTTTTTCCCACGGTTTGAACCTGTTTGAACTTACGCTGAAAATGAGGGTAGGGAGCGGTTCCCTGGAGCTCTATGACATGTAATCCTTATTGAAAGGAGTGTATGGTTGTACACTTATAATAAATGAGCACGATAGTAATTTTCTGAGTTTTTGCCCCCCCTTTTTAGTTTTGCCCGAGCAGGGGAAGTGGGGTTTATTGGTTTTATTGCCTTATATACCGTATAAGGGTCACTTTTCATTAGTTAAATAAGATGTATAACATCCACATCGGGAGGTTTTTTTTGTCCGATCATTGCACACCTTCCATTGCAGTGTTTTTTGCTGTTTTTTGCACGGCTTAGATTACAATGTCCTCATGGTACAGCGGGCTTTACCCGCTTCAGTTTGGATCTGTAGTCACTCACGATTTAGTACCTTTCACCCTTCTTGAGTTCTGGGCTCACTTTGTACTTATCACTTGTTTGATTTGGGTTGTTCCATTGATCTGGGTATATGTATATATATATATATATATATATAGATATGCCTGTATATTTTACTAACTGGGTTCATTTTTGCAGACACAATTGAAATAAGTTTATATATAAAATCTTTTTTAATGTTCACTGAATTTATTATGATCTGTCAGTATTTGGGTCACTTAAACTGAATAAGAGTTGTATGTTTTTTCTTTTGATCATGTCTTTTCTGTATTGCGTCATGTTTTTTCTTCCACGCTGCATCCTTTCCCGCCGTTTTTTTCTATACGGGGAGGTACTATGACGTCACTGGATCTATTTAATGTATGTGTGTATCCACTGCGGTAGATTTGATGTTGTTTCTATGGTCCTGAGGAAGGGAGCAGAGCTCCTGAAATGCGTAGACCTATGCTACAATAAAGCAGATTTGTGATCATTGGCGCGGTATTGAAAACCCTTTTTCTACAATTGTTCTCTGTTATCAGCCGCTTTGGGTTGCCGCTGCCTGGATCCATTTGTAAATGCGAGTACAGTAGTTGTGACTGTCACAACTACAGTTGGTGAGTATAATTGCTCCCATTGCCTATTGCCCTGTGCCTATAAGGGTAAGACCCTATTGCGCTTTATTCTCCACAGCTCTTCCTCTCATTTACATATGAATAAAAGAGCACCTTTTCAGTCAAGAAGCAAAAGATTGGTAAGGGCGCTATATATATATATATATATATATATATATATATATTTATATATATATATATATATATACAGTTAGGTCCAGAAATATTTGGACAGTGACACAATTTTCGCGAGTTGGGCTCTGCATGCCACCACATTGGATTTGAAATGAAACCTCTACAACAGAATTCAAGTGCAGATTGTAACGTTTAATTTGAAGGTTTGAACAAAAATATCTGATAGAAATTGTAGGAATTGTACACATTTCTTTACAAACACTCCGCATTTTAGGAGGTCAAAAGTAATTGGACAAATAAACCAAACCCAAACAAAATATTTTTATTTTCAATATTTTGTTGCGAATCCTTTGGAGGCAATCACTGCCTTAAGTCTGGAAGCCATGGACATCACCAAACGCTGGGTTTCCTCCTTCTTAATGCTTTGCCAGGCCTTTACAGCCACAGCCTTCAGGTCTTGCTTGTTTGTGGGTCTTTCCGTCTTAAGTCTGGATTTGAGCAAGTGAAATGCATGCTCAATTGGGTTAAGATCTGGTGATTGACTTGGCCATTGCAGAATGTTCCACTTTTTTGCACTCATGAACTCCTGGGTAGCTTTGGCTGTATGCTTGGGGTCATTGTCCATCTGTACTATGAAGCGCCGTCCGATCAACTTTGCGGCATTTGGCTGAATCTGGGCTGAAAGTATATTCCTGTACACTTCAGAATTCATCCGGCTACTCTTGTCTGCTGTTATGTCATCAATAAACACAAGTGACCCAGTGCCATTGAAAGCCATGCATGCCCATGCCATCACGTTGCCGCCACCATGTTTTACAGAGGATGTGGTGTGCCTTGGATAATGTGCCGTTCCCTTTCTTCTCCAAACTTTTTTCTTCCCATCATTCTGGTACAGGTTGATCTTTGTCTCATCTGTCCATAGAATAGTTTTCCAGAACTGAGCTGGCTTCATGAGGTGTTTTTCAGCAAATTTAACTGGCCTGTCTATTTTTGGAATTGATGAACGGTTTGCATCTAGATGTGAACCCTTTGTATTTACTTTCATGGAGTCTTCTCTTTACTGTTGACTTAGAGACAGATACACCTACTTCACTGAGAGTGTTCTGGACTTCAGTTGATGTTGTGAACGGGTTCTTCTTCACCAAAGAAAGTATGCGGCGATCATCCACCACTGTTGTCATCCGTGGACGCCCAGGCCTTTTTGAGTTCCCAAGCTCACCAGTCAATTCCTTTTTTCTCAGAATGTACCCGCCTGTTGATTTTGCTACTCCAAGCATGTCTGCTATCTCTCTGATGGATTTTTTCTTTTTTTTCAGCCTCAGGATGTTCTGCTTCACCTCAATTGAGAGTTCCTTAGACCGCATGTTGTCTGGTCACAGCAACAGCTTCCAAATGCAAAACCACACACCTGTAATCAACCCCAGACCTTTTAACTACTTCATTGATTACAGGTTAATGAGGGAGACGCCTTCAGAGTTAATTGCAGCCCTTAGAGTCCCTTGTCCAATTACTTTTGGTCCCTTGAAAAAGAGGAGGCTATGCATTACAGAGCTATGATTCCTAAACCCTTTCTCCGATTTGGATGTGAAAACTCTCATATTGCAGCTGGGAGTGTGCACTTTCAGCCCATATTATATATATAATTGTGTTTCTGAACATGTTTTTGTAAACAGCTAAAATAACAAAACTTGTGTCACTGTCCAAATATTTCTGGCCCTGACTGTATATATGTGTTTGTGTGTGTGTGTGTGTGTGTATGTGTGTATATATATATATATATATATATATATATATATATATATAAAATGATGGTGCGGTGCTTTAAAAGCTGAACTTTTCAGCACTGACATTTTGGATTGATACAAAACATGTTTAAGTTTTATTGCTGTTCTACAACCTATTTAGATTTGCTATTAGTTACATTAGTAAAATGGTCATGTCAAGTTCCCTTTAAGGTTAATTGATGTAGTGACCAAACAAACCCTTGAGTTAGAGTACCGTCTCACTAAATGACGTACCATCGATTCCGACCACGATATGACCTGGTCAGGATCGCTGGTACGTCGCTACAGGGTCGCTAGTGAGCTGTCAATCAGGCAGATCTCACCAGCGACCAGCCATCAGCGACTTGTGTAACGATGCTGCGCTTGGTAACCAGGGTAAATATCGGGTAACTAAGCAAAGCGCTTTGATTGGTTACCCAGTATTTAAACTGGTTACCAGCGTACACCACTTACAGGCTGCCAGTGCTGGCTCCCTGTATATGTAGCTAGGGTACACATAGGGTTACTAAGCAAAGCGCTTTGCTTAGTTACCCGATATTTACCCTGGTTACCAGCGTATGCTGCTTATACAAGTAAGTGTAAGTCGGTGCTCGTTGGTCTCCTGCAGTCAAACACACCAATGTGTGCTGCACAGCGAGAGACCAACGAGCAAAAAATGAACCAGAACAGTGTGTAACGATCAGCGATTTCACAGCAGGGGCAAGGTCGCTGCTTAGTGTCACACACAGCGAGATGGCTGATGAGGTCACTGGTACGTCACAAAACCTGTGACTCAGCAGCGATCTCGCTATGTGAGAAGTACCCTTTAGACCTGTTACCTTGTCTTATTCTTTATTCACTCTTACCGATCCCTTCTTTTTTACAGATATGATGAAATCAAATTGCTTGTCTACTCAAGTAGGTATGTCCGTTACTTAATAATTGTAGGGACTACAAGGGACATTATACTCCATACAGTAATGCTTTACAACTAGTAATCAGGACTATGTTTAGTGTCAATCTTAAAATCTCCAAGACTGATTCAACAAGCAGTGGAGGAATTCAGTGGCATCCTGCCATTCAGGCTTTGCTGTCCCTTGCTGAGCAACATCTTATCTTTGGTCGAGAGTCTTGTTTAGTTTTGAGGCATAGAATGTTTTGGGCGTGGAGGGCGGGGATGTGGGCTTATAAGAATTGCATTTTTTCCTATTTTGCCTGAAGTAGAATACCAAGGTTGACCAGTCGCTGGTTTCACCATTATTCTTCCATCATGTTCTGCATTGTATTCACCATTGTATGTAGAATGTATGTAGTATATGAAACTAACCTATCTTTCAGAAAATCTTTTTTGTTCTTATAAGTATGAAACATTTGTTAAAGTATACGATAAAGTGCTCATAGGCCTTAACTCCCCATACACAAAAGAAGATAGGCCAAACCCTCTCATTTTGGTGGGATAAGTGGACCATCTGTGGTGAAGGAGACCTATTGGTTCTTCTTTGGCCAATGAATATTATTGTTTTGCTTACGAGTGAGATAAACTTTCTCATCACTACCATTTGGAAATACATAAACATCTGATAAAGCCGAGGATTTGTGTTTATCGGAGTCGGCAGAGATAACTGACAAAATGAGGTTAGGCCATCAGTTTTCTCATATGGTCAACTTAAGATAAGTACTGGTCAAATGCTCCTTCAGGCAACAACTATGTATAGCAAGTCATGCAGATTCGATGACTGTTGGCTAAATTATGCTTTATCCTCAGGCGGCATGTAGAGGTAAATATAATGGTGGAGGAAGGAGTTGCCGGGTCCTTTATCCACCATGTGGGATTAAGAAGGCAGACGTGATGATGTCACTACATCACATCTGCTGTGCACGGCATCAGTGCACACAACAAAGACTGGAACCGTACATGGGAGGCTATGTGAGGCATACACTGTATATGAGGGGCTATGTGAGGGCTCACATTGTATATAGGGAGGCTGTGTGGGGGCTCATAGTATATATAGATGAATTATGTGGGGGCTCATACTATATATAGGGGGTTATGTGAGGGATCATACTATATATCGGGAGCTATGCACTGTGCACGGGCTCATACTGAATATAGGGTGACTATGTGGGCTCATACGGTATATAGGGGGTTCATAGTGTATCTACAAGTACTGTGTGGGGATTCATACTTTATATAGAGGAGCTGTGTGGGCTCATAATATATATAGGGGGTGTTCATACTGTATATATGGGGGGCTATGTGGGGTTTCTAACTGTATATAGTGGTGCATTGTGTGTGACTCTTACTATATATAGGGGAAGGTATTAGGAAACTTAATTCTGATCAATATTAAGTGATACAATGAATATTAATAAAAAATAATAATATAATTAATATGTTAATTTTATACTGAATATAATTAATTTCAGCCTATTGGTGCGGCCTCCACAATCGTCATGGTCACTCATGTGGCCCATCGGACAAATAAATTGCCCACCCCTACTGTAGAGCCATGGTCATTCTTTTTGAGCAGAACTATTAGTACACCACATGTCAAAAAGATATGATTTATTCACACCTTCTTTTACCATAAGCTAGAAGATATCTGGGGTTGGTTAGGAATTTCTTTGTACAAGGAGGTTTTCGTGTGATATTGGGAGAGTAATTTCCCTCTATTAATATCAGTGTCCGATTTTACCTTGATTTTATACTTTATATACAAAAAAGTGTCAATCTGTAATGTAACAAATATGATACATTAACTTGGCTCGAACATTTTTTTTTTTTTTATTTTAATATTGTTTTGTTAAACTTTGTTGGTAAAAGACTAAAACTAGCCCAAGGGATCTCACGGCCATCCTTAACCCTAAGAACTCTATCCAGGATAACAAAGTAGCTCTCCCTTCCCCGCGGCACCAGACCTACATGAAGGAAAGACAAGCAAAGTCAAAGTAACTGACTTCTCATTTCCACTGCATTAGTAATAGACATTCTCTTGTGTCTACCATTTATCAATGTCACACAGAAAACCTAACCCGTTACATACGAGATGTTTTTACATTAATGGTGTTCTCTGGCCTTTGGTTACAAATCTGCATTCACTCTATGTGACTGTGGACTTGTGAATCTTCACTTTGTGCCCTCTGCTTTGTGAGGATTCTCTGCTGCCAGCACTGGGAGTGTTGGGCACATAATCGCAAGTTTGCGATTTGTATACACGCGATGATGAGCTGAATAGATGATCGCAACCTTGCTCAATGCAAGTGTATTGAGCGAGCCCGGATACAGTCTAGTTGGAATGTGGCTGAAAGTAGGCAAAATCGCTTTACCGCCCACTCGCGGCACCAATCCTCACTGACTGGAGCTGTGGGGATGTACACGTCTGCAGTCATGTAGAGCAACTGCTGACTTGTAGCCAAATGCCGGAGAACCCCTTTAACACTAGAAGTCACAGAAATTTCGAGCTCCCCCCTGAAGTCCCGAAAGAGGGTCAAATGACCCTTAGGGGTACTTCTCACATAGCGAGATCGCTAGCGAGATCGCTGCTGAGTCACGTTTTTTGTGACGCACCAGTGACCTCATTAGTGATCTCACTGTGTGTGACACTAAGCAGCGACCTGGCCCCTGCTGTGAAATCGCTCATCGTTAGACACACTGCTGGTTCATTTTTTGCTCCTTGCTCTCCCGCTGTGTAGCACACATCGCTGTGTTTGACAGCGAGAGAGCAATGATCTGAATGTGCAGGGAGCAGGGAGCCGGCGTCTGGAAGCTGCGGACGCTGGTAACCAAGGAACACATCGGGTAGCCAAGCGGAGCGCTTTGCTTGGTTACCCAATATTTACCTTGGTTACTAGCGTATGCCGCTCTCAGGCTGCCAGTGCCGGCTCCCTGCTCCCTGCACACGTAGCTGGAGTACACATCGGGTAATTAACCCGATGTGTACTCTGGCTAGGAGTACAGGGAGCCAGCGCTAAGTGGTGTGTGCTGGTAACCAAGGTAAATATCGGATTGGTTACCCGATATTTACCTTAGTTACCAAGCGCAGCATCGCTTCTCCTTGCTCTCTGCACACGTAGCCAGAGTACACATCGGGTAACTAAGCGAAGCGCTTCGCTTAGTAACCCGATGTGTACCCTGGCTACGAGTGCAGGAAACCAGCGCTAAGCGGTGTGCGCTGGTAACGGTAAATATCGGGTAACCAAGCAAAGCATTTTGCTTAGTTACCCGATATTTAGCTTGGTTACCAAGCGCAGCATCGTTTCCACGAGTCGCTGCTGGCTGGGGGCTGGTCACTGGTTGCTGGTGACATCTGCCTGATTGACCGCTCACCAGCGACCATGTAGCGATGCACCAGTGATCCTGACTGGTCAGATCGCTGGTGGGATAGCTGGAGTGTCGCTTAAGTGTGACGATACCCTTAGTCCAAACTGAATAGAACTAACTAGAAGCTAAATTGCTAAACTCAATGGAAAACAACAACCTCCTGTGGTGCGACAGTAATGGCCTTAATTACAGAATAAAAGACGGTGATTATAGGATGTTAGCTAAAATCCTTCAGGTCATTTGACTCATCTCTGGGTTCCAAAGGTAGAAATGTTAAATGACCCCTCTCTGGGAGGGACTTCTAGTGTTAAGAGGATTGTACACTACTAGACAAACCCTTCTTAACTGCTAGTGTGTCCCTCATAAAAGGAAAAGAAAGTATAAGTCCCTCCCAGGCAGGAGGGGGCTGTTATAGTGATGTTGGTCTTATGACTCCCAGTGTTCAAGTTACATTTATGTCAGATAAGCGCTGCAGACTATCAGCAGCCATCAATGGGCTGAAGTTTTCACGCTTCCTTCAGACAGAACACCGTCTGACAGAACGCTCATGTTACAAGATACCAAGTTTGTGGTATCATGCCGGTTTGTCATGATACCACAAACTTATTTATGTGGAGCACACTAGAACTCAAGAAGGGGGTGTCCAGTAGTGGATAACCCCTTTAAGTTGATAAAAACAGATATCTTATTTTGACATACTAGTTTCTATATTACATATCCATTGATGAATATTGATGAACTTTTATATAAATACAAACAGGCCATTGTCTTGTAGCTATATTGATGAATGAAGAAAAAAAACAAACACTTTAAGGCCTCATTTATAGAGATGAGATCCGTGAACGTCTGGGTTCTGTGGGTGCAGCCGGACTTTAGATAAAGTTCTGTTCTGGACCCAAACCTGACCTGATCCCCGATGGAAGTCACTGATTGGGCAGTTCAGGTCTCCGCCTACATATATCCAGCCATAACCAGAACACCTCCGAGAGCGGGTGGGTGAAGGTTTTTCATTTTGGGTGTGGGGGGATGCACACTACATCCGATCATGCTGTTCTTACCCCCAGTGATAGCCATTCAATCACAAGTGGCTCTCACTGGGCTGAGCACGGAAAGTACTGATCACAGTGATGCTCACATGAGTGGTTGGCTTACTTAAAGCACCCAAACACTAAACTTGAACACTGATTTTTTTGGAAAGTTGCCAAACTTTAAAGTTTGTATCCCCTCATCTCTACTCATTCACACATCAATATTATTAATCGATATTTCATTAGTATTTTCCAAAACCAGTAGTGTCTCCAAAACACAGAACAGGTGTCAATCTTTCAATTCTAATTTATTCCTAGCAGTTCCACTCCTGGCTTTGGCATACAAACACTGATGGAAATATACTGACATGTGAGTGTCACCTAATGGTTATCAAAGAATTCAGGCTGGTTGCCTGGGCTGTTAAACAACCCCTGATAAGCTTTAGGCAAGATGATAGACGGTCATTTAATGGCCTGATTAATTCACCAACGAGTGCCATGAGTTCTGCGTCATGCCAATAGTAAAGTATCCTGAGACCATTCATGTGGGTGGTTGCTTTTCATCAAGGGGTCTAACACTGCCATGAATCAAGAATGGGATCTAAGCATCCTCCAAAAGCAACTTTTCCTAAGGATCCAGGATCAATTGGATGATGAATAATAAGTGATAACTAGGTGGCTTGGTGAGCAAAACATTGAAATTTTGCGTCACCTGTTGTCAATCCGCAAAATTCAGGTGGACAAACAAAAACATAGTAATTGTGATATAAACTCCAACAACTGACTAGACAAGAAATGGTTATCATGATTTTCCACAGAAGCGGATATTAATCATGCCAGGGTGAATTGCAGAAGACTTGAAAAATAAAGTTGTCCATATTCATTAGATGGCTGTTGGCTGAGTGATGCATCAGCCGATCGTTCAGCTGACTGTCTTATATACAGGAGCTTTCACTCGGCCAATTGATCCTGTGTGCTCTACGAAAAAGCTGCCCAGCAGACAAGTCGGTACTTGGCTTATCTCAAAGGAGAACAATGGAATTGGAAGTCCAAAAAGGACGTGGTCGAATGACATCTCTCCAGACCATCAGTTGGCCGGCACCCCTATACACATTAGTCCATCGCGGGCGTTGTTGATATTGTCGGGTTCAACCATCATTAGTCTAATGTGCCTAGGGGCCTTAAGGGTCAACACTGTAAATATTGAGGCTTTATATAAACTTGATGCATTTGTTATTAATATTTTAAAAACTTATGAAACGTTTAGAACTGGACTTCAGTAACTAAAGAAATATCTCACTAAAAGATCTAAAAACTTAGAAGCAGCAAACTCTGTGAAAACCAAAATTTGTGTCAGTCTCAAAACGTTTGACCATGACAGCTTGTAGACTCACCCATGGTCCAGAATTCTTTAACACATGTGACCAAGCTACATGCCTAAATATTGTTGTACTGCTGGTTCACAATAAGTAATAGGCGGTCCAGCATAATATACCTATGGAAATAATAATCCAAAAATAATGGTAATTGTCAGCATGTTATCCAACATTTAGTTTAACATCATGCACCTCACACCTTTAGTGTCACAATATATGAATATAAAATTTTCTTATGTGCTATGTACTCCATTTCCAATGCTCTTCTAACAACCTTGATGATATTAAGTTCATTGGATAGACAACTGGGGGTACCTTGAGACAATCTCAATTTGAAGTATTCTTCTGCTGGTCATGGAGTGACCTGTGGAGCAATTATTAACCTTCACTTCAGAAGAATTACTAGCTATTCATTGGTATCTGAAATGTTCTGCCTAATGCTATACTTTTATTGTGTTTCATTATTTACAAGGAAAATCATATCATCAAGAGGTTTAGACAAGTTTAGAAAAGTCCCAAGAAGGAGATTTCCAAATGATGAGAAAAACAGCAACCCCTTTAACAATATCAACATCAGTTTCCCAGCCTAATTATTAGGGACCAAAGTTGCCTAAATTTATCAGACCCAATTTGTCATAAAGTAATAAGGTTCTGAAGGTCCATGCTTACATAATGTAATTTCAGCACAAACTATTTGAGAAAGTTGAAACAGATGTCTAATTGCCCCCTTAAGGTCTTGGTTTACCCTTGTGTATGGAGATGGCCTTCGTATGTAAAGACCTTTCAGGGACAAGGGTAGCCATTGCCCTGCATTGTTTTATCACACAATGTGTTTTGTTTGAGTAACGATAAGGATATGTAGACTCAAGCTGGTCATACACATTCGATGGCTGTTGGCTGAAGGATGATTCGGCCGACAGTTATCTCCGTACTCTCCCGTATACAGGAGCACTCGCTCTGCTTGGCCCTCTTTTGTTCTTAATGAGAAAGTTGTGGGTTAATGCGTCGACTAGTGGTTTATCTCCAGGAGAACAATGTGATCGATAGTCTGAAATGGACATGTGCGATCGACATCTCTACCGGATCATCAGTCTGCTTGTGCCACTGTACCATTGGCCAAACATGTGAGGGCAGTCAGAGAGTGGAACAGGCGACCACGGGAGGTGGTGAGCTCTCCATCAATTGAAATCTTCAAGTGGAAGCAGGATAAAGATATATGGGATGATATAGGAAAACCCACACTCTCAGGGAGTTGGACCTGATGGCCCTTGATGACCCTTCCAACTCTACCATTCTATGATTTTATGTAGATATTGGTGTGACTGACTTTAGTCTAGTGCGTATGAGGACTTTAATTATAGGATCACCACATATTCAATTGTATTTCATTAATTAAAGTTTCAATAATCACAACTAATACTCAACAACATAATTCTATATATATGATTATACAAAATATCCAAAGTATCTGTATTAGGTGTCCTATCCCAGGTTTCTCCTACTGATACAACAGGTAGAACTCCACTTTAAATGACTTCTTGACCTTGTCCTAATTGTGATCTGTCACTAGGATTCTTCCTCTTGCCCTGACCTGTACTAATAGCTCAAACCAGTCCAACAACCACTAGATCAGCAGCTTGTATAATACTTGAAAGAGAAAAATATTTGTGAGACCCATATATATGACGGAAAAAAGCATGATGAGGTCAGTGTAGGGCAAGTGCCTTCACACTGGGAAAAATGCAAACAAGGGAAAAAGCCTCAAATCTGGGTTTGTATTCAAAACAACTACATAGTTTGGATAGTTAGTGGGCTGAAAAACACCGTAAGGCTATGTGCATGCGATGCGTTTTTAGAGGCGTTTTTGTGTGTTTTTCGGGTGCGTTTTTGGTCTAAAAACTGCATGACTTTTTCTTCCCTAGCAAAATCTATGAGTTTTCATTTTTGCTGTTCGCACAATGCAGTTTTGTTTTAGGTGTGTTTTTGTGGTGACCACAAAGATGCAACATGTCAATTATTTCTGAGTTTTTGCCAGCGTTTTTCATTCATGCAATGCATTGGAAAAAACGCAGGAACAAAAACGCAGCAAAAAATGCACAAAAACGTGCAAAAACACATGCGTTGTTTTGGATGCGTTTTTAACGCGGGTGCGTTTTTGTGTGTTTTGTTGCGGCAAAACGCAAAGGTCAATGGAGCCAGTAAACATAAAAAGTAAATGTTGCGGGCAGTGGACCGCTGCCGCTTCTCCTCAGGGGCCTGCTTGGATCCGGGTTTGCTGCTGTGGCTCGAGTGGTGACCAGACCCGGGCTAGCACGGCCGCCCTTCCTCACAACCGTCGGAAAGGGGATATTTACAGGGGAGTTGTGTCTGTGATGCCACCCGTGGGTTGCAGTGAGGGATGAGGGGTGATGGGGCGCCCGGGGCTGATGGAGCGGGGCAGCAAGATGGGATTCCCTCCACGGGTAGGGGAGGTGTAGTCCCGGGGCCTGCGATCTGAGCACGGGAGTGATGGCTGCTGGAGGTGGCATGCTGGGCTGGACTGGGGGACAATGGTGTACTCACAGTTCAGTAATTTCACACAAGTCCAGTAGTAAACCAAGTTGCCAGTGGCCGGCTGCCTTAGGAGTGTGCATTCGGGTCCCGCACCCAGGTTAATGAATAGGTATCCCTTCCTCCGGCATTTTGTGTTTGTCTTTCCTTTTGGACGACTTCACATGGAACGGAGATGTCCACTCCCGGTTCTGTGTGTGTTGGGAACTGTGGCCCACGAAAGCTGACCCTTGGGATCTCAGTGGGTTCTGACGGACACCCTATCACCCGCGTTGGGCTTCCGTTTCGCTCTATCTGGGCAGTTAACGGGACAAAGTCTGGAACCTTGTCCCCGGCTGGTTTAATTGGAGAGGGGCTTGCAACCTTCCTCGCCCTAGGGTCCAGGCACCCCGACTGTGCACAGCCTCCGGACCGGATTCCCGCTGGCGACACCGGCGGGCTACAACCCTGCCCCGGTCCACTTTATGTCTCCCGCAACCGGATCTCTGTCGCCTGTGGCCCTGTTCACTGTCTGCCACCTAGCCGGGTTGTCCAAGGGCTACTACCCCTGACTACACTGCACACTTCGCTCCTCTCACTTCAACTGTCAACTCTGTTCCCCAAACTCAAACTGACGTGTTCCCACCTCTGACACCTTAGGACCCCTAGGTGGGCATTCTCATCAGCCTGATCCCGCCCACTGGTGTGTCCCTATTATCATGAGGGGGTGGCTAGGGTTTAATGGCTGTGTGTTATGCCTGAGTGTGGGTTTCTGGTGGTAACAAGGAGGATGTACAACTTTTGTGGCTACCTGGTTTTGCCAGGGCATCACATAAGTAAGATGAAAAAACTTATGAACACTGAATATCCATGTCCTTTAGAAGATGGTAATCCATATAAATG
The DNA here is from genome assembly GCF_048569485.1 of Anomaloglossus baeobatrachus. Lineage (NCBI taxonomy): Eukaryota > Metazoa > Chordata > Amphibia > Anura > Aromobatidae > Anomaloglossus > Anomaloglossus baeobatrachus. Next base: position 694,740,614 of record NC_134354.1, read on the forward strand.
AAATATGTGTATTTACACAAGATCTATCCTAAAAGAGATCCTGATCGTTGATGCTGGCCCAACAATGGGTGGCTCAGATCAGACGCTGGCTCCGTTATTTCAGCCAGGTGTGTTTGACCCTGAAACAGTGACATTTCCTATTATGGGTGGCTGATATTACAGCCCCAGATGGGGATTTATGTTGCCTGTGGTCTGGGCAGCATTAATCAGCTCTCAGGTCCCCTCCAACATATGAATTATAGGAGATAACCAGTTTGTCCTGCTCTACAAGCAAACCTTGGCCAAAGATCAGCTTAGGGGTCATTGAAGGATCTGCAGTGGATCTGACCAGACAGTCCTGATGTCACCGATCTCTAACTTATTTTCTGATTCCCCTAGAGAAACACAAACCTTGTCATGCGCATACTGTAGACAATTGATTTTTACTGTGATTTATGAGAGTGGATAATCTGTTTACTGGGATGTCAGTGTCATTCATTACTTTCTAAACTGCTTTACATATAAACTGATTCAGTGACTTAAAGGGAATCTGTCACCGTGTTTTTCCCCCTAATCTGAGAGCAGCATAACGTAGGGGCAGAGGTCCTGATTCCAGTGATGTCACTTACTGGGCTCCTTAGTGTAGTTTTGATAAACTCACTGATTAATCAGCAGCAAATTATCATTAGAGGACTACTTGGCGTGCTGCCAGGTAGTCCAGAATATTCATGAGCTCTGTATAACTGCTAGATCTGCAGCAGAGAAAACATTGATTTTATCAAAATGACAGCAAACAGCTCAGTAAGTGACACATCGCTGGAATCAGGATCTCTGCCCCTACATTATGCTGCTCTCAGATGGTGGAGCAAAACCCTGGTGACGGATTGCCTTTAAAGAAGACCTATTGGTACAGTCATATGAAAAGGTTTGGGCACCCCTATTAATGTTAACCTTTTTTCTTTATAACAATTTGGGGTTTTGCAACAGCTATTTCAGTTTCATATATCTAATAACTGATGGACTCAGTAATATTTCTGGATTGAAATGAGGTTTATTGTACTAACAGAAAATGTGCAATCCGCATTTAAACAAAATTTGACCGGTGCAAAAGTATGGGCACCTCAACATAAAAGTGACATTAATATTTTGTAGATCCTCCTTTTGCAAAAATAACAGCCTCTAGTCACTAGCCATTACAGCCATTATCACTAAACTAAATATTATTTTCATTTTAAATTTTCTAAATTATACAGAGAAAAAATTATATTTGGTCTTATTTAACTTCATAACATTTTCCAGGATGTAATAGGTCCCCTGTAAGGTCACCATACACATTAGATTATTAGGTCACTAGATGATATACGGTACCTTCTTATGGAGGCCTCCTGACTTCACCCAACAGACAAATATGTCAGGAGAGAAGGATTGTAAATGATAAATCACAATGCCTAATTCTTTAGTATCCATGGAAGATAAGTTGTGTCTAGAAATTTCCGGCTGTGGCTTACTTTATCCTCCCTTTTGAAAACACTCAGATGACCCAAGTGTGGATGGGTGGTGGGAGGTCTAAAGAGAGAGCTGTCAGCTTATTTGGTCAACTGCTATCTTATGTGTATTGGCACCATTAGTTTTAGAGAGCGGAGTTGAGAGTTCAAGTCGAAGTGAGCTCAGGCAGTCAAGGCCTGTAGCTCGAGCTGACAGGTGCCAGGGTCGGAGTGTGGCGCCCCTGACCTGGTCAGGCACCACAGAGTATTGCACCCATGCGGGAGCAATGCTTCCAGGTAATCTCCAAAGGCCAAGATGAGGTGCACACACAAACATATAGTGACCAGGCCTCCCACATTACCAGAGGGGACCCTTGGGTAGCCAGAAGGGGTTAACTTTCAATTCCCAGCTAGGGGTGTGTTCAGGGGCTGGTTGCTAGGAAGCAGGGCAGAGAGAGAGAGGAAGAGGAGAGTCTGGAGGAAGAAGTTGAAGTGTGTGGAAGGGAGCAGAGGAGCTCTCGTGTCAGACAGGTCCTGAGGAGTGCAGTAGCTGAAAGCGGGGGAGAAAGGAGTACCGTGGGTTGGCCTGAAAATCACCCAGAGAGAAGGGTGGCTGAGTACGGAGATCCCGGTATCCGAGCACACAAGGGGAACTAGGTCCCCAGTACAGGCAGCAGATCATCCAGAGCTGCTTAACCTACAAGTGGGGGGGGGTACTTCATGCCCTCACCACGACTACACAGAGCTTGAGCCAAGCAGCAATCACCAGGCCCATAAGGGGACAGGGCGAGAAGCCATCCCACCAAGGGCAGGCTGCCGGCAGACGAGCCAGAGAGAGGGGAGCAGGGTGGTAACAGCTTCCCTGGAGGGGTCCTACCACGCTTCAAGCAAAGGATCCTCCTAAAACAGAAAGAGTGCAAGGAAGGCGAGTGGACAGCTACCCTCAGAACGGCCTCCTGGAATTCCTGGTTCCACCTGGTTATCACAGTGCCGCCCGGGCATCTCACCGTGACCTCCAAACAGTGAGTAAACACGTTGAAAGACTTCTTGGACTGTGTTTGAGTCATTCTGCGACCTGTGGTCCCACACACATACACCGGGGCCTGGGGCTTGCCTCACTCTCAGGGGGCTAATATACTGACTGCACCCACCATCAGCCCCAGGCATCCCTTAATCTGCAGTGGCGGTCCCCGCTGACCGCAATACTGAGAGTGGCGTCACGACAATCCTAAAAGAAGGTTCCCTACCTGTGACCAGACTGTTCCATCCACGTGGAGTCCCTGAAGGTACTGCACCGACACATACTAGCGGGGCTTCACAACTTCTGGCGTCACGAACAGGATTAGGACTAGACCTGTTCAGACAGGTGACCGTGCGCCTCAGAGGTCCGACCGCAAAAATTGAACCGCCGCCATATTGCCATCTTCAAAAGCGCGCGCTGCAGCCCGCGCGAGGGAAAAGAGCACCGCCCACGAAGAGGTGTGGCCGCCCCAGAATCCCCACAATTCAGAGAGCGTACTGACCCAGGAAGTGGAAAGGGAGCGCGCAGATTTTTTGAAGAAAAATGGACGCTGCAGGAGGTAATGCCCCTGGTCAGGGCGACGCAGGCCAAGCGAGGCCAGCCCCCGTCGCGCTAGACGCAGCAGCGCCTGGTGCCGGTGCCGCGGTCGCAGCTGCGCCGGCCGAAATCTCCCCCATAATGCCAGTTTCCTTGCTGTATGTCCCAGGAGCGCAATGGCTGCCCCAATACGCCGGTAAAATAGACACGCTGACCGGGTTTAAGAAGAAGATCAACACCCTGCTAGACATGCACGCGATGACTGGTAAGCAGAGGGCCGCTGTGGTGCTGGGACAATTGACTGAAGCAGCAGAATTGGAAGCTGAGTCCTGGACCAATGATGACCGGAGCTCTGTTGAGACCATCTTTGCCAAACTAGCAGCTGCTTTTGAACACCGCACCGAGGGAGAGCTGAGGACGGACTTCTATAACTGCCGTCAGAAGCCCCAAGATAGCATAAGAGCCTATGCCCTCAGGCTGCAGGCTGCACTACGGGCTCTCAAGCTGGTGGACCCTGTCAGTGATCAGAAAGGAAACCGGATGATGAAGGAACAATTCTTGCGGGGCCTGCGCTCTCCTGAGGATGGGAAGCAGATGAAGCTGTGGTCCCTGGAACACCCTGACGTGGACTTTGCCATTCTGAAAGACAGGGCAGTGAAAGCACTCCAACCTCCTGTGGACACAGACCCCGTCGCACCAGCATGGCCTGCCAGTTCCACGGCTGCAGGAGCGGAATCCTCCTCGCAGACCCTAATAACTGCAAAAGGACTCAACGCGCCAGCAGAGACCATAAGTACGCTATCCTCCCAGGTGCAACAGCTCACTAAGGACGTCGCACAAATCCTGAAAGCAATGCAGTTGCCCTCAGAGACCAAAGTCCCTCATCGGATCCTGCTAGCTGACAACCCAGAGGACGTCCCTTGGATGCGGAGGAAAAGAGGTCCCCCAACCCGAGGCAGGAGCAGTGATCGCTATGACTCATCTGGACAACCCATCTGTCGTCGTTGCCAGGAGGCGGGACACTATGCAAGGGCCTGTCCTTTAAACAAGCCAAACCTGGGGCCGGGGGCCAGTCCTCAGGATTAAGAAGATCAGGCCCAAGTCGCTGCTGTGATCAGTACGTGGGTGGACGTCCTGTCCTGTCCATTGTCCTGGACGGGATCCCTACCCCGGCATTATTGGACACCGGCTCTCAGGTCACCACGATCCCGTATGTCCTTTATCGTAGGTTTTGGTCGGACGACGATCTCCGACCACCGGACCCCTCCCTCACCATCTATGCTGCCAACGGACAACCTATAGACCAGATCGGGGTCAAAGAGGTAACCATAAAGGTGGGAAGGCAGGAAATGAAGGGACAAGGACTGATTGTTGTGGACACTGATATTAGAGAAAGGAACCCGCAAATGATTTTAGGCACTAATGTCATAGAAAATTGCCTAGGGGAAGTGTTGTTGTTGCTTCACCAGATTGTTGAAGGTGCTGAGGGCAGGTCGCAAAGAGCCTTGCAAAAGGAGATCCGAATCATTCTGAGGAAGCAACAGGTAAAACAGACTGGCGGTGAGATTGGTAGTGTACGGGTGATGGATGCAAACCCCATTGTGATACCCCCACGGAGTGAAATGATGATGTGGTGTAGAGCAGCGGTAGGTCTCAGAGGACAAGATTACCAGGCTGTACTAGAGCCCACTCATTCAGACCACTGGCCCACGATTCTGACAGCCAGGGGGGTAGTTGATGTACACAAGGGACGAGTGCCTGTACGAGTGTTGAACTGTGGGGAGGAGGAAGCCAGACTACCAAGGTACGCTACCATAGCCAAACTGTTTACATGCTCAGATGACGCCATAACACCTGTAGGTCCCCTGACACAAGCTGACTCAAAAGAGGGCGAGACCTCCCAAAAGCAGTTAGAGGATTGGTGCCAGAAACTACACGTGGGGACTGACTCTACACCCGACTACCAGAAACATGGGGTTTACAGGGTCGTGCAGGAATACGAGCAGGTCTTTAGTAAGAACCCACTAGACTTTGGTAGGATCAAAGGGGTGCAACATCACATACCCACAGGCAGTCATCCTCCCATTAAGGAAAGACATAGGCCTATTCCACCAGCCCATTACCAGCGCACAAAGGACATGCTGAAGGACATGAAGGAGGCAGGCGTCATAAGGGACAGTTGCAGCCCCTGGGCGGCTCCCCTGGTCCTGGTAAGAAAGAAGGATGGCACGATGAGGATGTGTGTGGATTACAGACGGATAAATCAGATAACACACAAGGATGCCTACCCTTTGCCAAGGATAGAGGAATCCCTCGCTGCCTTGAAAGCCTCTAACTACTTTTCTACCCTAGATCTTACTAGTGGCTACTGGCAAGTATCTGTAGCAGAAGAAGATCGGGAGAAGACGGCCTTCACCACCCCAATGGGCCTCTGTGAGTTCAACAGCATGCCATTTGGACTCTGCAATGCCCCCGGGACCTTCCAGAGACTTATGGAATGCTGCCTAGGGCACCTCAACTTTGAAACCGTCCTGCTCTACCTGGATGATGTCATCGTGTACTCCAAGACCTACGAGGACCACCTGAAACACCTGGCTGAAGTCTTTGAAGCACTATCCCGATATGGAATGAAGCTGAAACCATCCAAGTGCCATTTACTGAAGCCAAAGGTCCAGTACCTAGGTCACGTGGTCAGTGCAGAAGGAGTAGCACCGGACCCAGAGAAGGTCACAGTCATCCAGGAATGGCCCACACCTACTACCGTCCGGGAGGTACGTCAGTTCCTTGGCTTGGTAGGCTACTACAGAAGGTTCATCAAGGGCTACACGAAAATGGCAGCGCCTTTGCAAGAGCTCCTGGTAGGCCACCCAAAGAAGAGAGGAAAGATCTCCGGCCCGCCATTTCACTGGGGAGAAGCAGAAGAACACTCCTTCAGACAAATGAAAGGGGCCTTGACGGGTGAAGAGATCCTAGCCTACCCTGACTACGGTCTGCCATTCGTACTGTACACAGATGCCAGTAATGTGGGACTGGGAGCAGTGCTTTCACAGGTGCAGGGAGGCAAAGAGCGTGTGATTGCTTACGCCAGCAGGAAGCTCAGGCCTACTGAAAGAAACCCGGAGAATTATAGCTCATTCAAGCTAGAGTTCCTGGCCATGGTATGGGCTATCACAGAGCGGTTCAAGCACTACCTGGCAGCCACCAAATTCACTGTCTTCACGGACAACAACCCCCTGACCCACTTGGATACTGCTAAATTGGGTGCCATGGAGCAGCGTTGGGTAGCCCGACTGGCGAATTATGACTTTACTGTCAAGTATCGAGCTGGCCGCAAGAACGGCAACGCAGATGCTCTGTCCAGGATGCCTCACCTAGCAGACGAGGGTGAAGATGTAGATGATCTTGAAGAGATTGAGCTGCCAGCGTTCCATCGCCATGGAGCAAAACAGTGTCGGCAGTCGCGTGCCAACCGCCAAGAGGTGACCCTGAACCCACTACCTCACTACAACTGGAAGGAGACCCAGGAAAATGATCCAGCGGTAGGCTTGGTAAAGAAACTGATCAGCCAGCCGGGCGCCAGCCTTGACAAAGGAGCCCCACCTGAGGCACAGTACCTATGGAAGGAGAGGGGTCGATTATTCATCTATCAAGACAAACTTTACAGGAGCATCATTGACCCGAGGACGCATGAGAAGGTGTGGCAAGTGATTGTACCACAGAAGGATACGAGGATGGTGCTAGAAGCCTATCACAATGGTGCAGGCCACTTTGGTTGGAAGAAACTGGAGGCCCTACTTAAAGTAAGATTCTACTGGGTGGGCATGAGATCTGCCCTAGAGAAGTGGTGTCGAAACTACGGGCCCTGCAATCTTAGAAGAAAAGACCAGCACAGCCAGAGAGCACCACTCCAGCCAATCCAAACTAAACGGCCCCTGGAGATCGTGGCCCTGGACCATGTAAAGTTGGCACCCAGCAGACAAGGCTACAACTACGCTCTCACTATGGTTGACCACTACTCCAGATTCCTGGTGGTAGTACCAGTCAAGGACTTGACAGGTCAAACTGCAGCCAAAGCTTTCCAGACACACTTCTGTCGACCACATGGCTATCCAGATCAAGTGCTCACTGACCAAGGACCAGCCTTTGAAGCTGAAGTGTTTAAGGAGTTTTGTAACCTATACGGCTGCCAGAAGATCCGTACTACGCCTTACCATCCTCAGACCAATGGCATGTGTGAGAAGATGAACCACATCATTCTCGACCTTCTGAAGACGCTCCCACTAGAAGAACGAAGTCAGTGGCCGGAAAAACTGCCCGATCTAGTGGACATGTATAACAACATCCCTGTGAGTTCCACGAACTGCACACCGGCATACCTGATGAGGGCCAGACCAGGGAGATTGCCAGTAGATCTGGAAATGGGAGTTGAGACCCCTGAAGACCATCTACAAGGTGCTGATTGGGATTCCAACCGCCAAGCCCAATACAAGAAAGTACAAGAGTGTGTGGAGCGAAGCCTGACTCAGCAGCGTGAGAAACAAGAAAAGGCCTACAATCGAAAAGCACCTGCTGTTCCTTTGATGCCAGGAGATGTAGTTCTCAAAAGAAAGAGAAGACGTCATAAACTTGACAATCACTGGGAAGAAGAACCCTATACTGTGTTACCATCGACGCTTAGCAATGAAAAGACATGCCTTATCAGCAAAGATGGAGGAAAAACAACAGCTGTCGTTTCTAGAGATCGCTTAAAGAAATGTCCTGAACAACTAAGAATCCCTGAAGAAAGTCCCAACCCTTTGCCAGTTCAAGAACCAAAAGAAAAGATGATCCATACTGTACTTGGAGATTTTCCAGCAAGTTGGCCTCAATACAATGGAGCAGTAGTTATTCCGGTTATTACATTCCCTCAATCTGGAGAAGTAAGAGACCCAGAAGAACCTGTTCAGAACCTGGAAGAGCCAAATGTAGCTGAAGCAGAAGACCATGCACTGGTATCAATACCTAGTACACCTATTATTCACATCGAGACACATACATCGGGTGGGAGGACACAACCTCAGACAGATGACAGTATAGTACTGCGTAGGTCAACCCGCAGCAACTTTGGTCAGCTCCCATTACGCTATAGAGAAAGTACAGTTTAGTTCAAAGTGACGGTATGAAAGGTAATGTTTAACCTGTTTATAGTTAAGTAACGTTTAAGCGAAATGTGCCCACAAGGACTATTGTGAGACCTCCTTAAAATGTTAGACCACTGGTTATGAACTGGCTTTAACCACAAACTTTGCATTGTAAAAAGTTGCCTCCTTGGTATCAACCCCAGAGTCTGCCTGTTGAGGGGCATGGCTCTGCACCAACAAGGGGGCACGCCTGTTTATGGGGCCTGCCCTCCAACACTCGGAAGCGGGTACGCCTGTTTATGGGGCCTACCTTACACCACTCCCCTCAGGAGAGGAAGATTGGAGGAAAGGTCTGGGGAATGTGATGGCCCAGACCTGGTCACCAAAAGGACCGGCGACCTACCTCCTGGAGGTTTTTGGGTGGGGTTCGGACATGTGGGTGGTTGGTGGTGGAATGGTACCTGGTATGTTTAAATGTAAATAATTGCCCCTGTGTGGGAAAAGTTTGTATTTACCTTTTTCTTTCTCTTGTCTTTGCAGCCCGAGGACGTGCTGATGATAACTAAGGGGGAATGTGGCGCCCCTGACCTGGTCAGGCACCACAGAGTATTGCACCCATGCGGGAGCAATGCTTCCAGGTAATCTCCAAAGGCCAAGATGAGGTGCACACACAAACATATAGTGACCAGGCCTCCCACATTACCAGAGGGGACCCTTGGGTAGCCAGAAGGGGTTAACTTTCAATTCCCAGCTAGGGGTGTGTTCAGGGGCTGGTTGCTAGGAAGCAGGGCAGAGAGAGAGAGGAAGAGGAGAGTCTGGAGGAAGAAGTTGAAGTGTGTGGAAGGGAGCAGAGGAGCTCTCGTGTCAGACAGGTCCTGAGGAGTGCAGTAGCTGAAAGCGGGGGAGAAAGGAGTACCGTGGGTCGGCCTGAAAATCATCCAGAGAGAAGGGTGGCTGAGTACGGAGATCCCGGTATCCGAGCACACAAGGGGAACTAGGTCCCCAGTACAGGCAGCAGATCATCCAGAGCTGCTTAACCTACAAGTGGGGGGGGGTACTTCATGCCCTCACCACGACTACACAGAGCTTGAGCCAAGCAGCAATCACCAGGCCCATAAGGGGACAGGGCGAGAAGCCATCCCACCAAGGCCACGCTGCCGGCAGACGAGCCAGAGAGAGGGGAGCAGGGTGGTAACAGCTTCCCTGGAGGGGTCCTACCACGCTTCAAGCAAAGGATCCTCCTAAAACAGAAAGAGTGCAAGGAAGGCGAGTGGACAGCTACCCTCAGAACGGCCTCCTGGAATTCCTGGTTCCACCTGGTTATCACAGTGCCGCCCGGGCATCTCACCGTGACCTCCAAACAGTGAGTAAACACGTTGAAAGACTTCTTGGACTGTGTTTGAGTCATTCTGCGACCTGTGGTCCCACACACATACACCGGGGCCTGGGGCTTGCCTCACTCTCAGGGGGCTAATATACTGACTGCACCCACCATCAGCCCCAGGCATCCCTTAATCTGCAGTGGCGGTCCCCGCTGACCGCAATACTGAGAGTGGCGTCACGACAATCCTAAAAGAAGGTTCCCTACCTGTGACCAGACTGTTCCATCCACGTGGAGTCCCTGAAGGTACTGCACCGACACATACTAGCGGGGCTTCACAGGAGCACTGACACCTTGGCTAGGTGGCAGACGGTAGTCAGAGCCTGCAGGAGACAGGAAGACGGAGCCAGGGATCCCAGGTGGACGGGAACAGTGATGTAGCCCATCGGTACAGACACTGGAGAACTGACCCAGAAACCGTGTGCACAGAGGGGGTACTTGGACCCTAGAGCCAAGACCAGCACTGACGGCCTAGCTAATTAACCAATTGAGGGCAGGGTTTTAGGTCCTGTCGTAACCTAAGTCCCGAAAAGTAGACAACCACTCACTGCCGGGGATAGGGCAACCACCAGGGCCCGTAGATCCCAAGGGTCAGTGTCAGACGGGCACAGCTCCCAACCAGAGGACCGGGAGCGGACTCCCATATTCCATACCGGGAAGTCCCATCTACAAAATCCAGTGTGCAGAGGAGAGAGGCTTTGATTATCAACCCCGGTCTGAGATCAGGATACACCCGTCGGCAGCAGCCGGCCACCATCCCATTGGTTTACCACAGGACTTGTCTATTTATTCGACCGTGAGTAACATCCCCGGCCTGGCCGGGTGCGTCGGACCCTGCATCCATCATCCTCAACACAGAGACATTGGGCCCCGGGGCATCCATCCTCACCCACGGAGGGGTTAATATCCAGCTGCCATTACATCTTCCCTGGGTGTCCCACAACAGCAGCGGTGGTGCTACATCTCACTATGGGGAGATAAGGTATGCACACCAGTGACTATGTAAGGGGAATACATGAAATAGCAGAAACTGCTGTGTGAATACTGACTTGAAAAATCCAATAGCTATATGCAAGAGTGAATACGTGAAAAATGGAATCTGCATTACTGCCATGAACATATGAATCAAGAGAAATTTAGCTACTGAATTGATCAATGCAATAGAGCCCCAACACTACGCCAAAGTATTTCTCTACGTTGGGGTCCCTAGCTTGTGTGTGTCCTCTCATGCAGTTAAAAAACCTACCGTGTATGGGAAGCTGAGACCCAGGCTATTTATGCGTATGATATGGATTGGCAATAGGTGTGGTTGGGGAGGGTTCACAAACGAAAAAATACTAACAATTAGGAATAACGTTTGGAACACCATTCTAAGTCCAAACTGGGTGCAAAAACCACTACATCTCACCACACACCGTGGGTGGCGTCACAGACATTTTACAAACAATCCCGTACAAATACGTCCCCCATTTATTCGGAGTGTCCGCGCGACCCCCGGGTCCGGAGGACCCCTCGAGCCATACCATAGATCCGGATCCAAGCAGCGCCGGCTGCTGACACGGGGGCAGCACACTTTCCTTGGCACCTTTGTCTCTATTTGGACTGTCAAGTATGAAACTCTTTGGGTCCCGCTCACACGTATGGCTAACGGAGTGAGCTTGCTCTCAGGGTTCACGCGTAGGATTTCTTTGGACTGTATTGGGAAAGTCCTATCCCACCGGTGCGCTAGTACCCCGATTTTGGAGCAGGTTGGGGATGAATCTTGAAGTTTTCACCCCCATCGGGTAAATTACCGGAACGCATGAAACTACTTTCCGGCCTAGGGTCCACGTACCCCGTCATGCTCTGGCCCCTGCCCGGTGATAACTCCTCGGCAGTCCATGCCCTTTGACACAATCTCCTGCGACCGGGGTTCCAGCTCCTACCAGACCCAGACCAACGTCTGCCACCTAGTAACTACAGGAGCCCTGCTCCAGGCCGGTGACCGCTCCCTCTCAGAGAGTCACCTCTGCCTCCTTCCCCTTCCTCTGCTCCACTTCTACTCCTTTGGTTCCATTGTCACTTTCTCACTTTCCCCTACCAACCCCCCAAGTGGGCGGCCCTATTCCCTTCAGGCCCCCAATGGTGTGTCTGGTGGGTACAGTGTAAAGTGTTCCTAGGATTTTGATTGGCTAAGCTGTTAGCAACACAAAAGAACCAGGGCCCATAACCAAGGAGGGTGGATACTGTGCAGAAGGGCAGATTGCACAATACCCTGTGACGACCTGATAGGTCAGGGAGTCACATGAGCTCCTGAGAGCAGGGTCCTTCACTTAGCCATAGTGGGGAGCTGGGCCCGGATAGCTCCAAGCTACTGGGCCACAACGGACAATCTAAAACTCTTGTGCCAGAAGGCAGGTTACGGACCACCGGCAGTACTGCAGGGGACGGGACCCGGACGAGATCCCCTCGAGAGGCAACGGCGTTCAGAGACTTTGTTTACCCTGTTGTCAGCGTCTGCTTCATTGCTGAGTGAGTACCCGACTGACCCCTGCACTGCATCCCCGCATCACCATCCAAAGTCCGAGCCTACCCCTACCCATGGAGGGTAACGTCATCTTGCTGCCCCACTCCATCACCCCAGGTACTCCCAATGGCAGCGGCGGTACTCCCAATTACCGTACACTATGGGTGGCATCACAAACTATACCAAATCCTCTGTAAATACTCCCTTTTCCATTTGAGTGTGGCCCCTAAGCCCTCGGGTCCGGAGACCCTCGAGCCACGAGTAATCACCACCCCCCTGGACCTGAGAGGTTCGATCCGCTGCATGGGTGGCACACTTTCATAACACAGCCGACTCATGGAGACCTCTTCCTGGAACTCAACTCTCAGAAATATGATGTATTTTGTAGAGAGTAGTTGACCATCCAGTGTGTATGGGGCCTGCCAATACTGCCCTGAAAAACTGCCCTGAAAACGATGTTGAGAGTGTGAGAGATTGGGCAATTTCAATTCCAACACCTGATTATTTTTTATTTCCAGCTAGATAAACCATCATCAGAGGTACAGCAGTTGTTTCTCCACTCTCCATTGAAGCCAGATGAAGTTTGAGCTGAGCATTTATGTCTCTGGGGACAGGACAGATAATGATCAGATGAGTAACTGTGTGGTTGATAGCTAAAATTGTATGGGCACATTTAATTACATAGCTGATTATGTACCGCCCCGTGCTCGGCAGCCGAGCCGCTCGGGTCCGGACCTTCAGTGGGTGGCTCGAGGGTCTCCGGACCCGGGGGTCCTGCGGTCACTTCAATCAAAAGGGGTTTGGTGGTTTGGGGGACGTAGATGTACGTCCGGAGCCGTGTTAAGTTCGTGAGGCCACCCTCGGGATGTGGTGAAGGTGGACACCACCGCTGCAGTTACGGGGCACCCGAGGGAGATGTTGCGCAAGTTGTTAACCCCTCCGTGGGCAGGGATGGTAGCCCCAGGACCCATTGGGGGGATGTGTTTGGCGGTGCAGGGAGATGGGCAGCCGGAGGGCACTGATGTACTCTCTATTAGTAAACACACAAGTCTCTGGTAAACCAAGGTGATGGTCGTCGGTGCCCGCAGCCAGCTGCAGTCTGGTCCCCCACCCGGTTGGTGGTCTCCGTCTTTCTCCCGCATTTGTTTGTGATGGTGAACTACCTGCGCTTGCAACTTCAGGAGTCCGCTTCCAGCTTGTGGTTGCCTGAGGAGCCCTTTGCCCGCAGACGCTGGCCCGTGGGATCTCAGAGCCGTGGCGGTGGCTGCTTATCCCCCTTGTTGGGCTGTTGCCTTCAGTCGGGATTTTGGGTGGGACAGGACCTCTAGTCCTGGCCGCAATCAGTTAATTAGCTAGCCCCCAGTAGCTTCTGGACCTAGCTTCAAGGTCTGAGTACCCCCCTTTGTGCTCCGGTTTCCGAGTCGGTTCCCCAGGTCGGTACCAGCAGGCTACAACCCTATCCCGTTCCACCTCGGTTCCACCGAGCTGTCTTCCCGGCTCCTGCAGACAGAGGCCTCTGGCTGCCTCCTAGCCAGAGCTACCAAGGCTCATACCCCGGCACCTGCTCAAATTGGGTTTTCTCTCCTCTGCTGGAGCTGCACACAGCTCCAGCCCACACACCTCTCCAACTTGAACTCTGAAACTGAACTGTTTACTTTCCCGCCTCAGGCTCTCTGAACTCCTCGGTGGGCGTCTTCCAACCGCCTGGTTCCGCCCCCTGGTGTGTCCATCAAGCTCTGAGGGGGTGACTAGGGTTTTATATGTTTGGCTGTGTGTTAACTATGAGGGACAGGTGTAATGCGGGGCCCTATCTGTGACTACCTGGCCTGGCCAGGGCATCACAATTACAAGACTAAAAACTGCTTTACACGCAATGACATCGCTAACGCGATGTCATTAGGGCCACGGAATTCATGACGCACGTCCGGTCTCGTTAGCGACGTTGTTCCGTGTGAAACGTACGAGCGACCGCTAACTAGCAAAAATACTCACCTTAACGTTGCTCGTTGACACGCTCCTCCATTCCCAAATATCGTTGCTGTTGCAGGACGCAGGTTGTTCGTCGTTCCTGCGGCAGCACACATCGCTATGTGTGACACCACAGGAACGAGGAACATCACCTTACCTGTGGCCGCCCACAATGAGGAAGGAAGGAGGTGGGCGGGATGTTCTGGCCGCTCATCTCCGCCCCTCCTCTGCTATTGGACGGCTGCCATGTGACGTCGCTGTGACGCCGAACGAACCGCCCCCTTAGAAAGGAGGCGATTCGCCGGTCACAGCGACGTCGCTAGGGAGGTAAGTAGTGTGACGGGTCCATGCGATGTTGTGAGCCACGGGCAGCGATTTGCCCGTGACGCACAAACGACAGGGGCGGGTACGCACGCTAGCGATCTCGCTAGTGAGATCGCAGCGTGTAAAGCGGCCTTAAGTAAGAGATGAGAACCAGTAGAAGTCAGGAGATACAGTCAATCAATTGCGATTGTTCATAGATGGAATTATCTCTGGACCCAGAACTAACAAAAAATTTAGCAAATCCATTCTGTCATGTGAATGGAGTTCTTTATAGAAGCCTTCATTATCGTCAATCAGATACATATGAAGCTATGTCAGTACTTGCTTTTCAGTACATGCTTTAATAGGATCTGTCTGGGGTATTGATAGAAACAGTCAGACAGATAGAGAGCTGTAATTTACAGAATGTTTCCTGCTATCAATGTCACACAAGAATTTTTCAACGCTTCAATTAAGAGGCTCAAATGCAAAATGTATAACAGGCCCCCTTCCACTTACTATGTACAATGTACTGCTATACTGCTGTCCTTTTATTCATCCTCTCAGGCATCCTGTGGGATTACAACTGTTAGGGTACGGTTCTACTTGCGCACAGCTTCCCATGCGAGCGCATCGAAAGCGATATGCTAATGACCCTCTTCTGCGTGAGTCAGCCGAGGGTCATGCGACTGTGATGTGATCTTGCAATCGGATCACAGCTGCGGAGAAGAGGGAGGGAACACTTTCTCCCCATCTCCTCTGCTGCCTGTGTCTACGTATATCACACTGCACTCGGATTACATACGCATGCAGTGAGATGTTTCACACGCTCCCATAGACTTGTATAAGGGTGCGTGAGCCGAGAATCGCTGCAAAATGCAGCATACTGCAATTCATTTCTCATGCCCCATAGTTTTGCACTAGAGTGAGAGCAATCCGATGTTTAATCGGATTACACTCGTCCATGCAGAACGCAAGTGGGGCCGAGCCCTTACGTCTACACTCCTAATACAGTGCCTTGCAAAAATATTCTGCTCCCTGAATTTTTCAACCTTTTCCCACATTTCAGGCTTCAAACATAAAGATAACAATTTTAATGTTATGGTGAAGAATCAACAACAAGTGGGACACAATTGTGAACTTGAACGAAATTTATTGCTTATTTTAAACTTTTTTAAAAAAATAAATAACTTAAAAGTGGGGTGTGCAATATTATCCGTCCCCTTTAAGTACTGCCCCTGTCTCTCTGTCTGTCTCTTTCCTTGTCTGTCTGTGTCTGTCTCTGTCTGACTATTTCTATCTCTGTCTGTATTTGTATCAGTCTATCTGTCTCCATCTCTGTGTCTGTCTGTCTCTCTCTCTCTATCTCTGTGTCTGTCTCTATGTGTGTGTCTGTCTGTCTCTTTCCCTGTCTGTCTCTTTTTCCCCGTCTGTCTCCCTCTTCTGTCTCTTTTCCGTCTGTCTTGGTCTGTCTCTTTCCAGGTCTGTCTCTTTGCCCGTCTGCCTCTTTGCCCATCTGCCTCTTTGCCCGCCTGTCTCTTTCCCTGTCTGTCTCTTTCCCTGTCTGTCTCTTTGCCTGGCTGTCTCTTTGCCCGGCTGTCTCTTTCCAGGGCTGTCTCTTTCCTCCTTTGTCTGTCTTTTTCTATCTCTATATCCATCTCTCCACCGACATCATATAACCTCACGCATAAGCTTCAACTAACAGTTTATTTTGTTCCTATAGCAACCACTGACAGTTGCTATTAATAATCTATAGCACCCACCTCCATTCAGTTTAATGGCGGCAGGATTTTAGAGACTAACTGTAAAGCATGTGCAAAATTTCGTGATTGTAAATGCTATGGTGCGGATTCCGTTAGTGGACATACACACACACACACATACATACATGCATACGTACATACACTGAGCTTTATATAATATATCTATCTATATATATATATATATATATATATATATATATATAATATATATATATATACAGTATACTCCTATAGTGAACCATCTTCTAGTACTGATAGCTGACTTCTACCTCCATGGACTAGGATTTGCCTATAATCATTTTTAATTATTTATTAGTTTTATGAATGGATGGTGGATGTTCTATGGTGAGACTGTGCCATCTGTATGCCCTCGGGAATGGGTTTGGTTTTTACATTTTCCAAGAGACATTGAACTATCATTGAACCGTTTGCCATATAATTGTCCCATAATCTGACACTTAGCATTGCATGGCTTACTAGTAATTTCCAACAAAAAAGCTTTTTGCTGTGCAGTTTATGAAGCTTGGTCTTTGATCTTTCATCACATGTGAGACTTTGACAGTTATAGAACATGTAGAAATATACTATTACGGAATATATGAGAGAATACTGTATGTGAAAGGAAAAACGTGGCAGTATAAGAAATCACGACCTTGAATATTGATATACTGTGGCAGTGTACAGAGGCAGTAGGTTTTTTTGTTGTCCTCTATTAGGTACTGTATGTAGAGTACAGGAAAAGTAGAAAAACAAGGGGATCCCATGCCCCCTTTTAAATTATCCACTAATTAATTTAAAAAAAAGTGTTGTGGAGTCACGACAAGGTAAAGCAGACAGCTGGGGGCTTGTATTATCAGGTTGGGAAGACCCATGGTTATGTGGACACCTTAGTAGTAACACATTCAAATCAAATCAAATAAGCTTTATTGACAGGACCAAATACAGATTAGTTTTGCCAAAGCAAGTGTACACTAGGGACTGAGACTGTGGGGATAATGGGTGGGGACTGTAGTGAAGATGGATGGGGCACATCCAGGGTGGGGACTGTAGGAAGGATGGATGGGGCATATCCAGGGTGGGGACTGTAGGGGCATATCTAGAGTGGGGGCTATGGAAGTCCATGGCTATATTTGTGCTTTTTAACTGTATACTGATGAAGACTTGTCCATTACTAACCCTTGGGCTTGATGCCAGCTGTCAATTTACAGCTGACATCAACCCCAAAGTATTACTCTGCTTGCCATCATACAATGGCAATCGTGATGATCCCGGCAACACACCAGAATTTGCGCATCTAATGGAAGCGTCACTTCTGGGGTTTCTGATGGCTGCTATTTTCAGGTTGAAAAGGGCCAAATAACCATGGATCTTTCCAATTTGATAACACCAGCCCCCAGCTGTCTGCTTTATGTTGGCTCGTTATCAAAGATTGGACGGACCCAATGCCATTTTGTTTTAATTATTTAAATTAATAATTTTTATAAAATGCTGCGGGATTCCCTCTAATTTTGATATCAAGTTAAAGCAGACAGGTGAGGGCTGCAGCCTGATAATACCAGCCCCCAGCTTTCTGCTTTACCTGCGCTGGTTATCAAAAATAAGTGTGATCCACGTCATTTTTTTTTAAATTATTTATTGTTCACAGCAGCTTACAAGCATTTTCCCCATGCCAAAAAGCTTGTTGATTGGCTGCACCCTTTCAACAAACTTTTATTAGCATATGAACAGGACCCAAATGGGAAAATCAACAATGAAGCCATCTATTTATTTTTTTTTTACACTTTTCAGGAATTAAAACATATTTTCAATCTTAAGCGTTTATGGTATATCTACTGATTATGCCAAAAAGGGTAAGATAAGCGTGTGCCCCTCACTTTTTCCCATGTAGGCTTTAGATTTTATTCCCATAAAATAAAATCTCACTACATGCGGCTCTCAGAGATAAGACTGCCACCTAACAGACATCTGTGTTATTTATAAATGATTAAAAGTAACATTTTTCATTGGCATTTTAACAATAAAAAGTAAAATTAATCATGGATGAATTTATAAATTGCATTAGAAAGATTCTGCTCAGATTATGCATGAATAATATGAATGAAGAATACATAAAACCCTGAGGTTCTACAACTCGCCTGGATACATTCTTCAACCAACCACTCACTGGATCAACATTTTTTAAATACCATATCATTGGTCTAACAATTTATTGTCAGAATAAAAATAGAATAGGATATGTTAGAAATAGAACATCATATATGTGGAAAGGTTGACTACAATCTAACTTACAATTAATATTTTCCCAAATAAGACTGGATGAACCAGTGACCAGTTCAAACAAGTACAGGAGCTCGGTGCACAAGGACATGGCCAAACATTTAAGTGCACCTAACTACTTGCTTGTTTGCCATCTATTTCTGTTCTTCCCTGGCTCTATCAATCAAAGAAAAGAGTGGTGGAGGGTGGAGATAGAGGCAAAACAAATAGGTGGGAAGGTGCACCTAAATGTTTGGCCCCGCTTTGATGCACCGTAGGTGGGAAGGCGCACCTAAATGTTTGGCCCCGCCCTGATGCACCGAGCATCTGTACTTGAACAGTCATTCTGTGTTGACACAGTCCCTTTAAATGAACTTGATTAAATGGATCCACAGGATAGGTGAGGGATTTTTGATTCAATGGAGTTCTAAGATAGCAAAAGCATTGATCACAACTATGGCGGCTTATATACCCCATTATCCTACTACCACAATGAGTCTATAAGGTTGAAAAACCCATTTAAACATATCATGCAATCTTCAGTAATGTAAAGTGATGATTGTGAACCTTTTGAAGGTGTTTGGACAGTAAAAAATGCATAAAATAAATCAAATATTTGTTATATCTTCACTTATTTTTTATTTTGCCATTTAATCACAATTCGTCACCAAACAAACACAATGCAGGGCAGCTCAAGAAGCAACACAAAGATACCATTTATCCTACATAGCATGAGTGCCCCACAAACACTACAAGTCACCCTTCACTACAGCATACCACCACACTATGGCTCAGTGGCATACCACCAATGGTGGCAGACCACACAGCTGCTATGGAGCCTGTGAGTCAGGGTGCCCGATGCCAGTATCAACACCGGCCCCTGGGCCTGACTTTCAACTATATCAAGGTCATTGAATTAATGATGAAAAAGGGAGTGCTGCACCCCCTCCTCCATCATTCCAATGATGTTATCGTGCCCAGTGTGCTGAGACGTCAGAGCACAGATAGAGCAGGGACGATAACGTCATTACTGTCTCCTACTAAGCTGAGATGTTCAGAACTGCAGAACACACGCCAATGGTTTCACAGGAGCAGTGAGGAAAAGAGCAGAGATGATTTTTAAATCAGTGAGTACAAAGGTGAAGGACTATGGGGGTGCATTATAATATATGGAGGACTATGGGGGTGTGCATTATAATATATGGAGGACTATGGGGGTACATGAAGAGCTGTGTTGGATGATGTATTATAGTTGTGTGTGTTGATGTAGCAGAGCTGTGTGTAGATGTTGAGGAGCTGTTTTTTTATGCAGCAGATCTGTGTGTGGAGGAAACATCATACTATGTGGGGCTCTCCGTGGATTTGGCCTGTGAAGGCATCAGAATGTGTGGTGGAATATACTCTGGGGACATTATATTATATGTTGTGGGCACTGTGAGGGCCTTATATTGTGTGTGGGGGAATGCATTGTGGGGCACTAGACTCTGTGGTAGTTAATGTACTGGGGGGCATATTACTGTATGGGGTCACTGTGGAGACATTATGCTGTGTGTCATGGGCACTTTGAGGGTCTTATACTTTGTGTATAGAAATGTATTGTGAGGTATCAGACTGAGTGAGAGGAAATGTACTGTAATGGTCATGGGAAAAAAATGTTGGCACCTTGAAATTGTTCCAGAAAATTAAGTATTTCTCACAGAAAATGATTGCAATTACACGGTTTGTTATACACCGATGAGCAAAAGGGTAACAATATTTTGAACTTTTGGCTTTGAGGCTCCATATCTCACTATCCACTACAGCTTTGAGTGTGAGACTACCATCATTTTATAGACACGTATTTTAGCTATCGCATACATAAATTGATTTCCAGCTATTTATCATATGATTAGTTATGCAGATTGTTGTTATGTCACTGCATTGTAACTGTTTTGCTCCTAAAAATCTAAATTTAAATTTTTTGTATTTTGGTATTATTTTATAAATCTACCTTTGCTTTCAACACAACCTGAATCCTTCTGGGCATGATCTCGCTCAGATTGCAGCATGTCTCACCCGACATTTGATGCCAGGTCTCTTCTACACGTCCCAGTGTTAGTGCATTCTGATCGATTCACTTGGGTATGTATACAGCTTTTTCTTCAACTCTACCACAAGTGTTCAATTGGGTTGACATCTGGGGACTGTGGGGGCCAATCCAGCGCCTCAACTTCATTGTCACTGAACTATTTCCTCACCAATCTCGATGTATACTTTGGGTCGTTCTCCTGCTGGAACACTATGTTATAATTTTCATACCCATAGTACTTGAATGTATGAAGTAACTTGTCTTGTAGGATACTCACATATAGCTCAACATTGACAGCACCATTGATCCTGGTCAAGTATACGATATGTTTGGCTGTGAGAACTCCATATCATCAGATTTCTTCAACCAAACTTGACAGTAACTTCAATTTCTCACTGCCCATTTGCACCTATCAGAGCTTAGTCTATTGACTTTCATCTCATCTCTCCAAATCACCCGTTTCCAATCTTCTACAGTTCACTTTTCATACTTTTTTGCAAACTCAAGGTGATGCTTTTTATGACAATATTGACGTCAGGGCATCTTCACTTTTTTCAGGCCACAATTCCAGATTTTTGTAACATGTGTGCTTGCATGGACTTCTGTGATCTTACTATTGTGATGCATATGAGCCACCTCCACTATCAAGCTTGTCATGCCACAACTGATAGACCTTGAGGTGAGGGACTTGTTGACTCTGATATATTGCCTGGACGTCCACCTATTGGCTTTTGAGTGGATGGACTTTATTTTATATTCTACAAACTGTAATGGCACTTACATGATGCAGTTTGCTAATTTCCTTGGCCGAGAGACCACTATTGATGAGCTGGATGATGCTGGTTCTCTTTTCTTGGAAAATCTTCTACATGGCTGCTCCTTGATTCGAACAAGTTACCCTTTACCTGTGATTCAACCTAATAACACACTGAGCTATTAAGGAATGTGAGAACAGCTTGCAAATTTAGCATACAGGAAGAAAAAAAAATCCACCACCAGGAGCAAAATAGTAACAATGCAGTGGCATGACAAGAATCTGCATAACAAAATAGTTGCAAGTCGAATTTATGCATGAGATAGCCAAGTTAATTGTCTGTAAAATGAAGGTAGTCTCAAGTTCGAAGCTGTAGTGGATGGTGAAATATGGCACCTAAAAGTCAAAAGTTCAAAACACTGTTCCCCTTTTGCTCATCAATCTACCCATGTTTACTTCTTTTGTGTGTATTGGATCAACACAAAAACTGAGAAAAAGGACAAATTGGAAATAATTTCATGTAAAACCCCTAAAATAGACAGGTCAAAATTGTGGGTGAGCAATTTTATTTCAAGCATGTGATGCTCGTTCAAACTCACGTGTGGCAAGTAACAGGAGTGGGCAATATGAAAATCACACCTGAAACCTGATATAAAGGGGAAAAGTTGACTCAATCTTTGCTTTCTGTGTCTGTGTGTGCCACACTAAGTATGGAAACCAGAAGTATAAAAAGAGAACTGTTTGTGGATTGGAGAACCAAAATTGTTGAAAAATATCAACAATCTCAAGGATACAAGTCCATCTTTAAAGATCTTGATGTTCCTTTGTCCATGGTGTGCAACACAATAAAGAAGTTAACCCATGGCACTGTAGCTAATCTCTCTGGACATGGGTGGCAGAGAAAAATTGATGAAAGGTTGCAACACAGGGTAGTCTGGATAGTGGATAAGCAGCCTCAGTCATGTTATAAAGAAATTCAAACTATTGTGCAGGTTCAGGGTGCACTATCTGTTGACATTTGAATGAAATGCTATGGCAGAAGACTCAGGAGACCCTACTGCTGACACAGAGACATTAAAAAGCTAGACTGCAGATTGCCAAAATGTGCGTGAGTAAGCCAAAAATACTTCTTGGAAAATATCTTGTGGACAGATGAGAGTAAGAGAGAGCATTCTGTTAAAGCACATCATTCTACTGTTTACCGAACACTAATGAGGCCTACAAAGAAAAGAACACACTACCTACAGTCAAAAATGATGGAGGTTCAAAGATCCTTAGGGGCTGTTTCGCTGCCTCTGTTACTGAGTGCTTTTACTGTGTGCAAAGCATCATGAAATCTGAAGATTATCAATGGCTTTTGGGTAGCGATGTAGTGCCCAGTGTCAGAAAGCTGGGTTTGTTTCCCAGGTCATAGGTTTCCAACAGGACAATGAACCCAAACATACTTCAAGAAGCCCCCAGAAACAAAGCGCTGGAGAGTTCTCTATTAACCAGTAATGAGTCCGGATGAAAATCCCATTGAATGAATTTGAAATGGGGTGCACTAAAGTACTATCAATAATGATCACAGGTGCCTCATCATGCAGACAAGTAAATGCATATAAAGAGAAGGAAAAAAGCTCTGCATGTAAACATGTGCACACCAGGAATTAGGTATATCTTAAAATATGAAACTTTAAGTGCCAAACACAACAAACAAGGTTAAAAATATTGAACACATGTGGAGAGATCTGAAAATTGCTGCTGAGACAAGACTCCATTTATGAGAGACGTGGAGCAGTTTGCAAAAGAAGAGGCCAAAATTCCAGTTCAGAGGTGTAAGAAGCTTATTTATTAGGAAGCGATTGATTGCCGTTATTTAGTCCAAAGATTGTGCAACCAAACATTAAGTTGAGGGTGCCAACAATTTTGCCCATACCATTTTTGGAGTTTTGTGTGTATGTCCAATTTGCTTTTATTTCTCAATTTTTTTTCTGTTGTTCCAATACACGTCAAGGACATAAACGCGTATAGCAAAATGTGCAATTACAATAAAATTCCGAGAGAAATACAGTACTTCATTTTGTTAAACAATTTCAAGGGTGCCATCACTTTCGGCCTTCACTATATGCATTTTCTTAAGTAATAGCGCAGCATAATAGTGTACCGCCCCCGTGCCAGCGGCCGAGCAGCTCAGATCTGAAGCCGCGGTGGCTCAAGGGGTCTCCGGGTCCGGGGGGTCCGCGCAGTCACCCGATTTAAAAGAAGAGGGAGGCTATGTACAAAGCGGGTTAGGAGGTTCGTGACGCCACCCACGATGTGTGGTAATGTGAGGGACCACCGCTGCTGTTAGGGAGTGCGGTGACGGTGGTGTAGCAGCTGGATGTTTAACCCCTCCATAGGTAAGGGGTTTGTGTCCCAGGGCCCGTTGGATGGTTGGTGCTTGGGGTGCCGTTGGGGATAGGTAAAGGGTTTTTCAGTGTACTCTCTCAGTCCAGGAATAACAACACCGACAGCTTGTAAACCAGAGTTCTGAGCACCACTGCAGCTTGGGGGAGCACGCTTGGGTCCGTGCCCTTGGTGTTGCTGTTAGCCTGTGGCCCTTTCCTTGGCACCTTTGTCTCTACTTGGACCCTCCGGTATAAAACTCTTCAGGTCCCGCTCACCCGTATGGCTAACGGAGTGAGCTTGCTCTCAGGGTTCACACGTAGGAATTCTTTGGACTCTATTGGGAAAGTCTTATCCCATTGGTGCTCTAGTACCCCGATTTTGGAGCGGGTTGGGGATGAGTCTTCACCCCTGTCGGGTAAATTACTGGAACGCGTGAAGCTACTTTCCGGCCTAGGGTTCACGTACCCCGTCGTGCCCTGGCCCCTGCCCGGTGATAGCTCAAGGCCGCCGGCTGCCCTCCTCGGCAGTCCGTGCCCTTTGACACAATCCCCTGCAACCGGGGTTCCAGCTCCTACCAGGCCCAGACCAACGTCTGCCACCTAGTAACTACAGGAGCCCTGCTCCAGGCCGGTGACCTCTCTCTCTCAGAGAGTTACCTCAGCCTCCTTCCTCTTCTGTTTCACTTCACTCTCCTTCTGCTCCACTGTCACTTTCTCACTTTCTCCTTACCAACCCCTCATATGGGCGGCCCTATTCCCTTCAAGTCCCCCAATGGTGCGTCTCGTGGGTACAGTGTAAAGTGTTCCTAGGATTTTGATTGGCTAAGCTGTTAGAAACACCAAAGGACCAGGACCCGTAACCAAAGAGGAGTAGAT
Source organism: Anomaloglossus baeobatrachus (assembly GCF_048569485.1). Lineage (NCBI taxonomy): Eukaryota > Metazoa > Chordata > Amphibia > Anura > Aromobatidae > Anomaloglossus > Anomaloglossus baeobatrachus. Next base: position 694,764,999 of record NC_134354.1, read on the forward strand.
ACTGCAGAAGGGCAGATTGCACTATACCCTGTGATGACCTGATAGGCCAGGGCGTCACAATAGATATGCCAAATGTATTTGGTGCATGAAACGTATATAGTGTGAACAAAGTCTAATAATCATGTAGCTGGTGTAGCAAATACACTGTGTGCAGAATTATTAGGCAAATGAGTATTTTGATCACATGATATTTTTTATACTTGTTGACCTACTCCAAGCTGTATAGGCTTGAGAGCCAACTACCAATTAAATAAATCAGGTGATTTGCATCTCTGTAATGAGGAGGGGTGTGGTTTAATGACAGCACCCTATATAAGGTGTGCTTATTTATTAGGCAACTCCCTTTCCTTTGGCAAAATGGGTCAGAAGAGAGATTTGACGGGCTCTGAAAAGTCCAAAATTATGAGATGTCTTGCACAGGGATGCAGCAGTCTTGAAATTGCAAAACTTTTGAAGCATGATCACCGAACAATCAAGTGTTTCATGGCAAATAGCCAACAGGATCGCAAGAAGCGTGTTGGGCAAAAAAGGCGCAAAATAACTGCTCATGAATTGAGGAAAATCAAGCGTGAAGCTGCCAAGATGCCATTTGCCACCAGTTTGGTCATATTTCAGAGCTGCAACATTACTGGAGTATCAAAAAGCACAAGGTGTGCCATACTCAGGGACATGGCCAAGGTAAGGAAGGCTGAAAACGACCACCTTTGAACAAGAAACATAAGATAAAACGTCAAGACTGGGCCAAGAAATATCTTAAGACTGATTTTTCAAAGGTTTTAACTCTTGATGGGCCATAAGCTAGATCAGTAAAGGGCAGAGGGCTCCACTCTGACTCAGACGCCAGCAAGGTGGAGGTGGGGTAGTGGTATGGGCTAATATCATCAAAGATAAACTTGTGGGACCTTTTCGGGTTGAGGATCAACTCCCAGACCTACTGCCAGTCTCTGGAAGACAACGTCTTCAAGCAGTGGTACAGGAAGAAGTCGGTATCGTTCAAGAAAAACATGATTTTCATGCAGAACAATGCTCCATCACATGCATCCAACTACTCCACAGCGTGGCTGCCTAGTAAAGGTCTAAAAGATGACAAAATAATGACATGGCCCCCTTGTTCCCCTGATCTGAACCCCATAGAGAACCTGTGGTCCCTCATAAAATGTGAGATCTACTGGGAGGGAAACCAGTACACCTCTCGAAACCGTGTCTGGAGGCTGTGGTGTCTGCTGCACACAATGTTGATCGTAAACAGATCAAGCAACTAACAGAATCTATGGATGGTAGGCTGTTGAGTGTCATCAGAAAGAAAGGTGGCTATATTGGTCACTCATTTTTTGGGGTTTTGTTTTTGCATGTCAGAAATGTTTATTTCTAAATTTTGTGCAGTTATATTGGTTTACCTGGTGAAAATAAACAAGTGAGATGGGAAATATATTTGTTTTTTATTAAGTTGCCTAATAATTCTGCACAGTAATAGTTACCTGCACAAACAGATATTCTCCTAAAATAGCCAAATCTTAAAAACCCCACAACTTCCAAAAATATTAAGCTTTGATATTTAGGAGTCTTTTGGGTTGATTGAGAACATAGTTGTTGATCAATAATAATAAAAATCCTCTAAAATACAACTTGCCTAATAATTCTGCACACGGTGTACATTCCTCACCTCTCTACCACATAGTTCTCTAGCACATAGCAATATGTGTACAAATTACAAGCTTCCACAGCCTTAAGCTTGAACATGTAAATTACATCTGCTTGACAGATACATGGCCACAGGAAATGAAAGGCTGGAGTTTAAGTATCTCACAAATGAGACTTACAAGAGCTACTGAACTTGACACTGATGGCTTACCTTTATAACAGGCCATCAATGTTGATCAGTGGGACTTTCTTAAATGTGGCTAATTTGAGCACCTGCAAGGACATTTAAGGGAAAAAGTACATCAAAGGGACTGTCCACTACAAGGTCAACCCCTTCTCATTCCCCATGTTCGCCCCTATAAAAATAACAAAATCTATACTCATCTCCGGTGCCGGCATAGTTCCAGCGATGTCGGCACTCGCATTCCCATGGCCCACGTGACATTATTATGACACACGAGCTCCGCGACCAATCAGGGCTCTCTTCTCCTCGCATTAGTTCGGTTAACTAATTAACAAGAAGTAAGCGCTGCGGCTGCTACTCAATTCCTGTTAATTACTTAAGCATCCTAAGGCGAGGAGAAGGAAGCTCTGATTGGTCTCTGTGCTCATGTGTCATAACTAGTGATGAGCGAGTACTAAAAAGCTCGGGTGCTCGAAGCTCGGGCCGAGCTTCCCAAGATACTCGTGTACTCGGCCCGAGCAACGAGCCCAATGTTATCCTATGGGAGACCCGAGTATTTTTGTGAAATGACCACCGGCAGCATGTAGAAACCCTAAAAATGTCACAAAAGTCTCAGAAGAGTGCTCAAATGACATGGCAACAGCATGGGGAAGACCCCTTGAAGCATTTATCACTCAAAAGTCACAGCTGTGAACAATTTTGTCCGCGTTTCACGCCATTTTTACGGACTCACCAGAAAACCTTCCAAAATGACCCCAAAATGATTTTTCATGGCAGAAATGTTAAGGGCACATACCCAATAGTGAGATAGAGCTGGTGTATGTTACTTTTTGAGATTAATACATGAAAGATTTTACGTGAAAACATTGTGTGGCACTCCGATGTCCCTGAGAAGAGACGTACATGAAGGCCTCTTGAGTCTAATGTGCCCATTTTGAGGAAGTGAGTCTTTGTAGTATTTTCCTTTGCCAGGGCAGTCCAAAATTGTGAGGTTCACCAATGCCCCTGCATAGAGACGTGCATGAGGGCCTGTAAACCTGAAGTGCCCATTGGAAGGAAGTGGGTGTATTATAGTATAGCCCTTTGGCAGGGCAGCCAAAAATTGGGAGGCTCCACGTTGTCCCTAGGTAGAGACGTGCATGAGGGCCTGTAAACCTGAAGTGTCCATTGTCAGGAAGTGGGTGTATTATAGTATAGCCCTTAGGCAGGGCAGCCAAAAATTGGGAGGCTCCACGTTGTCCCTGGGTAGAGACGTGCATGAGGGCCTGTAAACCTGAAGTGCCCATTGGAAGGAAGTGGGTCTATTGTAGTATAGCCCTTAGGCAGGGCAGCCAAAAATTGGGAGGCTCCACGTTGTCCCTGGGTAGAGACGTGCATGAGGGCCTCAAAACATTAAGTGTCCATTGTCAGGAAGTGGGTGTATTATAGTATAGCCCTTAGGCAGGGCAGCCAAAAATTGGGAGGCTCCACGTTGTCCCTGGGTAGAGACGTGCATGAGGGCCTCAAAACATTAAGTGTCCATTGTCAGGAAGTGGGTGTATTATAGTATAGCCCTTAGGCAGGGCAGCCAAAAATTGGGAGGCTCCACGTTGTCCCTGGATAGAGACGTGCATGAGGGCCTCAAAACATTGTTCCCATTGCAAAGGAGCGGGTCTCCTGTCGTTGTAATGTCCATTCTGCAAAGAATGGGCGAAAAAATTTACCACTGGGGGTATACCTGAAACAAAGGCCTAAGTATTGCAATTTGTAACGGTCATCATGGTGGCGCATGAGGAGAAGGAGGAGCAGTCCAGCGATTATCCAAAGTCCAGAAGTGTGTACCCATGGGTGAGTGGAGGTACATGGCAAACTTTAAATTCCGCTCTCATTTGCTGGTGGTGTGGTGAAGTCTGGCCCAATCCAACTCTTGTTCATCTTGATCAGAGTCAGCCTGTCAGCATTTTCAGTTGACAGGCGGGTGCGTTTATCTGTAATGATTCCACCTGCGGCACTAAAAACACGCTCTGACAAAACGCTAGCAGCAGGGCAGGCCAGGACTTCCAAGGCGTAGAGAGCCAATTCATGCCACGTGTCCAGCTTGGATACCCAATAATTGTAAGGCACAGAGGAATGTCGGAGTACAGTTGTTCGATCTGCAAGGTACTCCTTCAGCATCTGGGCAAACTTAGGATTTCTTGTGGCACTACCCCGCACCTCAGGGGCTGTGGTACGTGAGGGGCTGAGAAAACTGTCCCACATCTTAAAGACTGTTCCCCTACCTCTGGCGGATTGGACTTGTGCCTCTCTCGGCTGTACGCCTCGGTTGTCCACTGATTCCTGACCTATGCCGCTAGCGTTTTGTGAGGGGAATGCTTTGCCTACTTCCGTGACTATGGCCTTCCGGAACTGCTGCATTTTGGTTGACCTCTCCTCCACGGGAATAAGAGACAAAAAGTTCTCCTTGTAGCGTGGGTCTAACAGTGTTACCAACCAGTAATGATTGTCGGCCAAGATGTTCTTAACGCGAGGGTCACGAGACAGGCAGCTTACCATAAAGTCAGCCATGTGCGCCAGACTCTTAACAGCCAGGACTTCAGTAGCCTGACCAACAAGATGACTGAACATGCTGTCCTCCTCCTCCTCCTCCTCATCTACCCTGTCCTCTGGCCAGCCACGCTGAACCGAGGATATGACTGGTGTGCATGTCATATCCTCAATTTGGCCGGAGAGTTGCTCCATGTCTTCATCCTCCTCCTCGTCATAGTCCTCCACTGCACGTTGTGATGAGACGAGGCTGGGCTGTGTGTTATCACCCACACCCACTACTGTTTCTTGCTGCAACTCATCGCGCTCCGCCTGCAATGCATCATGTTTGTTTTTCAGCAGAGACCGTTTTAGAAGGCAGAGTAGCGGTATGGTGACGCTAATAATGGCGTCATCACCACTCACCATCTTGGTGGAGTCCTCAAAGTTTTGGAGGATGGTACATAGGTCTGACATCCATCTCCACTCCTCAGGTGTTATGTGTGGAATTTGAACCATTTCCCGACGGCTTAGGTGATGCAGGTACTCAACAACTGCCCTCTTCTGCTCACATATCCTGACCAACATGTGCAGAGTTGAATTCCAACGCGTGGGGACAACACACACCAGTCTGTGAGCCGGAAGATGCAAACTGCGCTGAAAGCCGGCAAGGCCGGCTGAAGCAGTAGGTGACTTTCGAAAATGTGCAGACAGGCGGCGAACTTTTACCAGCAGATCAGACAGCTCTGGGTATGACTTTAGAAACCGCTGAACCACGAGGTTGAGCACATGGGCCACGCATGGAACATGTGTCAGCTGGCCTCGCCTCAAAGCCGCCACCAGGTTCCAGCCATTGTCACACACGACCTTTCCTGGCTTTAGGTTCAGAGGTGTGAGCCAGTGATCTGCCTGCTGTTTCAGAGCTGTCCACAGCTCTTCTGCATTGTGGGGTTTGTCACCTATGCAGATTAGCTTCAGCACAGCCTGTTGCCGCTTCGCCGAGGCAGTGCTGCAGTGCTTCCAGCTTGTGACTGGTGTGGAGGGCACAGTGGATGAGGATGCGCAGGAGGAGGAGGAGGCTGAAGAGCATGACATTCCGGAGCTGTAGAGTGTGGGTGAAACACTGACTAAGGTAGGGCCTGCAAACCTTGGTGTGGGAAGGACGTGTTCCGTCCCTCGCTCAGACTGGGTCCCAGCTTCCACAATATTAACCCAGTGTGCCGTCAACGAGATGTAGCGGCCTTGCCCACAAGCACTTGTCCACGTGTCTGTGGTTAGGTGGACCTTGGGTGAAACAGCGTTGTTCAGGGCACGTGTGATGTTTTGTGACACGTGGTTATGCAACGCGGGGACGGCACACCGGGAGAAATAGTGACGGCTGGGGACCGAGTAACGTGGGACAGCTGCCGCCATCAGGTCACGGAATGCTTCTGTCTCCACCAGCCTAAAAGGCAACATTTCCAGCGCAAGCAGTCGCGAAATGTTAGCATTTAGAACTGTGGCATGTGGGGTGTTGGCAGTGTATTTGCGCCTGCGTTCAAAGGTTTGCTGAATGGATAACTGAACGCTGCGCTGGGACAAGGACGTGCTTGATGATGGTGTTCTTTCTGCGTAGGCAACTGCAGGTGCAGGAGTGGAGGAGGCTTGTTTGCAGGCAGCATGGACAGGGGATTGGCTCGCATGCACAACCAGCGAAGACGTAGCAGTGACATCAGCAAGCACTGCTCCTCGACTCTGTTGTACTTCCCACAAAGTCGGGTGCTTGGCTGACATGTGCCTGATCATGCTGGTGGTGGTCAGGCTGCTAGTTTTGGTACCCCTGCTGATGCTGGCACGGCAGGTGTTGCAAATGGCCTTTTTAGAATCATCTGGATCCAACTTAAAAAACTGCCAGACTCGGGAAGACCTAACATTTGTACAGGCACCTTGTGTCGTCGTGTTGTTCCGGGGAACGGTTGCCTGACTTCTGCCTGGGGCCACCACCCTGCTTCTTACTGCCTGTTGTGATGCTACGCCTCCCTCCCCCTGTGCACTGCTGTCCTCGCTCTGCATATCCTCCTGCCAGGTTGGGTCAGTTACTGGATCATCCACCACGTCGTCTTCCTCTTCCGCACCCTGCTCCTCCTCCTGACTTCCTGACAATTGTGTCTCATCATCGTCCACCACTTGTTGAGACACGTTGCCAACTTCGTGAGAACGTGGCTGCTCAAATATTTGGCCATCTGTACAGACGATCTCCTCATGACCCACTTCAATATGAGCTGGCGAGAGGCCAGAATGTGTGAATGGAAACGTGAACAGCTCTTCCGATTGTCCATGTGTGGGATCATTAATGTCCGAGGAGGACGTGTACTCAGCCTGGTGGTAGGAAGGAGGATCAGGTTCAGAAATGTGCGGTGCAGTATCACGGCTACTGACACTTGACCGTGTGGAAGACAGAGTGTTTGTGGTGGTGCCAATCTGACTGGAAGCATTATCTGCTATCCAACTAACAACCTGTTGACACTGGTCTTGGTTCAAGAGCAGTGTACTGCTGCGGTCCCCAAGAATTTGGGACAGGACGTGCGAGCGACTAGATGTGGCCCTTTGTTGTGGCGAAATTAGAGCTTGCCCACGACCTCGGCCTCTGCCTGCACCACCATCACGTCCACTTCCTTGTTCCTTGCCAATGCCCTTGCGCATTTTGCAATGCTGTGCTGACGTGTATATTCACTACTTGTGCGTTATATCAAAGTTTGTGGAAATTGCACACAAGTGCACCTGTACGCTGCCACCGACAGGCACACACGTGCGGTTTTAAAAACCAAGCACGAACGCAATAAGAACCTAACAGGTTTTTTTGGGGAGCGACAATTACAGACAAGTCAGACACTATCTGGACTGTTTTAGACTGTGTACACCAGCCCCAGATATGATGAAGGCTGGTATACGGTCACCACTAGGAATGGCTATATATACCCTGCCTGCCTGCCTGCCTGTATACTGGTACAATAGTCCTGACAAGGACTCTTCTGGTCACTAGCCTGTATTCAGACCTGGCTATACCCTGCCTGTATATAGCAACAATAGTCCTGAGAAGGACTCTGCTACTGTACTCCGACCTGGCTATACCCTGCCTGCCTGTATACAACTAGAACAGTCCTGAGAAGGACTTTTGGTCACACTGTTTGCAGCCCTGCAACTGAAAAAGCTATAAAGGGCCGCAAAGCTTTCCCTGAATCAGCGACACTCTCCCTGCACTCACTGTCTGGATAGCTGTGAGCAGAGCACAGCGCGCTGGCCGGTATAAAGGCTCGGTCACGCTGTGCAGGCCGGCCAATCACTGCAATTCCACAACTAACAGGGCTGTGGCATTGCAGTGGTCTGCCAGCCAATCCCTGCATGAGGGCTGGCTTTCAAAAGAGCGCCAACATGCAGGGATGAAGACCACGAGTACAGCACGAGTATCGCGAGATTACTCGGTCCCCGCCGAGCAGCCCAAGTACAGCGATACTCGTGCGAGTACCGAGTAGTTACAAGCATGCTCGCTCATCACTAGTCATAACAATGTCATCTGGACCACGGGAATGCGAGTGCCGACATCACTGGAACCATGACGGCATCGGAGATGAGTATACAGTAGGTTCTGTTATAGGGGCAAACAAGGAGAATGAGAAGGGGTTGTCCTAGTAGTGGATAACCCCTTTAAAGGGAATCTTCCATGTCAGCAAGTGATACTAAGCTGAAAATATAGTATTAATCTGCAGGTTAATAGTGTTATAAAGGTGTCTGGCTGACACAATTTAAGTGCTGCTGCTGAGAGGAAATTAACTTTATTCCTCCTGGGAGCCGCTGGCTGTCAGTCATGAGGGGCCCACAGTGCAGCTTCCCAGCATAGTGACTGGCGGCTGTATGCACACACAAGCAGATATGGTGCAGAGCAAGCGGTCATTCAAAGTTTAAAGATTAACTCTGCAGGTTAATAGCATTTTGGGACGTGATAGTGTGCAGCCCCTGTGCCAGCAGCCGCCGCTGCTCAGATCCGGACCTTCTGGTGGGTGGTTCGAGGGTCTCCGGACCCGGGGGTCTCACAGACACACCGAATAAAAGGGGGATGTAGATGTACGGGCTAGGCTGTATTAAGTTCGTGACGCCACCCACGGTGTGTGGTGAGGTGGGACACCACCGCTGCTGTTATGGGGCACACGGGGGAGATGTAGTGGCAGCTGGATGTTAACCCCTCCGTGGGTAGGAATGGTTGCCCCGGGACCCAGTGTCTTTGTGCAGGGTATAGCGATGGCAAGGGCCGGCGCGCCTGAGCAGGCAGGGGGAGGTTTGGTTAATCACAGTAAATGAATCACACGAGTCTTTTGGTAAAACAAGGTGCTGGTGGCCGGCCGCCGCAGCCAGTTTCATTCAGGTCCCCCACGAAGGCTGGTGGTCACTGACCTTTTCCTCTGCACTAGTTTTGTGAATGGTGGACTGCCTGGTCTGGAACTCAGGAGTCTGCTCCCGGCTGGATGTGGCCTAAGCAGCTGTGTCCGCAGACGCTGGCATGTGGGATCTATGGGCCCTGGCGGTGGCCGTCTATCCCTATCGGTGTGCTGGTGTCATCTATTAGGGACTTTGGGTGGGACAGGACCTATAATCCTTACTTCAATCAGTTAATTAGCTAGGCCGCTGGTTTCGGTCCTGGCTTCAAGGTCCTAGTACCCCCTCTGTGCTACGGTTTCTGGGTCGGTTCCTCGTGTCGGTACCGGCGGGCTACAACCCTGTCCCAGTCCACCTCGGTTCTGCTGAGCCATCTTCCCGTCTCCTGCGGATGGAGATCACCATCTGCCTCCTAGCCAAAGGCACCAGGGCTCCAACCCTGGCACCGTTCAACTTGAACTTCCTCGGCTGGAGCTACACCTAGCTCCAGCCCACACTCCTCTCAACTTGAACTACAAAACTAATCTGTTTGTTTTCCTGCCCCGGGCTGTCTAAACCCCTCTTTGGGCGTGTCCAACTGCCTGGTCTCGCCCACTGGTGTGTTTATCTTTCTCTAAGGGGGGGGACTAGGGTTTCAGGTCGGCTGTGTGTTTCTTAAGTGAGGGAAGGGTGTTGTGCGGGGGCATATCTGTGACTACCTGGTTTTGCCAGGGCGTCACATTCCCCCTTGGTTTAATACAGACCGTCCGAGGGCTGTCCGACCACCAACATGTATTGAACAGGAACTGGAAAAGATGAAAAAGGGATAAAACACAATACAAGTATACTAACATATTTACATCGAAGTATATTTGGTTTCTTCCCTTAGGAGGCATTTTTCTTAAACATTGCACATTTAAAACTGGGACTGGATGGACCGGGTCCTTCTCACCTCACCCACCCAAAACAACCTGCCCTCTGGTGCCACCGCTAAGCAATGGTGCGCACCCCTTGCCCAAGTCCAGGGTAGGTCCGGGTGTTGCCCGTATGGGTCGGGTAAAAAGTTCCTTACCCACCAGTCCTTTTTCAAGGGCCCCACGTCCAGGGGACCCATGACCCGGAGGGTAGTCACCGGTTTTGGTGGTGACTGGGCTTCGGCCGAATCTACCGCAGGCCCCTCCTCCAACCATCCTCTCCAGAGACTGCTGCAGGGTGAGAAGGTTGGTCTGGGGCTATTTACAAGACCCAATAATTTTTGGGTTGACTTTCCAGTCCAAAGCCATGGTCCATGAACTGTGAAACGGGACTATAAAACAGACGGTCCCAACGGAGACTTTAAACTTGTGTAGCCTGGGAACCGCTACCTGAACATTTTAATCTAGTGAAGATGGCGGAGAGGGGTGGGTGTGCAGCTGGGCGCCCATTCTCATCCGCTTTTTCACATCGAGGGCAAACCACTCCCTCTCTCCGCAGTGCCGGGTATAGGTGACTCTCCGGGCTCCAGGTCTCAGTCGGGGTGGCCAACGGGCAAATGAGGAGACACATCCCTCCAGGAAACAAAAATCTCGGCCTCCAGCTCATAGATAACACCCCAGCCTCTCTGGGCGATGAAATGCCGGACCTGGCCTTGGTGTGTCGGGCCCCGCACCCGGAAGGTGGCGTTCCTGACATCGTCCTTTTCACTGTAGGTCCGGGACAGGACCTCTGCCTTCCTTTTCTCCCAGGCTGCAATTTCCTTGCTCAGCTGGCGCCGCTGCCACTCCCAGTACGGAGCATCTGCCGCATGCTCCGCTTCTACCTGCGCAGGGGCTGGGCCCAGCCGGAGTCCCTCTGTGCTGGCTACAACCGGCACTACTGGCAATGGAGGGTCCCACTGTGACATGGCTCGCTCTGCTGCCCCGCAGGTGCATCCCCGCTGTGCCTCAGCCGAGAGCGGGAGCTTGGGAGCGGTTTAGCGTCTCTTGCGGTGCTGGCTTCCGGTCGGGGACTGCCTCCGCTTCAGCCGGGCGGACTGCCGGGGCCGTCGTTATCGCGGGCACTGCTTCCTCCGGGACCGGGGTCGATGTCATCTGGGTTGTGGCCTGGCTCGGGACCGGATGGGACATCTGTTGGGACGCGGTCTGGCTTGGAACTGGTGCAGGTGCTGGGTCGGCAGCGTGCTCTCGGCCTGAGGATTCCGGTGTCAGGTCCTCGCGGGCAGACTGGATGGGTACCGCTGCAATGGCAGCGGACCGAGTGTGGTGTCAGCAACAGGTGCGGGCGGTGAGGGAGGCAGCGTGGCAGACGGGGGCAGACCGAGCCCCTCGGCCTGGTAAGCCGGTCCAGGGGGGACAGAGGAGCATGGTTCACTTACCCGCTCCTCCGAGGCTGCCTCCACTTCACGGGCCTGAACGTCTGCAGCTAGCTCCGCCATCTCGGCCGTCCATCGCCTTAACAGCACGCTGGCCTGCGCCTGTATCCGGTGGCACATTTGCGCTGTCTGGGCTTCCACCCAGTCGGCTGTTCCGGGCACAAATCGCTCCATAACGGGCTTGCCAGACTGTTCGGCCATCTTCCTCTGTCGGGATTCAGGAACAAAAGGGTTGCAGAGTCCTGACGTCTTTGCCCTATATCTGCATGGGTTACATGCTGCAGACTCTTTGCGAGCCCCCCCTTGGTCTTTTTCCAGCACTCCCTTTTACGGCTAGTTAGTTTTGTTTTACGACCTCAGGGTTCACCTTCCGGCCGTGTTCCCAGGGGGCGGGGCTTCGGCTTTGCGCCCTTTTCTCTTGGAAGAAGACGCTGGGCTGCAATTTTCGTGCCTAAAAATGGTGGCAAAAATGGCGACTTCTGAAAATTTTTCAACGGATCCCCGCTGACTGTCCAATTCAAGGCACAGTTCCACCATGTAAGTGGATGGGTAAGTATCCTGTTCGTGATGCCAAGTTTCGGGGTGTGCCACCCCTGTTCTAGCAGCCACCGCTGCTCGGATCCGGACCTTCTGGGTGGTGGCTCGAGGGTCTCCGGACCTAGGGGTCTCGCGGACATGCCGAATAAAAGGGGGACGTAGATGTACGAGCTAGGCCGTATTAAGTTCGTGACGCCACCCATGGTGTGTGGTGAGGTGGGACACCCCCGATGCTGTTATGGGGCACCCGGGGGAGATGTAGTGGCAGCTGGATGTTAACCCCTCCGTGGGTAGGGATGGTTTCCCCGGGACCCAGTGTCTTTGTGCAGGGTATAGCGATGGCAAGGACCAGCGCTCCTGAACAGGCAGGGGGAGGTTTGGTTACTCACAGTAAATGGATCACACAAGTCTTTTGGTAAAACAAGGTGCTGGTGGTCGGCCGCCGCGGCCGGTTGCATTCAGGTCCCCCACAAAGGCTGGTGGTCGCTGTCATTTTTCTCTGCACTAGTTTTGTGAATGATGGACTGCCTGGTCTGGAACTCAGGGGTCCGCTCCCGGCTGGATGTGGCCTAAGCAGTCGTGCCCGCAGACGTTGGCCCGTGGGATCTATGGGCCCTGGCAGTGGCCGTCTATCCCTAGGCTGTTGTCTTCTATTAAGGACTTTGGGTGGGACAGGACCTATAATCCTGGCCTCAATCAGTTAATTAGCTAGGCCACTGGTTTCGGTCCTGGCTTCAGGGTCCGAGTACCCCCTCTGTGCTACGGTTTCCGGGTCGGTTCCCCGTGTCGGTACCGGCAGGGTACAACCCTGTCCCGGTCCACTTCGGTTCTGCCGAGCCGTCTTCCAATCTCCTGCTGTCGTAGACCACCGTCTGCCTCCTAGCCAAAGGCACCAGGGCTCCAACCCTGGCACCGTTCAACTTGAACTTCCTACACCTAACTCCAGCCCACACTCCTCACAACTTGAACTACAAAACTAATCTGTTTGTTTTCCTGCCCCGGGCTGTCTAAACCCCTGGGTGGGCGTGTCCAACCGCCTGGTCTCGCCCACTGGTGTGTTTATCTTTCCCTAAGGGGGGCGGGGTGACTAGGGTTTCAGGTCGGCTGTGTGTTTCCTAAGTGAGGGAGGGTGTTGTGCGGGGGCCTATCTGTGACTACCTGGTTTTGCCAGGGCATTACAATAGATTCCCTATAAAATTAGCACATAAGAAAAATCGCTTTCATCAGATTACCTAGTGAAAGTTCCTGCTTATGTTGTTCCTCTAAATATTTTATCCACTGGATAACTCATAATTGTGACAGTGTTGGGATCAAGTGCTGGAAACTACATCAACTGCCAAATGGGGTTCCATTTTGCTTGTCCCCCCACCCCCAGCTGGAAGTCAGCAGCCAGTAGGAGTCTATGACACTGCCAAAGAAAGCCAAGCACAGGAGCCAGGGAGTCCTAGAGGTTTAACTCCGACTCATCTAACAGTTTTGTAATCAGTGGATAGGTGAGAATAAATCGTCCTTTTTTTGTGGTCGCTTTCCCACTTAAAGAGGTGGTTGACAACTTAGTTTTCATAGGCACATCGATATTATGTAGAGAAACAAGGTTTCTTTCAAATACCTTGTGTTGCCAGTAGTGCCTGTGAGCGGCATTATTGTGCTGCACTGATTCCCTTCACATGACCCCCCCAAGCTTCGTGACCTCTGATGTCCGGTGATATCAAACCAACTTCCAGTTGACCTGACATCACCGCGGCCGGCCCCAGTCTTACTGAGTCACTAGGCTGTGGGCAGCATTTTACCGCTCATCACAGCCCAGCATCGCTCCTGCTTGCAATGCACTGCAGTGAAGGAGAGAGTAGGGAGATGCTGGGCTGTGACGCTGGGTTGTGCTGAGCGGTGAAACGCCACACACAGCCCAGTCACTCAGGAAGATGGGTCGGTCGCGTTGATGTCAGGTCAACAAGAAGTTGACGTGACATCACCGGACATCAGAGGTCACGGATCCTGGGGGTCATGAGAAGGGGATGAGTGGACCGCAAACGCGCCACTCACAGGGACTATTGGCAACACAAGGTATTTCAGAGAAAAAATGTTTCTCAACATAATATCGATGTGCCTATGAATACTAACTAGTGAACAACCCCTTTAAAGCAATTACAAAAATGCTTTGAAAAGTTGCATTTTTTTTTGCAACACGGGGTTGTGCAAACAGTTTGTGACTGTCACGCAAGTGTCGGCTCTAGTATAACAAGAAGAGCTATGGTGGGACTGGGACCAAATTATTGATGAGCTGTAATGTGCCTTACACCAAAAATCATCTCTTAATGATTAACTCTTAGCTTCCTCAGGAAATTTAGATATCATGTGTGAACTACCTGAAGAAGGAGAGGGACGAAACATGTAGAGAAATAAATCACTACTTGTCTACTCCTGGATATTTTCTTTAATACGGTAGCACGGCAATAACACCCAACTTTTCTTCCTTGGATATTTCCATTCACTATAATGAGGCAGACAGAAAAGCTTTGTATTTCATCTGACCTCTGTTCTGGTAGTTTCTGTCTTTTTTAGGCTGACATAAAAAAGAGTGGTAGAACTAACTATAAATTTCAATATTTATGAATATGAATAAGACAGACACTACCAGAATAAGGGCCAGACCATACAAATCTAGTTTTCCAGAGCTCCACACCCAACTAAAGTCCTAATGGAGCTGCAAAGGTCTAGCCAGGTAGTCACAGATAGCGCCCCGCACAACACCAGTCGCACACAAGGTAACACCAGCTAAACCATAAACCCTAGTCACCTCCCTCAGAGCTTAATGGACACACCAGGGGGACGGAGGCAGGCGGTTGGTGACTCGCCCACCCCAGGGCTATGGGACACCCGGTGCCGGGCCGGACTAGTCCGGTGGTAGTCAGTGGTGGCTGGGCCCGGCTCCGTGGCCCTGGTGGGTGTCAGTAGAATATGTGGCTTGCTTGTTAATGGTTGTGTTCGTGACGCCACCTGTGGTATGCGGCTAATAAGCCGCCGCTACTGTGTGAGGCCACTGGGATGATGTGATGGCAGCTATGGTGGTACTGCTCCCCACAGGTGGAGCAATGCCCGGGGCACAGTTGGTGCTTGTGAATGTCTATGCAGAAGAAATAACTGAGGCGACTTCAAAAGGTGCAGTTCCAGTTCTTTACTCACAGTTCTTATCAGGGCAGGCAGGACCCTTGGACTGCTGGGACCGCTGTCAGGGACCTCCGTCTTCTGGGTGATTCAGAGCGTGAAATCCAGTACCCTTCTCTTTAGTGTCTCCTTCTCTGCTGTCTTCACTAGCCTTGCCCGAGTTTGGATGGCCCTGGCTTGGCCTCCACTACAGCCTCCAGGCTGGGGGGTCACCTGTCGGCTGATTACCCCTTTTCTGAAGGTCTGCTATGGGTTCTGGCCCTGGGAGCTTGCAATTCCCTGGGCCTCGGTTTTTACTGTCTGGAGATTGTCTTTTCACTCCTCCAGTCTCTAGGGACCGTCCCCTGTCGCAGCTAATCACTCCACCGATGTCACTGTGGACCAGGCCACCGCAGCCTGCAGCTACTCGTAGCGCCTCTGGGCCCTCGGCTTCGGTACCCAACAAGGACAGCTCGTGGTACCTACAGGACTACCCACGGCCCTGCGACCCTTTCTTTCCTTCTCTTCTTTCTCCTCCTTGCCTGCCTCAGCAGGCCTCCTCCTCCCTCCTTTCTCTCGTTCTTCTCCTCCAACTACATGCTGCTTCTCTCACTCCCTGAGGTAAACTGAAACTAACTTGACCTTCCTTTCTCTATCTGCTCTCTGGTGGCTCCTCCCACCTCCCCAGTTGCTAAGCTACCACCCTATGGGAGCAGGGATGGGTCTTACAGCCCCTCTCAGCATGCAGCATGGGAGGGTTGCCTGCCACTTTCCCTGGTCCTGTGTGTCCCTAGCAATGGGTGTAGTGTGGATTTACCAGGGGACCGGAGTTCACTCTCTTCCTCTCCCAGAATGGGGCATCACACCGCTGATGGGGTGCAATGACCTGTGGCGACGGAAGCCTCAGGGGCGCCACACTCCCCCACAGCAAATCCCAGCACGTCCTCGGGCTGAAAAACAACAAAAACATGTGGAGAAACTGCAAAAACATTTTTGTATGCAATAACATAAAACAGTAAAACATTTCTTCCCTTTATGGGAGGCACATATCATAAACGTTGCAAACTTCTTATAAAGAAAACTCTAAGTGTGCACTTCCAGTCCATTGCACGGTTCAGGCAAATCCCCCATAATTCTGGTAGGGGGCACAACGGGTGCAACTAATTACATTTTTGGCTACAACAAGTCCAGTAGCCCGGCAGTTCGTTTCTTTCAATCAAACAAAATGACATAATCAACCAGCCATTAAGTCCAATGGCCTGGTTACATATAACATATCAACAACATACCAGCCACTAAGTCCAGTGGCCTGGTATGACATAACACATACACTTCCACCGGGGCCCACATTCCAGTTCAGTGGCCCGGTAGCACATAACATGGGGGTGACGTCTTCAAAAAGAATCAGGGGCAGTACAGTAGGAAAGGGTGTCATCTTCGAAAAGAATGAGGGGCAAACAGGGGCTATTTACAGTTCAGCAGCTCTTCATCTTTACTCTTCATTGCAGGGGTCCTTCTTTGGCAGGGCCCCGGGCAGCATGTAGGCCATGGAGATCCTGGTCTGCGTTTCTTGCGTGGCTGTCACAGGACCTCTGCTCAGTTCTGTGACCTGGGTCTGCCTTGAGGTAGTGCTGCGGCTGCTGCTGACAGGAGAGACGCCGCACGCTGGCATAGTGCGGCGCCACTCCGGTTCTTCTGAGGCCGTCTCCTCCCGGGCCTCCCGCTCCTGCTGGTACTCCTGCACCAATCTCCGGCAGGTCAGCTCGTTTGCCAGTGCGGTTTCCTTGGGGCGCAGGGGCTTTTGCAGTCCCCTACTCTCTATGGGCGCTGCGTCCCAGTGCACTCCCGGGGATGCCGCTCCCAGGAGACTCACAGGGGGACTCGGTAGGGGGCCCACTAGCTGGTCGGGGTCCACCCCTCCCCAGGCTCCGTCTGCGGGGGTTTCGGGCAGGCCTCCGGTGCCCCACCGAGCATTTGCGGGGCTGGCGGGGAAGGCCTGCGGGACAGTGGAGGGACAGGGCGGTGGCGCTTGGTGGGTCAGTGGGTCCGGACGGGTCGGGGCTTCACATTGCTCACCCGGTCGCTGCTCCGCGGCCTCCATCCTGTGGCCCACACTCTCCGGCACCATCGGTGTTTCACTCCGCCGGTCCACCTCTGCTTGCAGGTTACGCAGTCTCCGAGCCAGGATTCGCATTTCCTCCCGGAGCAGGTCCAGCTCGGGATCCATCTTCCCGGTCCCAGGTGTACACTCCTGCAGCCTCTCTGCCATGCTGCCGACCTGGGGAACGCTTGCTGGATTACTGCTCGGGTGCTCGACCACGCCACTCGGCTTCTCCCTTTCCCTTCTCGGCGGCGGGGCCGGAGGCTGCACTTGCATCTGGCGCCAGACTGGCGCCCAGCCCACCACGACCGGCATCACTCCGCTTGCGATAAGGTACATTTTCGTTGTCTGCTGGTCTGGCTTTTTAAACTCTGTCTGCCAGCCGGCCAGCTTATTTGGTCACCACTTCTTTTTCTTCCGCTTTCTATGGCGGGCACCGCTTCGCGCGCTTTTCTTGGACAAGGGGGCGGGGCTTCTCTTCGCGCCCTTTCTTCTTGCACGCCCCCCTTCTTCCCGCTCTCAGCAGCGCTAATGGCGGCGGTTTCTCAGTAAAGTACACAGTCTGTCACACGGTTCTTCAGGCGCACAGTACCCGGTTAGACCGGGCACGAAATCCTGTTCGTGACGCCAAAAGTTGACTCGCCCACCCCAGGGCTATGGGACACCCGGTGCCGGGCCGGACTAGTCCGGTGGTAGTCAGTGGTGGCTGGGCCCGGCTCCGTGGCCCTGGTGGGTGTCAGTAGAATATGTGGCTTGCTTGTTAATGGTTGTGTTCGTGACGCCACCTGTGGTATGCGGCTAATAAGCCGCCGCTGCTGTGTGAGGCCACTGGGATGATGTGATGGCAGCTATGGTGGTACTGCTCCCCACAGGTGGAGCAATGCCCGGGGCACAGTTGGTGCTTGTGAATGTCTATGCAGAGGAAATAACTGAGGCGACTTCAAAAGGTGCAGTTCCAGTTCTTTACTCACAGTTCTTATCAGGGCAGGCAGGACCCTTGGACTGCTGGGACCGCTGTCAGGGACCTCCGTCTTCTGGGTGATTCAGAGCGTGAAATCCAGTACCCTTCTCTTTAGTGTCTCCTTCTCTGCTGTCTTCACTAGCCTTGCCCGAGTTTGGATGGCCCTGGCTTGGCCTCCACTACAGCCTCCAGGCTGGGGGGTCACCTGTCGGCTGATTACCCCTTTTCTGAAGGTCTGCTATGGGTTCTGGCCCTGGGAGCTTGCAATTCCCTGGGCCTCGGTTTTTACTGTCTGGAGATTGTCTTTTCACTCCTCCAGTCTCTAGGGACCGTCCCCTGTCGCAGCTAATCACTCCACCGATGTCACTGTGGACCAGGCCACCGCAGCCTGCAGCTACTCGTAGCGCCTCTGGGCCCTCGGCTTCGGTACCCAACAAGGACAGCTCGTGGTACCTACAGGACTACCCGCGGCCCTGCGACCCTTTCTTTCTTTCTCTTCTTTCTCCTCCTTGCCTGCCTCAGCAGGCCTCCTCCTCCCTCCTTTCTCTTGTTCTTCTCCTCCAACTACATGCTGCTTCTCTCACTCCCTGAGGTAAACTGAAACTAACTTGACCTTCCTTTCTCTATCTGCTCTCTGGTGGCTCCTCCCACCTCCCCAGTTGCTAAGCTACCACCCTATGGGAGCAGGGATGGGTCTTACAGCCCCTCTCAGCATGCAGCATGGGAGGGTTGCCTGCCACTTTCCCTGGTCCTGTGTGTCCCTAGCAATGGGTGTAGTGTGGATTTACCAGGGGACCGGAGTTCACTCTCTTCCTCTCCCAGAATGGGGCATCACACCGCTGATGGGGTGCAATGACCTGTGGCGACGGAAGCCTCAGGGGCGCCACATTGGCATGCCCACCGAGGAGTTCAGAGGGCCTGAGGCAGGAAAACAGGTTGTTCAGTTCAGTTCAGTCAGGCAGTTCAGTTCAGTCAGATTAGTGAGAGGAGTGGAGGAGGTCAGGCCTGTGGTACAGGCCTGTGTCAGACTGACAGGTGTGAGGGTCGTAGCCCGCACACCTTGGCTAGGAGGCATACGGTGGCCTAGCCTGCAGGAGCCGGGAAGACAGCTCGGTGGAACCGTGGTGGACCAGGACAGGGTAGTGGCCCGCCGGTACCAACCCGGGGAACCAACTGGAAACCGGAGCACACAGGGGGGTACTCAGACCCTGACACGAGGTCCTGAATCCACTGGACTGAGTTAATTCACTGATTGCGGTCTGGACTATAGGTCCTTTCCCACCCAAGTCCCGACTGAAGACAACAGCCCACCGAGGGGGATAGAAAGCCACCGCACAGGCAGAGAGATCCCACGGGCCAGCGTCTGCGGGCAAACGGGCTCTCCCGACATATACACAGCTGGGAGCGGACTCCCGACGCTGAAGCGCAGGCAGTCTACACATACACTACACGGTGCAGGAGAAAGGCAAGGACCACCGAACCGGGTGGGGGACCAGACGCAGCCGGCTGCGGGCACCGACCACCATCACTTTGTTTACCAGAGACTTGTGTGTGTCAATAACAGTGAGTACAACAGTGCCATCCGGCCGCGCACCGCCCTGCACTGCCCAGCTACTTCTCCCCAATGGGTCCCGGGGCCATCATCCCTGCCCATGGAGAGGTTAACATCTTGCTGCATAACCATCTCCCCCGGGTGCCCCGTAACTGCAGTGGTGGTGTCTACACCTTTACCACATCCTGTGGGTGGCGTCACGAACTTGAACACGGCTCCGGCCGTACACCTACCTACCACCTCCCTAAGTAGCGCCAGCACTCTTTCAGAGCAAAGTGACCCCGGGTCCGGAGGCGCTCGAGCCACCCACCAACGAGCCCGGATCTGAGCGGCTCGGCTGCAGCCGAGCGCGGGGCGGTACAGAAGCCTAATATGAAACTGGACATAATTAATACGGTAATAATAGAACATGTCCTTGTGTATAAAATCAGATTGCATACAAAGATTATAATCTGGCTATGTGTATAAGCATGTCACGGCCCCTGTCATATACTCACATTCCAGCGGCTTCATTGTTTTTCAGCGCGGCTCTGGTCTCGGGGTGACATTCTGTGCC